>NC_066627.1:32358438-32687429 GCF_025201925.1 Gopherus flavomarginatus | reverse complement strand
GTGGAAGGGGCATAGTCGGGAGAGAGCTGGAGGTTTTGGCAGCTGAGGAGAACACAAGCCAATGGGAGGAGACAGGGAGATGGTGCTGGGAGTCAGACACAAGCAGCAGCAGAGGAGCAGAGCTGCAGAAGCTCAGTCCCACACTGAATCTCAGGCGATGCATTGGTAACGACACAGTGCGGCTTCACAGTGTGACCCCACAGTGCGTGGTGGCTGGCCAGGGCTGCCCCATGGTACATCCCTGCTGAGCGGCGATATATAGGGAAGGCAGCTAAGATTACTTTGCCCTGGGATGGACATTTCAACTGTGATTATTCCAGGTTTTCTCTGTGTGCTGAAACCCAGCTCTGCTCTTTAACTATTGCCAAATTTAAACCAAATGTCAGTTCCAATCTATCCTGGAATCTTCCCCAGTTCACTTGTTTCCCACGAGAAAAAGCACAGCAGAAAATAAACATCAGGGCCTGTTAGATCCAGACTACCCAGCTACAACCACCCAGCTCTCAGCCCCCTCCTGTTTTTTTCCGTGCCAGGTACACCTGCTTTCATTCCATCCCTTGTACTTGGAACAGTTTCCCAATCACACTGACAAACCAACCTCCTTCTTTTCCTTCCAAAACCACCCGGTCACCCACCTGTCCTGTGAAGCATCCCTCCCCACTCCCACGGTGTTTTGTCTTGTCCTGCAAAGTTGGGGCTCTTTGGGGCAGGGCCCTCTTATTGGCTGGAGGTTTTTTACCCATTGTGCTCTTACTATGCCATCTGCCCGAGATTTTCAAAGGCCCCCGCAGGAGTTAGGCACCCAGATCACACTGCAATTCAACCCAAGATAGGCACCTAACTCCTTTAGGCTCCTTTGAAAATCTGAGCCTGTACACATTAATAGCAATAACCATAATATTCCCTGTTTCAGGCCCTCCCTATAACTAGACCTGCCCTCAATCCCCAATGTGACCCACACTTTAGATCACAAACACCTCCCCCGCAGTTGCTCACTTTGTGCTGACTACAATAAATTCATCCTTCAACCCAGCTCTCATTGTCTGAGATGACAATGGGACTCTAGCAAGATTCCACAGCCAGATGCACAGGGAGAAGCACAGCTCTGGCCAGTCATGAGCCCAGCATAGGTTTGGCTAATGTCTGGCTTTGGAACTCTGACCCGCTTCCTGTCCCCAAAGTGGGATTGCTTGAGGGCTTCTGACAGGAAGCCTTTGCAAAAGATGCCTGCTAACAAACGGACTGTGTGGGTAAAGGAGAAAAGCATGTTGACCCTATGACTAGACTGTTGAGTCACTGGGTTGGCATTTGTAGACCAACCTGCTAAATGAATGAGCTGGCCAAAAAGAACGCTCTGATCATTCAGGTCTCTCTGACTCACTCCCCTGTATGGTGAAAGGCTATAGAATCAAGGCATTTTGGAGCAAGGTTGTTTAACAGCTTTTGTCCCTCGTGCTAAATAAATCTGGAATGTGCTACGTCAAATATAGAACTTTCCCCACTGTACAAATGGCTTGGTTATTTGTCAGGTGTATTGTATGAGGCTTTGAGTTTTAACCAGCGGAGGAGTAGTTTACAGTGTGCTGGAGCTGACCTAAAGACAAGACAGAGAGCAGAAATTAGACCCAGTTCTGTGTGACAGAACCAGACTGTCTGTCCTCATTTGTTCCCAGCACCCAAAGGGGTGTCCCAGCAGTGAGGGATCACTGGAGCGCTGCTGCCCTCGGTCCCCGTCCACTACCCCCAGTCACGCCTCCTATGCTGGGTTGGAGGTGGAGCATAGAGCCTGCTACACTATTTCTGTGCTACCCTTATTCTGCGATGCCCTTATTTTGAGGGAATTGTCAGGCAGGGCGCTAAAGTGGCTTTGCTTCACAATGGGGGCTAAGGACTGGCTTTCTACAGGGACTCAAGCGTGGAGAACAGAGCTGTTTGGAAAAATGACAATTCCACTTCATGACAACTTTTGAGGTTTTTTGACTTTTCTTTTTTCATTCCACACTGGAACTGAACCAAGAACTTTCAAAAGTTTCTGCAAAATGAAATAGCATCGAAACGTCTGTTTTTGGATCAAAACAGCCAGGTTTTTGTTCTCTTTCTGTAGCTCTTCCACTTCCCCCTCCCCAAGAGGTACCCTGGACCTGAGAAACCATCCTGTCAAAACTTGCATAGAAAAGGATACGTTTTCACAATGTTTTGCTTTGGGTGCAATGAGACTTCAGCAAAAAAATGTTTAGTCAATAAGTTTCCAAACCCTGTCACAGAGAAGTAACAAGTGTGTCATCCTGGTTAGATCCCTTCCATATTTCTGACCTGGACTTTGGAACAACTGAAGAAGTGTCTATTGCCTACGAAATCATCCCAGGTTTTACAATAAGTCTGATGCATTGCGGGACAGGATTGTGTGTTTTATAGTCACTGCCTGGCAGATGCCCAGTTTTCTCCACACACTGTTGTGTCCAATAAAAACACTTCAGTGAAGAATCTTTTTAGTCAGAATTCATAAAGCTGATAATTAGTTACTTTAATGCCAAGCTGTAGTGCATTGATCCAGTGAGCCTTTGGAGACGAGAAACAATACAAAAAGCAGTAGTGCATCTCGTAAGATGTTCATTATCACAGAGCCAGCTGCTCATGCCTTATTAATAAGAGCAAGTCACAGGAAATCCTGATGCAGGAAGATATTTGGGTGATGGGCCACTGCCTGCATGTCATATCCCATCAGCCGAGCTTTGATCACATTGGACCTGGGTATTTCTCTGTTTGACACCATGTCTCTGATCTTTCCCAGTAAGTATGAGTCTTTGTCTCTCTGGGAATATAATGTTATCATCTGTAGTACAGTAAACTTTTGCCCATTTCTCCCCGATTAATGTTAAATCCAGTGTCATGAATAATTCACAGCGCCTTATTTAATACAATTTTTTCTGACATCCTGTGGCTGGGAATAGCATCTTGGGACATGCTGTTTGCAACCAATGAACTCCAGAAATAATGAATTGATGCTTATCCCATGTGAACTGGGAGCATGCAGTATGGGAGGGAAATAAAGAACAGTAGGCATATACCTTCCAAGGGAATCACTGATAGCTCTTTAATAAGGATAATGTGAAAAAGCTAAATATTGACACAGTGTCACAGTTTTCTGCTTCTTGCAGACACATGGCATGTTATTAACCTATATAACTGTCAGTGGTACATTGACACAAAGGTCGAACAAGACAGGATTTCCCCTATGTGGCGGTGCTGGCACTTGGGGAGCTGTGAGGCCACACTCAGAAGGAAACTACACATCGTGAATTGAAAACAATCTTTGATGACTGGAGGACTCTGGGCTCTTCCATGCCGTCTTTGCTACAAAACCACTCTGCATTTCCAGAAAGTGACTTGCTCCAGTATGACAGTTCGTTTTTGATATGTGATGTCCCTGTGTATGTGTGAGATGTGCATTTGCCTGTATCCCAGTGCAGATAGCTTCTGTCATATATGCACAGCTGTGTGGATGTGCAGGGTCCCAAGTGTCTAAGCTTATTGGTTTGTGTTGTGTGTAGGTGAGTGATCCAGTACAGCCCCTGTGCAGACAGATATGTGTTCAGTGTGTGTGCATACAAGTGGTTTGTGTTGTGTGTGGTTGTCTGCATGCCGAAGTGAAGGTGCAGTGCTTGTGCATATAGGGGGTTGCCACATCAAACTTCACACACCCATGTGGTGGCCTCCTCTCCCCATTTCATAGGGGGGAACTGAGGCAAAGAGCTATGCTTGACTTGCCCAAGAACACACAGCATTTAGTGACAGAGTCAGGGTTAGACCCTCGGAGTCTTCTCCTTTGTCATGTGCTGTGACTTCTGCTGTGCTTGTGTAGATATCATCATTGTTATTTTTTGTTACTTACAGAGCCCCCTAGATGTGCCTGGTACTTTATGAAGCATGTAAATTCTGCCTACCCAAGTCACTGACACTCTAAGTGAAGGATACAACAGAGGGAGGAGAGAAGAACATGAGGAAGGTAAGGCTGAGAGTCAGGGTCACCTGTGAAACTAATGCAGACCTTCTGAGGGTAATTACAGTTGAATGTACTAATTTGTATTCAATTCTGCACACACACGTCTGTGCAAGTCTTTGCCATTTTAACTTTACTGCATTAAAAATATAAGTGCTTGTGAAGTGTTTAGAAAGGGCTTAGTGTCCCTTTCTACTGAGCCAGAGTTACCTTCAGCAAATGCGCAGCATGAGCTCCCTTATCAATGCTCCCTGAACCCTGCAGCCAGTGACAAAATGGACCAGCTCCATTGGCCCCATTGGCTGAGGGCCCCGTCACATGTCAGGGCGGACGCAATAGCACTTGAAAGTAGAATAAGCAGGGCAGCATTCTAGTGTTGATGGTGCGAGCTGTTGGAATGGAGAGTCCTACCTATAAATGGCACCAGCCCCCTCATAGCTCAGGGGGCCTCAGACGGTGAGATCCCAGCAATGAAGGAAAAAATCTCCACAACTCTTAGCACTGTGATGACAAGCCTGAAGCCAGCGTTAAGAGACAGCATGCCCAATTCTCCATGCAAAATACCTTCACTGATGTAAATCTGCATCGCCCCACTGAAATCAACGGTGCTACATGTGATGTCACTACTGCCCTGGGTCAGAGATCAACTCCCAAGACCAGGGAAACTCAGAATTAAGCTCACAGAGGCTCAGTCTATAATTGCCCCCGACGTCTCTGGTTTTGAGTGTAAGAGTATGTCAGCCTCCGACAGTATCTAGATAGCAATGAGTAGAGCTGGTTAGACAATGGGAATTTTCTCCATGGACAATTTTGAGCTTCATCAAAATATCAAAATCTAGAATATTTCCATTCTGAAATGCTTCTGCAGTGCCTCATGGGAGTTATAGTTACCTCCTGCTCCCATTCTCCTCTATAGGTCGGACTACATCTTCCATAATGCACCATGGTCTGCCCTCGTGGTGCATCATGGCAGTCACATGGAAAGACAAATGTCATTTAGTTGAAAACCCAATTTTCTGTTGAAAAATGGTTTTGACAAAAAGTTTTCAACCAGCCCTACCGGAGAGCTAGGCCTTAGGGTGCAGCCTCTCCCGGCATTACCTTACTTGTGTGGGATGAAGCCAAATCCTTACTGTTTCTTTGATGCATTTCTTGTAGTTTGATAATAAAGTGACTTGTGCCCCTTTTTTCATGTTGCTAAAGGAAAGGAAGAGATGTGAGACAGAGAGAGAGCGAATCAGATCAGCTGCAGCAAACTGGCCCTTTCCCCTCTTTTTGTAGATCGGCCAAGCTGGGGAAATAGGATGGGTGACAGGGTCAACCTGTGGCTGCAGTCCTTTCATTTCCTTTGCCTTCTTACCCGCTAATGGCACCAGAGATTAACAGGGGGCAGCCAAGAGATGGAGAACTGGGAGACTGCCTGGATCTAGTGCTGACCAGAAGGTTCCAAAGGTGCCGGATTCCTGCATGGCCTCAGGTCTGTGAAAAATGAACCTGAAAAGCTTTTGCAAAATAATAATAATTAAAAAAGACTAAACCAACCCATTGCAGATCACAGGGAAAGTTGGGATGCCAGGAAATGAGAAATGAACACGGAATGGATAAGGATGGATCCTCCTTCCCAGCAAAGTCCTGAGTGCAGGCTCCTGTGTCCTCCTGTGACACGTGAGGTTGGTAATCACGCTTAGCACTGAAAGAGCACTTGGCCCCAGGAAAGTACATTACAGACATGAACAGCTCCATCTTGAGAGCATGCCCAGGAAAGGGTGATTATCAGCACCCCCATTTTACAGGAGAGTTTCTGACACTCAGGCATGTTGTTCTTTTTAGAGCACAGAGAGCTTGTCTTTAACCATCAGATCATTTTTAGTTAAACATTACAGAACTTTAACACAACAGCAATCACTGTCCAGCGCTGATGGCAGCCTTCTGCTCCCTGCAACCAGAACCCTGCCTCTCTGCTTGGAGAATGTCCTGTAGTCTCTGTAGCCACATGCAATGAGAGCAACTACTCCCCAAGAGTTTGGTGCTAAATTTCCTGAGAACCTAACAGAGGATCCAGCCCTTCTGCTTTTGTGTCTCCCCATTTGCTGAAACAATTCAGGATCTCTGCTCCACCAAGGCAATTATGTGTGTATTATCAAAGCTGCTATTCTAAAGGGTTTTATGTGGCCATTAAAATAATGAAATATGAAGGAGGATGACTAGCGGCAGCCGCTGAGTAATGCGTCTCGAGAGCTGGATTTGAAGCTTTTTCAATTTCCATTCTCAGTGTGTGCATTGGTCTCCGATTAAGCGACAGCGCTTCAGCTCCATGCTAGCAGATTGCACAGTTACCTTTGAAAGGCCCTAGGAATGCATAACAGCAAGAAGCCACTCACGCTGACTGGGAAGAGGCTGAGCTAAAGGAGACATCTATGGTGCATTGCAAGGAACAAGCCCCACATAAAATACACTGAATTTAGCAAGGTCTTTACAGTACACACTCCAGGCAGTAACTGGCTGTTCACCTGCGGCATGCAAGGGCCTTCGTGGGCATGAAGCCAGCTAACAGGTGCTACTTTGCCAGTCTCAGAGTGGAGGAAGAACAAAAGCTGCTCCTCACTTTTCCCAACAGTTCAAAATGAGACAAAAAGTGGTTTACTTTTTCACAACGTTTGCCTTTTCCTGTTTCCCTAGCTCCAAGAGTTTGTTCAGCCAGCTCGAAACAGGACGCAGTATGTGAACCAGTGCTTTCTCACCACACACCTGACAAGGCTATTCCAGGTCTCACACATCCACAGGACTGACTCAGCCTGCACATCTGGAGTGGCACAAAGCTGACGGAGTGGATGGCCCGTAGTCTCCATGCATTTATGCCATCAAACACAGAAGTCAGGGAAAGGGGAACACATTCGTGTCTGACTACTGTTCGCTGTGTGCTTTTCTCAGTGTTTTATATTCTGCAAATGAAGGGTTAATGAGTTCTAAAAATATATGCATGTGGGTTAAACAGATCTATCTATCTATCTATCTATCTATCTATCTATCCCATGTCCATCATCACGGTATCTGAAGCTACCTGAGCTGTTGTTTTTCTGTTGGCTAGAGATGCCAGGGAACCTGCTGAAGGTGATACCTTATTGCAAGCTGTGCTACTCAGCTCCTGTCTGTTTAATTAGCCAGAGTCTGGTTCTCTATGCATGTCCCTGATTTTTCAATAAATGGCAAGCATGGCTGTCAAGACAATGATTGAGGAACAATGTTTTTGTGGCCCTTTATTCCAACTCCAGTGTCTGCTTTAGTTCAAATTATCCCTGATCCTGTCTTTGGGATGTTTGATCCTTGTAAAAATATATTCCTTCATTTTCGTTTCTTGAAGCAAGCTGCCATTTCACATCACAAATCCAGCTCACTTCTGAGATAGTACACTCAGTAACAAAGGAACCTGGCAGCCTCTCCTGAAGGCCTGGCTGATGCTGTTGCAGATTAGGCTCTGATCTGAACACATACCCTTTACTGCAGATTGCACTCTAAACACACACATGTGGGTGGGTCTGGGTTGCAACCTTAAGCTACATTTGTCATCTCTTCATCTGCCTCCGAGTACCTGGCCTTGTAATAGTGAAACACTAGGGGAGATGGGACAGCTCCCAGATTTACTGCTGGTCTAACTGGCTGTTTCAATAGCTTATATATATCTTACCATCGTGTCTTCTGTTATCCTTTTTTGATAGAGTGAACTGTCACATGGGGGGGGGGCTATGGGGGAATAAAAACCCCCAAGCAGTTGACTCCAATTAACCAATCCTCTCAGAGGCTTCTGTGAGTGGGAGGGACTTGGGGAATATATAAACTAGGCCCACTTCATTGCAGAAAGAAAGACAGATAAGGAACCAAGACAAAACAACACCCAAGAAGACTGGAAGGCTGATGATGAGGGGAAAAATCAGCTACGGAAAGACACAGGAGAGAGGTGATCACCTTGTTAAAAGGGTACTGAGTGTGGGGACAGTTGGATACAGACTAGGGCCTGTCTCCCTATGAAACAGTGGACTTGCCTGAGAGGTAAGAGAATTTATGGGAGGATTGGACTAAGGGCATGATGATGATGAAAAGCTAAATGCTGACATACCACTACTCCTACATTCTCTCTGGTGTCCTTTTTCTACCCCAAGCTCATCCTGGCCCACCTGGCAATGGTGACATTGGGAACGGTAGGATTTGGGGCTTAGCTGGAGGGTCAAGTCATGTTAGTGATTGTCTGCCAAACTCTTTGGGGCTAGTGAGGCTCCTCTGGCTCACCTTTAGAGGCCAGCACAGTGGCCATTCTTCTCTCTAATAATCTGTGCTGAGACTACAGATGGCAGCATACAAGCCGCCTATTCTATCTGAGCAACCCAGGCAGCCATTGCCTGGGACCAGTAGCCACAGATCCTCAGAGATATTTAGGTGCTTCTCTCCCATTGAGAGTCAGGCACCTAAATTCATTTGAGAATCTGGGTCACAGTCTCTGCTCTTCCATAAGAATATGGATGGGGTGACGTCTGCTCCATTCCATTCCAATCCATTGTGTCCCTCAAGCTCCTGGGCTCTTGCCAATGTGGTCTGCTGCGAGGCACCGTGTTTGGAGGAGAAGGAGATGGTGCCTGTGGAATACCTATAAAGAATGTTCATTCTGACAGGACCCTGTGGTGTCCATAGATTCATGTATGTCAAGGTTCCACATTGTCATCAGAACAAAGAGGAGGCTACCTACAGTGATGGGGGCTGACGTGCAGACAAACTTTATCTTTACTGACCCACGATGAATGGAAAGACGATGAGGCGTTTGAGGCATATTCAAGTCCCAAACTGTCCATCCCTCTCCCACAGCACCGTTCGTATCTGACTATGTGGTGAGTTATTATATGTTGTGAAGGGTTAATGGATGTTTGCATCCCTTTGGTCTGGATGTTTTTAATTGTTTGTGCACCTCCCAGGCAGGGGCTTTAGAAATAAAACCCTTATGATCTGGATTTCTGTGCCCTGGAGCTGCACCATGTGTGTTTGAAGAAGGCTTGTCTTGGTACGTTTACACAGCAAAAACCCAACAATCCTGTGACAGAGAGTCTGAATCTGGAGTCAATGACTCGGGCTTGCGCTGTGGGGCTAAAAATAGCAGCATAAGGGTCAGAGCTCAGACTAAAGCCTGGACTCCAAGCCCTCCCTGTCTCACTGGGTCTCAATGCCCAGGCTTCAGCCTGAGCCCGAACATCTATGGTGTTATTTTTAACCCCATAAGCCCAAATCAGTTGACCCAGGCTATGAGATTCGGTGACCTGGGTCTTTTTTTGCTGTATAGACAGGCCCTTTGAGTCTTAATGATGCCACTAGATTCGTTTTCTGCTGTATTCCTGCCATGTGTTTGGAAGTGGGGACAGTGGAATTCTCTCCTTACGCTGAGCATTGGTGATCCGGGGGCCTTTGGGTTGAACAGTGCTTTGAAACGTCACTTACTAGTATGATTTTTTCATGTTCTCTGTGTCTATATATAGCTTCCTACTGTATTTCCCACTGGAAGCATCCTATGAAGTGGGTTTCAGCCCACGAAAGCTTATGCCCAAATAAATTTGTTAGTCTCTAAGGTACCACAAGCACTCCTCATTCTTTTATATTCTGTGTGTTCATTTCAGTGGATTCTCCAGCTCTGGCCCACCAGATGCAAAGGCAGCAGAGAGCTTTAGCTGCAGGTAGTGGTACGAACGAGCATAAACAGCTGTTAAGGAACTGCCCAGCCCTGTGCTGGCTCCCCATTGGCTAATGGTAGTATCAGACCCAGTGAGGTAGCAGGATGTTGTTGAAAAGGTAGAGGACAGAGGAAGGAAGCTGCTCCCAGGGAGGTGAAGCAGTGGGATTTGTTAAGACAGCTATGATTGCAAATGATCTCAGTGTGACCTCGAGCGATTCCATTTCCAGAACTCTCATTAAAATGATAAGAAACAAGAAATGGTAGATCAGAGCAAGGGGACAGGAAATGTAGGGATAATATCACGAATCAGAAATGGCTCCCAGGCAAAATACCAGGGGCTTTTCCAAATCATGCCTCAGAGGATCATAGAAAATAGAGATACATAAATCTTGTAACCGCCAATGCCGGATTGTTCGACATGTTAGAGTTCCATGCAGAGTTTTAAACGTGCCAAGCAATGGGGTTCCCTGAAGAGATGGAGGCATTGCACTGTTAATACACTTAGCTGGCCCCAGAGGCTAACCTGGGCAGGTTAGGCTATTATCTCTAAGTTCATGAGTCCAGTTCATCCTTAGGACTCAGTGTGAATGAGTCATCTCAGTTCATTTATTAGATTTTAATAATTCACACACAAAACCACAATGGGCCTGAACAGCAGAGGCAGTTGGTTGGAAATCAGTTGTAGCTTCCTGCTCTGGAGAGCTTGGTTTGATCAGGCAGTTGTGGAGCTTTTTGGGTTCTTCTCACAGAAATGCCCTGGCGGTGAAAGGGGCTGGACTGAGAACTCAGGAAACCAACAGCCTTTGTTGCATGGGCAGTAGCAGTGCAAACTTCCCTCCCAAACTACCTCACTAATGGGCCTCCCTCCTCTTCTGGAGGGGCCCCCTGGAGGGGGTGGTGCTTTCAGTACTAATATCATAGGGCTGGCCATTGATGCTACCGTGCAAATCACTTTGTGTCTTCCCACTTCCAGGAGTGACTACATTTAAACTGGCCACACCCACTAGCTGGAAGGCAAGTGGACAATTGTGGTGGTAAGGCCATCCATGCTGAAAGCTGCCCAGCAGTTCAGATCAGTCCCCACATCCTGAGATAGAGCATTGTTTAAAAGGAGGCCGTTCCATGGTTGAAAACCACAGCATGGCCCAAGATCATGTGTCCCTGTGCCTGGAAACATTCAGAGACTCAGTCTCATCTGAGGACCTTGGGCCAGTTCTTCAACAGGTGTAAATCAGCAAAACTCCAGATTGAGTCAGCATAGCTCCCTTAAAGCCGATTTGAACTGATTTACACCAGTTGAAGACCTGCTCCATGAAGTCTCCATATTCCAAGACCTCGGGCAGCAATTTTCAGCCTAGGGTGCCTGTTTTCCAGAGGGAAGTCTAGCTGCAGCACTGACACAAGCTTATCTCCTGTGATGCAAATGAAACGCTTGGCTTAGCATGTTAACATTCATTTTGGATTGTCTAGCGACACAAAGCGTTATCAGCAAAGATGCATCCCAGGCCTGGAATTCTGTGCTTAATCAAACCTCTTAGTCATTTAATCTTGTTAACAAAGCATAATTGAAATGCTATCATTAACCAGCAGCATGGAAATGCCAGTTTAATAGCCACTCCTGAGAGAGAAGAGAATTCTGTGATCTATGAACAGTTATCAGCTGTTTGCAAATGATACCTAGCTACCCTCAACCATCATAGGAATTGTCCTGCTGGATCAGAGCTGGGGAACATCCAGAAGGAGGCGTGAGAAAGCCCATAGATTCCAAGGTCAGAAGGGACCATTACGACATCTAGTTTGTCCTCCTGCATAAGCCAGGCTAGAGAATTTCACCCAATTACTCCTGTACTGGGCCCAATCATCTGTGGTTGGCTAAAGCATCCCTTCCAGAAAGGCCTCTAGTCATGATCTGAAGATCTCACGAGACGGAGAATCCACCACTTCCCTTGGTATTTTGTTCCAGTGATTAATCACCGTCACTGATTTAAAACAAAAAATAGCCTAATTTCTAATTTGGTTTGGCTGCGTTCAGCTTCAGGCCATTGATTCTTGGTCTGCCTTCCTCTGCTAGATTAAAGAACCCTTAGTACCCAGTATTTTCTCCCTGTGAAGGTTTGAATAGACTGTGATCAAATTACCTCTTGATCTCTTTGATAACTAAACAGATTGACCTCCTTCAGTCTCTCAGTAAAGGGCACTGTTTCCATCCTTTTGAATAAGTCTTGTGGTTCTTTTCTGAACTTCAACTTCTCTCCAATTTTTCAACAATTGTAGGTAACTAAGGAATAACCCGCCCATAAGGGAAGTTTTTTGCTAATCTTAGGCCGTTAGGGATTTGTTATTTGCCCTGGAGCATGAGAGATTTTATCTCTTCTGTAGATTTTACCCTAATGTATCTGTGGATGCTCTGAGCACCTAGATAAATGTTGTCCAGTCATTTTCTGAGTCCTGCTAAGCTCTTGGCCTCAGTGGTACATTGTGACGCTGAGCTCCAATGCTTATATATTGTATGCAAAAGTATTTCCTTTTATCAGTTTGCCTTTCAGTTGGATGGGATGTCTCCTCCATGGGCTCCTCCTACCCCAAGATACCATCTCTGTCGGGCAAACTGTGTGCATCGCAGCACTGGATTGAAATAGGCTATTCTTGTGACCAGCTAGATTTATTACTGGGGCCAAACAATCACTCACCCAGACATTGGGGCAACCATCTCAGGCCCCATCAATAGCAGTTTAGAGAATCTGTTTCTTTTGCTTCCTTAGAAAAAATCAGTGCTGCAGGCCAAAGCTCTGCTGCTCGCTGGCTACCAGTCCAGCACCAACAACCAGCTCTCGCTTGGGGAGGATTCTTCACACACTTCAGTGCAGCTTCTCTAATGGAAAGATCCAAAGACCTGCCAGAGCCTCCTCTCCACTGACATGTAACCATTGCTCAGGCTTTACTGGGGCTGATACAACAGTAAAATACATCAGCATCCACTGTCAGCAGCAAAAGGCAACAGAGAAGTGGGGATGTGAAGCAGTTGCCGGCTTTCTAGTCACCTGAATATCAAAGGACATAGCTGCTGCATGACCAAGTGTCTTTATTTCAGGAGTGGCCAACCTGAGTCTGAGAAGGAGCCAGAATTTACCAATGTACATTGCCAAAGAGCCACAGTAATACGTCAGCAGCCCTCCATCAGCTCCCACGCCCAGCACCTCCCACCCACTGGCAGACCCGCCAATCAGTGCCTCTCCCACCCTCCCTGCACCTCCCGATCAGCTGTTTCATGGCGTGCAGAAGGTTGCGGGGCAGGGGGAGGAGTGAGGGCATGGCAGGCTCAGGGGAGGGGGAAGGAAGGAGTGCAGTGGGGGCAGGGCTTGTGGCAGAGCCAGGAGTTGAGCAGTGAGCACCCCCCAGCACATTGGAAAGTTGGCACCTGTAGCTCCAGCCCCAGAGTTGATGCCTTTACAAGGAGCTGCATATTAACTTCTGAAGAGCCGCATGTGGCTATGGGCCACAGGTTGGCCACCCCTGCTTTTCTTGCTACAGTGCGGGGGATGCCAGCCAAGCCCCACTACAGGGAGGGTGAGAGAATAAAGAGATTCCCAGCCCCACCCATTAATTTCCCCTAATCCCATTCCCAGGCAGGGAGAGTCACAAAAGAGGGATTGTGAATCATACTGCTCAGCAGCATTAAAAGGTGAGGCCTCCCCACTCCCTCTGTACTGCCCAGGCAGGATCTGACCTACAGAGATTTTCCCCTGACGAGGGATGGGTGTGGGTGTGATGAAAAGCAAGAGACAAAGGGACAGAGCATAGTGTCTTCTGCCAGAGACATTCCCCCAAGGTGCCAGATCAAAAAGCCCTTCTCAAATACCCAAGGTGTCCGTGACACTCCCTCCCCAGCCCCTTTGCAAGCAGGATCCTTGTGTCTCTGAGCAGGGTTGTGCTGGATGATTTTCTAGAGCTGGTGTCACAGCTCCTCCAGCGGTGGATTAGCCACTGGACCTATGGGGCCCATGCCCAGGGGCGAGGGCCAGTGCAAGCATTTAGGCGAACTAGGCGGTTGCCTAGGGCGCCAAGATTTGAGGGCGCCAAAAAGCGGGGCCCTCAAAAAAATTTTTAAATGGTTGCAGCCGCTGCTGCTGGAGAGGCAGTCTGAGCTGCCCGTGGCAGCAGCTGCCTGAAGCGGGCAGCCCAGGGCGCCCCCGGGGTCAGCGCGCAGCCGCTGCAGCCCAGCAGCCCAGGGCGCCCCCAGGGTCAGCGAGCTGCTGCTGCAGCCCGGCAGCCCAGGGCGCCCCCGTCAGGGAGACGCCGTGGCAGCCCAGCAGCCCAGGGCGCCCTCGGGATCAGTGCGCCGCCGCGGCAGCCCAAGGCGCCCCCGGGATCAGTGCGCCGCCACGGCAGCCCAGGGTGCCCCAGGGTCAGGGTGGCAGCCCAGCAGCCCAGGGCGCCCTCCGGGGTCGGGGCGCCGGCGCGGCAGCCCAGGGCGCCCCCAGGGTCAGGGTGGCAGCCCGGCAGCCTAGAGCGCCCCCAGGGTCAGGGAGCCGCTGCGGCAGCCCGGCAGCCCAGGGCGCCCCCGGGGTCAGGGAGCCACTGGCAGCCCAGGGTCTGGTGGAGCGGAGGAAGAAAGAGGACCCCAGCGCTCATGCATTGGGCAAGGTAAGCAAGTGCCTCCCCATGGGTCAGCTTCAGGTGCCTGTGCTCCTGCCCCCTTGGTCCTTAGCTGGTCCCTGCTCCTGCTCCCCTTGTGCCTGGACAGCTGGAGAGAACAGCAACCTGCAGAGCTGAGCTGCCCCAGTGCCCCCAGGCACCCCCCTGACCCCCTGACCCCATCCCCCCCACAGCCCTGACCCCCAGGTCTGAGCCTAGTCCTCCTGAGCTGGAAACCCCCTCGACCTCATCCGCCCACAGCCCTTACCCCTAGCTCCGAGCCCAGTCCCTCTGAGCTGGAAACCCCCTCGACCCCATCCCCCCCACAGCCCTGACCCCCAGCTCCGAGCCCAGTCCCTCTGAGCTGGAAACCCCCTCGACCTCATCCCCCCAAAGCCCTGACCCCCAGCTCCGAGCCCAGTCCCTCTGAGCTGGAAACCCCCCTGACCCTATCTCCCCACATCCCTGAACCCAGCCCCTCTGAGCTGGACACCTCCCTGACCCTATCTCCCCACATCCCTGAGCCCAGCCCCTGTGAGCTGGGCACCCCTGAACCCAGAGCCCAGCTCCCCATCCAGCCGTGGGCAACAACAGCACCACCCCCAGGCAACGACAGCCCATTGGTACCAACTATCACAATCACCCAGCAACTGCCCATTATGTAATTGCAAATGTATACATACCATTACAGCTTTTAATGTTTTTAAATAATGTATTTAGTTTATTTTCAAATTATTACAAATTAATTTTTGAATGTATTTCACTAGTTATTTTTTATATTTCCTAATACATGTTATTATAGTATTGCAAATTTTTTATGGAAGGGGCCCCCGATTTTGCTTTGCCCAAGGCTCCCTGAGTCCTCTGGGTGGCCCTGTCTGAGTTTTAAGCCCTGCTGCTGTGTTTTGCCTGCAACAGGCAGGCCTAAGCCTGTGAGTGACCCCCATAGCAGCTGCCTGAAGAAGTGCTTGGGGGAATCATGCAGAAGGAGCGTGATATTTGTTTGAGTTCTCTCCTCATGGAGGCTGTGCTCCACTTGGTGCAGGACAGCAGTCTCAGCAGGACTCTA
Organism: Gopherus flavomarginatus; assembly: GCF_025201925.1. NCBI lineage: Eukaryota > Metazoa > Chordata > Testudines > Testudinidae > Gopherus > Gopherus flavomarginatus. The sequence goes on along the minus strand of NC_066627.1, from coordinate 32,672,015 downwards.
GGCCCAGCACCTTGCCTCAGTTTGTAGATTTGTAGTGCACCCATCACCGGGCTCAGTCTGGCACCGCTACCCTTCACCAGTGCCCAAGAAGCAGTCAAAAAAGTTGGATGGACTGGTTAGGTTAGTTGTCATGCTGTTGCTTGGCCAGTGTAGAGACCACTGAATGCATAGTATTCCTCTATGATATTCTGTCCTGAGCAAAATTGGCATGTTATGAGGTAGTTGCCTGTGAGGGACAGGTGTCTGTTTACGTATCCAGCCATCATGTCTTAGGTCTTTTGTGGGGGGAGCTTCTCCATCCTGCTTTTATTGGTGACATCTGTGATGCTCTGGTATACATCTATGAAGACAATACTCTGACAGGATCATCTGGCAATACATCACGAGTTGATGCAAAGGCTCTTACAAAAGCCATTTCTAGTTTCAAGTTTCTTGTTTCTCTTGTTTTGTGGTATGACATATTGTTTGAGATCAACATAACTAGCAAACAACTTCAGGCAAAAGAATTTGATATATGTGATGCCATTAATCAACTTGGAGAAACCAAGAAGTTTCTTGTGGGCCGCAGAAGTGACGCAGCCTTTGAGAAAACATTGGTAGATGCAGGTGAACTTGCGGAGGAGTTGGATGTACCGGCACTTTTTGAACCAGAACCAATCCGTATTAGAAAGAAGAGGAAGCAGTTCACATATGAAGCAGATGACAAACCTATTTATGATCCGAAAGAAAAATTCAAAGTGAACTTTTACTTTGCGGTCATTGACACAGCAATACATTCGGTTGAAGAAAGATTCACATTGATGCAGCAAATTAGTTCAGTATTTGGCTTCATATATGTTTAGAGTTTGCAAAAAAAAAAAAAAGCAAATTATGGAACATTGCTTGAATCTGGAGAAAGCTTTGCAACATGGTGAATCCAAGGATATTGATGCCTTTGACTTGTGCAGTGAATTGCAAGCTATTGCAAGACGAGTCCAAAGGAGTTCATCACCCCAAGATGTATTGAACTTCATATGGGAAAATAAGCTGACAGATAGTGTCCCTAACACAGTTATTGCTCTTCGCATCCTCTTGACTCTCCCAGTTTCTGTGGCCAGTGGTGAGCAAAGCTTCTCGAAGCTCAAGTTGATAAAAACATATATGCGAACATCAATGTTGCAACAAAGACTTGTTGGGCTATCTACCTTGTCAATAGAACATGACATTGCTCACAACATTGACTTGGAGGAACTTGTTTCTAAATTTGCTAAACTTAAAGCGTGGAAGCATAAATTCTAAATTATAACATGTTACTCTGTGACCGTGTATTGTGTATAATGTATGTGATTTGGGGTGGGGCGCAAGATGGAATTTTCGCCTAGGGAGCAAAATATCCTTGCACCGGCCCTGCCAGGGGCCCTGACCAACTGGGTGGCCTTGGAAAAAATCCGCCACTGGGCATCGGAAGCCCAGAGCCCTGGCCACTGGGCAGGTTGGGTAGGGGAAGTCCCTGCACTCTGACCCCACTCGGAAGCAGCACTGGGCAGGCAAGGTGGGAGAAGCCCTAGCACCCAACCCCTGCTGTGGCCCTGGGACTTGAGGAATCTCTGACACTGTGCCCCAGTGCTGTGGAATGGGGACAGAGCTTCTCTGGTCTTGGGATGGCAGGGTGGAGGGCAGAAAGGAGCAAAAGCATTTGCAGGGCTACAGTGGGGGGATGGAGTGGGGAGGACCCTGGGTGGAATGGGCTGGGCCCAGGGAAGGGGTAGAAAGGGATGAGGCTGTGGGCAGGGCCACAAGTGGGAGGGGTGGGGAGGAGTCCCCTGCTTGCTCGGGCCCAGGGCCCCAGGAAAACTTAATCCACCTCTCAGCTGTTCCTGGGGTTGCTCTTGGCCCATCTAGTGCGCAGGAAGTTACTGGAAAAAGGGAAAGTGTTCAGAGGGCCAAGAGGAAATCCTGTAAAAATCCAGCCCCTGGTACAGGCCTCTGGAGCTCAGGTCTGATCAGTGCTGTGATCTCTGCTGGGCTTGAAATGCCCTTTCCCATATCCCCCTGCAGCTCAGTGGGAGCATGGATCTCGGCACAGAGCCCTGAGAAAAGAAATCTAACTAGTATATTAGGTTGGCACCTTCATATCCCCTGGAATAAGCACATTTCCTCCCGCAGAAAGTCTCACAGCACTTCTTCAATCCTGGACGCTGGTGGTCAGAGGGGCAGCGATTTGGGGGATTGTACATAGCACACTTAAAGATGAAGGCAAGACAGGTTTCAGGTTTCCCTGCAAGAGAAGATCACTGCATAAACAAATTTTCTAGCACCGTATAATATTCATGCAGTCTGTGCAGCACCCAGCACACAGGGTCCCCCAAAATACCTAATGATTCAGAAGCCTTGTGGTTATTTGTGTGTGTGTTATGCTGGTGAGGGGGGCATAGCTTCAGTACTTGCATGTCAGCTATCTATAGTTGTATTTGCCTCTGCATTCTCCACAGGCTTGTGAACACCCTGTGGAGGTGAAACAGACAAGTTGTCCATTGAAGAGAAATGCAGTATAACCCATGAACAACCCCCGTGTCCACCCTGCTGTCTAGATGTATTTCCCAGGCTGATGCTGGGGACCAGAGCTCCCAGATCCAGCTGTCAGGGGCATTTCCTTTCTAAACCCAACATGACTGCACCTTGAAGGGGTTAAATACTGTCACAGATGCCTTTCAGTTTGATTGACAGGTCATGCTCCACCCTGTGGGAAGCACAAAGTCAAGGAGGTGACTAAAGGGAGCAGCCCTTTCACTGCAGCTCACTGAGTGGGGCCTCTCTGGCTGCTGCCATGGAGGGACAATAAGAACTGGTCTGGGACCCACCCTGCAACCAGCTGAACAATGTGCCCATCGGTGCTCTCTGTCCTCTGGGAGTCTTGTGCCCTGGCCTGCTGGCTGGGGCTGGGGCAGGAGCTGTCAGCGCTTACCTGTCTCTCCTACAGGAAAAGTTCAGAATCCTAGAGACAGAAAATCCCTGTAAGGTCCCTTCTAACTCAGATCACCTAGACAGGGCAGGATTGTTCCTTACTCTACATTGACCAGAGATGCGTCCAGTCTAGTGTTAGATGTCCCAAACCATACAGTTCCCACCCCTTTTCTTGGGCGACTCATCACAGTCTGTTACATCTCACAGCCAGAAGGAGTGTCTTAATGTTCACCCTGGAATTTCCATTTCACCCCACTCAGCTCAGCTCCCCCATGTGATACTCTAATTGTGCCCTAGCATTCCTTGGGCTCACAAGAGTCATGCATGAAGCTCAGTGGGGATGGATCTAGTGCTGTATGGATTTAGCACTTTCCACCCCACCCTGTCGCCTGCCTCCTGATCGTTTGAGTTTCTTTTCTCTGAACTCCTCCAGTTTGTCACTAAGAGGGGACATCCCACCAACTTGGCCCAAAGGCTGAGGAGTCCCACAAAGAGGAAGATGCCCAGTGGCTTCATGGTGGTGTCTCTGGAGGTAGGTCTGAATGCCCAGAGCTGAGTCAGGCTAGTATTTAAAAATTCACTCCAGGAGGGAGGGAGGAGAAGGGAGCAGAGAAGGAGATACCTGGATCGATGCCAATATTTGTCCCCTTGTCTTGTACCATTTCACAACCAGGTTCTTGTGTCTTCCTGCAACTCTTTGCGTAAGAAAAATCTGAAATTGCTGGAAAGAGTGAAATTCTCCCCTTGCTCAAGAGCCAGCTGCAGAGACAGTTTGAATGTGAGTGGGGGCAAACTCACATGGAGGGGACCTGCGAGAAAGGCTGCAACAGAAACCTGGTTCCAGACAAGATAGAAGTCAGTAAACTATTGACTTTTGGCCAGTGGCCTTTGTCTGATGCTGAGGGCTGCAGGGACCTCTCTGCTCTCAGCTCACAGGCTGTCCGTGTCACTTGGCACTTTGGGTTTCTGAAGTGAAAACTAACCCCTGCAGAGAACAGCAGGTTCATGCAAACCCAGCGAGTCTGGCCATCCCCGCTCCTCAGCTCAGCACAGCCCAGCTCTTTGTCTCAGGAGTTTTTAGGGTGTCTCCCAGCCCCAGGCTCAGTATAGGCTAGGGCAGCCACCCCACTCACTTCGCCCTGCTGCAGTTTTGGGTAGGTGATCCCTCCTGGTAACTCCCTCTTCTCCAATGGTTAAGGTGGTCTTTTCTGGGGTGAGAGTCCTGCCCACCAATATCCCCCTGCCACTGCTGGAGTACTGCTTCCAGTGCATGGGGTGGTGCCGCTACTGGCATAATGATCACAGCAGAGTCTAATGGGATGGGGACAGCCAAGCATCAGAGTGCAGGTGCCTCTACCAGGGTGTTATAGGGTAGCACTGGGCCTTTAAGAGGGAGCAGGGCTGCTGCAGCTGTGACTGGTCAGCTGACCCTATCTGAGCTTTAAAATGGGGCACCTGGGCTTAGCAAATGCAAGGTGTAGTGAGGGTCAGGTTGTGAGAGAGAGTGTAGGGTTTGTGCTTCCTGGGAGCGGGGTCCTGGACATCTACAGCTATCTGAGTTCTCTGGGATGGGGGAAGGTGGAAAAAAGCTGGGAACTAAAAGGGTGGGGCAAAATTGTGGGAGCTGTAGTGGGAGTTGAGGAACTGCTGCTTCTTTGATTTGACCTAAGTTTGGGCAACAAGTCTGCATGGAAAAGAGTCTGGGTGTGGTGGGGAATCTTTAGCAAGCTGGGAAAAAGCACCCCCTTGTTACTGGAGGTCTCCTTTTCCAAGTGCTGGGTGCCTGGTATTGGGTTTGGGTGTTTTTTGTTTCCTTTAGAAAGGAGCCAAAAACTCCCAGAGACCTCTAGCCTCTCTGGCTCTTGGAGCCTTGCTGCCTCCTGGCTCTCTGTCTCAACAGAGCATTATTCAGATGGCTAAAAGCAGCTCCTCAAATGGAACAACTCAAAGAGCCCCAGGCTCTCCTGTTCACTAACCTGGATCCTTCTCACCATCTCTATTAAAGGGCCTTTCCCACAGTAATACACACTAGACTCCAGGGCTGGCTGGGAGTGATGATAATGCCTGAGAGAGATGAAAACTTCTGCTTTAGTTCCAGTGGCAGGCCTGCAGGGGTCCATCTATCACAGCATTGCTAACCCTGTGCATTCTGTGTTCAGACCCCAAGGAATCGCCAGTGGCTTATAAATCATTAATCTCTCTTGTCTGCTACCTGCTCCACTCCGTGTTGAGGGGATGCTGCTGCCTCCAGCTTGTGTCTGATCAGCTCAGGCTCAACATTAAATACATGCACACGGCTGGCCCTCTCTGCTCTGACAGCACCCTGCTTACCCTCTCCTACCTCATGAGGTTCTGAGGCTGGCAATGCTTAGTGCCCTAGAGCAAGGTGGGATGGACAGTGTAGTCAGCCCAGTGGCGTATCTACCAGTCTCAGTGCTGCACTCGAGCCCTGGGACAGGGACTCAGCTCATTACTCAGGCCTCTCCAGCTCATCTTTGAGTTGTGCTCTTGCTGAACCTGTGAAAAGTTGCACTTGGGGAGGGAGGGAGTGGGGCTGAGCTTGCTCACTACGTTTTCAGAGGGCACCCAAGCAATCCCAGACCAGTGAGGCTGCTTTTCCCCTGCCCCATCCGAAACCCTGGCTAAAAAGCGCCAAACAATAGTCTATTATGGATCCTGAGCTCACTGGAGGCTGAGACGCAGCATCAGCTGGAGAATTCCTGCCCAGGAGACAACAGAGCTCCCAGCAGGGAGAATTGGAATCTACTGGAGATTTTTCAGTCACATCATTCCCAGCTGGGAGTGTGCTGTCAGGATCCGCCTGATGTCCAAGCTGGGAGGGAGGGGGGGAAGGGGAGAGAGTCCAGGAAGAGGAGTGGGGAGGAACCTGCAAACAGAAAAAGGCACAAATCACCTGACCCGCAAAGCTGCTGTGTGAGCCAGTGTCTTTATTTGCTACCATGGCCAAAGCCCTATTACATAGAGTGAGAGAGAAAAGGAATAAAGAGACACCCCCCCCCCCAGCACCACCTAAAGAGTTCCCCTAATCCCTGAGACCTAGGAAAGGGATTGCGAATCAGACTGCTAAAGAGCAGCCCAACAGGAGGCCTTCCCATGTTCTCTCTGAGCTGCTTGGACAGGGTCAGGGCCTACAGGCAATACCCTGGAGAGATAGTGTGTGTGACAGACACTGAAGGAGGGAGGTGGAGAATGTGAGATGGCCCCCACAAGGTCGCAGATCAGATAACTGCCCCACCCTCAACTCCTCCAAAATGTCTGGCACTTCTCCCCATGCCTATTAGAGAGCCTAGATCACTGTGTCTCTGAGCTGGCCTTGTGCAGGGTGATTTCTGAGGGCTGGCCCGTGGACCCCAGCAAGTCTGACCTCCTTGAGTTGGGGTCATGGCTGCTCCTGGGGACACCTCCAGCTCATCTGTGAAGCAGGAAGTTATGCTAGAGAAAGGGAAATTGATCAGAGGGGCCAAATGGAAAATAGCCAGTTTCCCATGTGGACAAGCTCTAAGCAGTGAGAATTGCACCAAACACCAGCAACATCTCAGCCCAGAGGCTGAGGAGCCCCCTAAGGGAGGCAGGCATTCACTGACTTCCTGGTCTGATCAGGAGAGGGAAGGACCATGCTGTCATTTCCTTGTTCTGTTTCACAAGCTGGTTCATAGAATATCAGGGTTGGAAGGGACCTCAGCTAGTCCAACCCGCTGCTCAAAGCAGGACCAATCCCCAGACAGATTTTTGCCCCTGATCCCTAAATGGCCCCTTCAAGGATTGAACTCACAACCCTGGGTTTAGCATGCCAAGGCTCAAACCACTGAGCTATCCCTCCCCCTGATACTTTCTGCACAAGAAAAACCATGCAATGGTGGGGAATTCTCCTATTGCACAAGAGTCGCCAGTAAAACCAGCCTCGCCTCGAAGCAAACTCACCCTGAGGGGCTGTTGGAGAGCTGTCCTGGCAGGAACACTGTTCAGGACAAGATGGCAGCCAATGAACTACTGACTTGTGGGAAGAAAGCCTTATGTTATGGGTAGTCTGCGTTAACCCCACTGCTCTCAGCTCACGGGGGTCTCACTGTCCTTCAGCTTCCCTTGAAGCTTTGGGTTTGCATGGACCTGAGACCTCCAGCCTGCCTTGGCGCTATTATGAAAGAAGCGTTCGTAGCTTGTCCTTTGGGGTCTTGGACACAAAGGTGATCCCAGACCTCAGGACAGTGGGTGTGTGAAAGCCCTTGCCTTCGTACCCATGAGTGGGCGCAGCTGAGGCCCTTCTGTTAGTGCAAACCAGGTGCACACAAAGGAGGGGGCAGCCTGAGGCTGGAAGTCCATGTGGTCCAAAAGGAGTTTATAGAGTTCTGGGTTTTCCTAGGGTATGAACCCAGTGGCTGGAAGAAGGCTGTGTGTTAAACAGTGGGACGACAGAGTGGGGTGTGGTCTGCATTGTGCTCTGAGTCTTTGAGAGTTCCTGGAGAGAGGCAGAGGCTCAAAACAGCTCATTCTTGGGACAGAGCTCAGGGCCGTGGTGCTAGCTCCTACTCATAATACAAGGATCTCTTCCCACAAGTCAATAATTAGGTGGTTTCCATCTTGTCTTGAACAAGACTTTCATGGAGGAGTTTCTCCAGCATCATCTCAGGGTAAGGTTTGCCCTGTCCCCTCCCCACATCCAGATCATCCTGGTGGCTCTTGTGCAAGGGAGTAATTCCCCACCTCCCACCAATGTGTCAATTTCATGTTTTTTCTTGTGCAATAAGCTCCAGGGTGCTGTAACCTGGGATTTCTCCAAAAGAAGGCTGCCTGCTCATACTTTCTTCTTATCACAGATCAGGGCATCAGGCTTTGGGTACATTTTGAAGTAAAGAAAAGACACAAATAAAGTACCCCAAATCTGGATCATCAGCTTCAGCTTCTAAACAGCTTCTAAACAGAAGCCACCCTGTCAGGCCCTCAGTTCAGTTACTGCTTGGCCAAAGGGGCAACAGAACTAGTCCCAGGAGAGCGTGCCAGATTTATACAAATCCAGCAAGATTGGTCACATTGCTCCTTCCCTAAGCAGAGTCCACCTCCAGAAGATGTCTGGGGATCTGCAACCTCTTAACAGTAGGCTCTGCTATCTGCTGGGGCAGCCCCCTGGGATACATCTCTCCGCTGCAGTTTTTGCTTCTCCCTGTGAACTCATTAGCGTCTGGTGCCTGATGGGATCTTCTCTGGGGTGGGAGGCCTGAGCACCAAATCCCCAGGTCCCGGATTGTCCATTGCCACCAGCACATTAGTGGCGCTGTTCTTTGTGCTAGAGTATGAAAGAGTACGGTCTAATGATCGCAGCAGAGACAAATAGAAAGGAAACTCACAAGCATCAGTGGATGCAGGAACCTCTAATGAGGTTGCCTTTCTGGGTGCTGGGTGGAAATCAGTTTCTTGCATTTTCTTTAGAAAGTGGCTGCATATGCCATTGAGGCTTTGGAATGTGAAAAGGGGACCCTGCTGGATCTCCGGTTCTAGGGGCTCTGCTGCCCTCTGACAGGCAGTTACCAGTACAGCACCAGTAGGACACACGTCTGGACATTATTCATGCAACTAAACACAGCTCCTGAAATGGAACAGCCAAAAGAGCCCAGAGACTCCTGTTCACTGAATGGCTCCATCCAAGCAGTATTACTTGGGGTTGTTACAAGAATCATATACAACAGAATCCACTGCCAGCATCAAGAGGGCAGGATGGAGCTTAAATATCTGCTATATGTGGGAGACAAGGTGGGTGACGTGATATCTTTGATTGGACCCGTTTCTGTTGGTGAAAGAGACAAGCTTTTGAGCTACACAAAGCTCTTCTTCTGGTCTGGGAAAGGAACTCCCAGAGTCACAGCAAAATGCAAAGTGGAACAGATTGTTTAGCATAAGTAGTTAGCACATATTGTCATCTCTGCATGCTTTATTTGGGAGCAGCTGCACTGCAGGGCTCCCAAGTACCGTCTAGAGCAGGGGTCGGCAACCTTTCAGAAGTGGTGCGCTGAGTCTTCATTTATTCTCCGTAATTTAAGATTTCGCATGCCAGTAATACATTTTAACTTTTTTAGAAGGTCTCTTTCTATAAGTCTATAATATATAATTAAACTATCATTGTATGTAAAGTAAATAAGATTTTTTAAATGTTTAAGAAGCTTAATTTAAAATTAAATTAAAATGCAGAATCCCCCGGAACGGTGTCCAGGACCCGGGCAGTGTGAGTGCCACTGAAAATCAGCTTGCATGCCGCCTTCAGCACACATGCCATAGGTTGCCTACCCCTGATCTAGAGCCCCACTCCATGTCTCTTGTGACAACAGTAACTAATGACAAGTAGTCACTTTCTTCCATCACTGACCCAGAAACTTTGTTAGGCCAGGGAAAGCGTGTTATCCCTCAAACTCCACTTCCTATCCCTCTGCTCTCCCTGGAGACCTGCCACCTAGAAGCTTCCCTTTCCCTTGCTGCCCGGAGTTAGGGTGACCAGATGTCCCGATTTTATAGGGACTGTCCTGATTTTTGTGTCTTTTTCTTATATAGGTTCCTATTACCCCTCTACCCCCTGTCCTGATTTTTCACACTTGCTGTCTGGTCACCCTACCCAGAATCCTGATGCAGATTTGATGGGTCAATACAGATACTCCCCCATTATGGCTCCTTGTACCCGTGCAGTCAGGGAGGCAGCTGGCACCTGGGATGATCCTAGCTCATTCTGAATGGACAGTTCTTGGACTCATTGGCACTAGTGGGCTGGCAGTGCTAGGGTAGGGTTTTGAGGCTGGTAGTTTTCAGGGCTATAGCGCAGGGCAGGATGGGCAGCCCTGGCAGCTTCGTGGCACATCTGCCAAACCCAGCCTCAGTGCATCCCTCCAAGGCCCTGGGATGGGGACTCAGTTCATTAGCGAAGTGGCTTCTAGCCCACCCTGTGAGGGGCAGCTCCCCTTGCCCTGTGTTGGAAAGACGCTCGGGGGTGGTGGGGCGTGACACTGCTGTCCCTCGGAGCCTCTTCGCCTTGTTTCAAGGGTCCCAAAGGCTTTCTTAGAAAGAGTCGGATCAATATCCCAAACCAACAGCAGCTACTCCCTGGGGAAAGAGCCTGTACCAGTGCTAGGATCCTGTCTCCGAGCTCACTGGAGGAGGAAGGGGCACCTTAGAACCAGCATCCGGGGTAAAATCCCCCTCACACATACAGACAGGAGACATCTAAGCCACCATCAAGGAACCAGGGAGAAGAGCTTAGGCCAGGTCTGGATGTGCCTGATCAATGAGACAGGAGGAGAAGAGGCAGTGAGGGGAGGAACCTGCAGGTGGAGGAGGAGCTGGAGTGACAGAATCACAGGTTACAAACTATGTGAACAAGCTTATTTATTTGTTACAGTGCACAAGGTGCCAGGGTCAGGACACCAAATTATACAGAGTCAGGGCAAGAAGAAAGAGACCCCCAGCTCCCCCTAAAGCCTCCCCTTGACTCCAGGGAAAGAGCCGCTGCACAGGGACTGTGAATCACGCTCCTCATGTCCCTCACGGGATGAGGCCTCAGCCCAGTCCTCTCTGTGCTAGGTGGGCAGGATCTGAAATTCCATGACAGCCCCCTGACAGGTGACAATGTGGCATGGTTGGTGCTAAAGACGAGAAGGATTAAGGCCATGTCTACATCTAAAATTTTACAGCGCTGGTTGTTACAGCTGTATTAGTACAGCTGTATAGGGCCAGCGCTGCAGAGTGGCCACACTTACAGCAACCAGCGCTGCAAGTGGTGTTAGATGTGGCCACACTGCAGCGCTGTTGGGCGGCTTCAAGGGAGGTTCGGGGAACGCGAGAGCAAACCGCGGCGAAGCTGGTCTCCTTCTCCGGTTTGCTCTCTCGTTCCCGGAGCCCCCGAGCAAGCAGGTCTCCTTCCCCGCGGTTTGCAGGGTGGTTCGGGGAACGCGAGAGCAAACCGCGGCGAAGCTGGTCTCCTTTCCCGGTTTGCTCTCGCGTTCCCGAACCACCCTGCAAACCGCAGGGAAGGAGATCTGCTTGCTCTGGGCTCCGGGAACGAGAGAGCAAACCGGGAAAGGAGACCCGCTTCGCCGCGGTTTGCTCTCTCGTTCCCGGAGCCACCCAGCAAACCGCAGGGAAGGAGACCAGCTTGATTACCAGAGGCTTCCTCCTTCCACGGAGGTCAAGAAAAGCGCTGGTAAGTGTCTACATTGGATTACCAGCGCTGGATCACCAGCGCTGGATCCTCTACACCCGAGACAAAACGGGAGTACGGCCAGCGCTGCAAACAGGGAGTTGCAGCGCTGGTGGTGCCCTGCAGATGTGTACACCTTCAAAGTTGCAGCGCTGTAACTCCCTCACCAGCGCTGCAACTTTCTGATGTAGACAAGCCCTAAGAGTGCAAGTGCTATGCAGGCATTGTGTAAGCTGATTTCCTAGGGCAGGTCTGTGGGACCCCAGCGAGGCCAGACACATCGAGCTGGTGTCATGGTTGCTCCTGGCTTGGGGATGCCCTCGGGACACAGGAAGTTATGCTGGAAAAAAGGGAAAATGATCAGCGGGTTCAACAGGAAATCGTGGGCTGTGCAAACCCAGCCTCTGGTTCGGCCCCAGCTCCTATGAACACAACCCACTTTGGTTCAACCCAGCCCTGCAGCTGCCATGCCCTTGTCCCAGCCTGGGATACGGGAGGGAGATTTCCACCTGCCAAATCAGTGGACCCCAAGAAGGGGCACAGTATCCCAAGCCTAGTTACTCTATGGATGTGGGGGGGGGCCCTCAAACTTCCTGCCCTTCGGATGGTACTGAATCCCGAGCTAACTTGCTTGGCAGAGGAAGCTCTCCATGTTAGTATCTCCCCATGCAGCCCCTTCTGACCCTGTTCCTATCTCCAAGGAGCAGGGATGAGAGAGCATTAATCCCCCATTCCCAGCCTAAGGGAGCGTCCTGGTATCATCGACCTGTCTCTTCCACTTGCAGTTGACAGGAATTGGGTAGTATTCCTTTAAATTGTTTGCAAGCCCTTTAGTCGCGTGTATGTCTGAGAAATGCCCAGAACCCTGCCAGAGCTGCCATGGGTGTATGTAGCTAGGCCTGGCACACTGTATGTCATTAGCAAACACAGTTATTGGTCCTCATGGTGCCCATGTTGTGCATTCATTTTGTGACTCTTCTGTAAAGAGCAAAACAGGCAACATCACTTCCTCTCTAGATCCTGGATGAGGCTTGTGGGTGGGGCAAGGGGAGGTGTTATCTAAAGGCAGCCTGGGCATTGGACCACAGACCCAATCAATAATGTCACCTTCTGCTTTTCTGGCCCCAGACACACCATCCCATAGATTTGCCAGTGCAGCTTCTCCAGCTGAATCCCTCCAGATCCCCTCTGCCTGTTTCCCAGGTGGACTCAACTCTTATTGTCTTGTGACACCACAAAGACATATTCATACAAAGGTGTGTAGGAAGGTGCCAAGTACCCAGCCTGTTCCCTAGTCAACCAGAATGGTGAGGCCTTTGGAGGTAGCTCTAATCAGAGCTAATCTCAGCTGGAAGCCATGGATTGAAATGCCCTTTTCCATAAGTGCCCTGCAGCTCAGCTAGAGCAGGGAGTGATCTCAGTCCAGAGCCCAAAGAGAGGATCAGGCTGGTACCTTTACCATGTCCCTTAGGATAAACACAGGCCCTCCCACAGAAAGTCTCACAGCACTTCTTGAATCTTGGACACTGGTAGTCAGAGTGGCAGCGATTTGGGGGATTGTACATGGCGCACTTAAAGGTGACGTCTGGGCAGGTTCCAGGTTTCCCTGTAAGAGAAGATAGCTGCAAATCTTCTAGCAAATCATAATGTCAGCTCTAAGCTACTTGGGACAGGGACAATGAAATCTGTGCAGCACCCAGCACAAAAGGTCCCCCAAGATACCTACTGAAATAATAATAATAATTCAGAGACCATGTGGTTATTGGAGGCTGCAGTGTGTGTTATGCTGCAAGTAGCAGGTGAGGGGGGCATAGCTTCAGTACTTGTGTATCAGCTGTCTGTAGTTGTATTTGCCTCTGCGTTCTCCACAGGCATGTTAAAACCTTGTGGAGGTGAAACAGACAAGTTGTCCATTGAAGAGAAATGCAGTATAACCCGTGAACAACCCCAGCTTCCACACTGCTGTCTAGGTGTATTTCCCAGGCTGATGCCCTGGGGCCAAACCTCCCAGATCCAGCTGCCACCTGGAAGGGGTTAAATACTGTCACAGATGCCTTTCAGTTTGACTGACAAGTCATGCTCCACCCTGTGGGAAGCACAAAGTCAAGGAGGTGACTAAAGGGAGCGGCCCTTTCACTGCAGCTCACTGAGTGGGGCCTCTCTGGCTGCTGCCATGGAGAGACAATAAGAACTGGTCTGGGACCCATCCTGCAACCAGCTGAACGACATGTGCCCATTGGTGCTCTCTGTCCTCTTGGAGTCTGGTGCCCTGGGCTGCTGGCTGGGGCTGGGGCAGGAGCTGTCAGCACTTACCTGTCTCTCCCACAGGAAAAGTTCAGAATCCTACAGACAGAAAATCGCTGTAAGGCCCATTCTAACTCAGATCACCCAGGCAGGGCAGGATTGTTCCTTACTCTACATTGACCAGAGATGTGTCCAGACTTATTTAATTGTCCCAAGCAATAGGGCTCTCCAGCAGTGGCCTTAGCCATTTTTCTGGCCAGAGAGGAAATACTTTCAGCACTTCCTGTCCCCCAGCTCACCCAAGGCTGCCCCCCCTCCCACAGCCAATCAGCGGAGCCAAAAAAATAAAAATAGTGGAATGGCACTTAGGTACAGCACCTATGATGACAGTCCTGTTTCCCTTCCCTTGGGACTGGCCATGGGGCTTCCCACCTCTCCTTGGGAGACTCATCACAGCCTGATACATCCCACAGCCAGGAAGATTCTTCTAAAGTTCACTCGAAAACTTCCTGATCTTCAGCTCACCCCATTAGCCACCCCCCATCCCATGTGACACCCTAACTGTGTCCTCTGCTCCCTTGGGGCCCACACCCTGTGAGTATCTGCAGAGAGGTCCCATCCTCACTGAGTGATCTCCTAGCCAAGCTCTGTGGATTTTGCACATTCCACCTCTTCCCCCTCAGCCAGCCCCTGATCCTGTCAGTTGTTTTCCCTGAATCTGAACTCCAGTTTGTCAATAAGTACAGTGACCATATTTCCCAAAGGGGAAGACAGGACACTGTGCAGGGCTAACCTGAGACTCCATCCCCACTCACATGCAGGGCTGGTCCGAGCCCCACAGGCTGAGACTGACAGCCTGAGGCCCGCCACCCGGAACCTAGCATCGCTGCTGCCCACCCTGCTCCATGAATGTTCCTTCACACACCCCCAGGGAGGCACATCTGTCTTTTTTGGCAAAGCTGGGCATTTATCCTGTTTGTTCTTGCCAACTGATCATCAGCTGGCAAGAGCAAACTGGACAAACACCAAGTTTTGCCAAAAGAGTTGGATGTCCAGGCTTAAAAAAGGGACTGTCCTTGCCAAAATGGGACATATGGTCACCCTATTGCTAAGAGGGGACATCATAAAAGACACTGGCGGCAGTTTGGCCAGAGAGTTCTCCGTTATCTGAGAAGCTTCTGCCCGAATGCTCTGTGAATTCTGCGATCCAGTGACAGAAAACCCAACACCTGGAGATCATTTTCTCATTTTCTGGACACTGACTGTCCTGTACACACTGCATTAGGAGGATACCATGAGAGACACCTTATACTGATTGCTGGACAGATGCCAGGTTTCTCTGTAACACAGGAAGATCATAGTGAAAGCAACCCTCTGCACTGGAAGCTGGGATAATAAGTGCAGGTGAGTGGTGGCACCTAGTGTTAACTAGAGTTCTCCGTTATCTGAGAAGCTTCCGCCCAAATGCTCTGTGAACTCTGGGGTCCAGTGACTGAAAACTCAACACCTGGAGATCACAAAAATGACTGAACTGGGCTGAGGTCCCCAGATACATTTAGCTGCAGCCTCCTATCATCAGGATAAAGGTGACCCAGTTACACTGAGACCAGTACCTCTCTGAAGCAGGATGCAACGTCTCCCACAGCTAGTTTCACAGCATTTCTTTGGCCCCGGACATTGGTGGTCATGATAACAACTGTTGGGAGGATTTAACTTAAGACACCGTACAGTAACCACTGGGCAAGTCCCGGATTTCTCTGCAAGAGAGGAGATGGCAGGATAAACAACCTTCTATAACAGGATAATAGCCAGGCTCCAGGCACTGATCTCTGCCTGCTGAGTGCTCAGCTCAGTTCCCTTGTATCTCTCACCCTGCCAAGACCTAAGAAGATGGACACACGCAAATGATTCCTGCAGGACGGCTTCAGTTCTGTGGGCTTCATCCCCTTAATGCCAGTGACTCTCTGTAACCCCAGTGCCATCACTCCTCATTGCAAATAACTTTCAACAACAAGGAGCAGGGAAAGAGAGGTACCGTTGGGACTGAAATGAGTGACGTCTGTCAAAGTGAGGGAGATGGGAGAGGCCTGCTTGGATCACACAGCACACTCCTGCCCTCCCCGCCCCCGATTGGGCTAGGACAGGGAGTGATGATCTCACTGCAAAGCAAGGTGGTAGGTTTGGAAATACTGGCCCTGCGGGGTTCCATGGTTGGGCGGAAGGCAAGCCTTTGTACAGGTGCACATGCAGCACTTCGTAGTGCTGGGGCACTCAGGATCCTAATCACACACTCATTAGGAGGATCTACCCTGAGACAGGTATTCTTGATCCCTGGGCAGGTCTTAGGTTTCACTGCATCAGACTAAGCCCCTGGCATGAACATCTCTGCCTACTAAAGGCTGAAATACTATTCCTGGCTCAGCAGGGACAGGGTGAGAGCTCCCTGGGGAACCAAGGACCACAGACTATAAACAATGAGGCAGGTACCTTGCTGAGGTAGGACACAGCCCAGTCCACAGCCGGTGTCACAGCACTTCTCTGCCCCAGCACACTGGCTGTCTGATTGACAGTGATCTGGGGGATCGAACCTCTGGCACCAAACAGTGATCACTGGGCAAGTTCCAGGTTTCACTGCAAGAACGATGTGCACGATATAAACACCACCTTGTAATGCCGGGCAGCATGCTGAGCTCCCGTAAGAGGCACCTGCCATCAGGCACAGTGCAGACTGTGGTAGGACCAGTCTGGACTCTGTGAAATTCTGCTGTCGGTTGAAAGGCCTCTATTGAATTATCCTGGGTCTAATCCTCCCTTATCAGGCACCTCATGTGTCATTCACAGCTCTGGAAGGCAGGTGTATAATGCTGCCACGTCAGCATGGAGGAAGAAGTACAAGACTACAAAAGGGGCATGGCAGGGGGAATTGGGCCCCCTCTTGCTGAGGGGTGAGTGATTGAAGCCTCACCATCTGGAAATGAGAATTAGGGAGGGAAAGGACCCAGGCAGGTCTCTAGCCAAATCTTCTGGACACTGTAATTCCAGACCCCTGCTACGCAGCCGTGCTGTTTAATTACACATTTAATTCCCAGCCTGAAGGGGCTCGGCTGCTGTTTCTCATGAGAATGGCCTGTGCTGCTCTGGCTGCAACTCCTCAGAGCCTGCAGGTTCCGACCATTCCAAATGGGAGTTTGCTGCATTGCTCAGTAAAGAAGGGGCCAGCGCCTTAGCTGGGACAAACCAGAGTAGCTCTGTCGACTTCATTTTACAACAGGTGGAGATTTGACTGAGGCTACACGGAAATGCATTGGGGTGTCTGGCTGTGAACCTTTCCACAACGAAACACCTCGGTGGCTGAGCAGGCTCAGACCAAACCAAGCTAATGAAATTCACACTGAGAAACTGCAACTTCGGCACCTACTGCATCGACCCTCACTCTGTGGTCTCTGTGCTTTCTCAGGCTCAGTATCTGAACAGTATAAAATCCCGAACAGAGAGTGAGGTGGCCTTTGGACTCATATCAGGGCACAAGGACATTTCCTTTCCCTGGTGCAGGAGCAGTTGTGATCCCAGAATACCGGGTGCTGAGTGTCAGTAAAGAGAGCAGCCCAGTTAGTGCTGTCTAGGGAGCGGACCACTCACTACAGCCTGAAGAGCCCCCTGCTCTCTGCCCTCCCATGGGACAGGAGCCTGCTGCCCTCTGCCCCTTGGGTAGAGCTATCAGAGGCTGTTCTCAGCACTTACCTCTGGGGATTTGTTGCACAGGTAAGATTGTGCCAGACCAAGATGGTGGCACCATCCAGAGGGTGAGCAGCACCATGAAGAAGACACCCAGTGACTTCATGATGTTGTCTCAGGAGGCAAGTCTGAATGCTCAGGGCTGTGTCAGGCTGGTATTTAACATCTCACTCCTGGGGGAAAGGGAGGGGGGAGCAGAGAACGAGGTGCCTGGTGCCAATATTTGTCCCCTTGTCTTGTGCCATTTCACAATCAGGTTCTTGTTTCTTCCTGGAGCTCTTTGCACAAGAAAAACATGAGATTGACCCATTGCTGGAAAGAGTGAAATTCTCCCCTTGCTCAAGAGCCAGTTACAGCGACAGTTTCAATGTGGAGTGGGGGCAAACTCAAATGGAGATGACAACAGAAACCTTGCTCCAAAGAAGATTGAAGCCAGTAAACTATTGACTTCTGGGCAGGGGCCATTGTCTGATGGAGTGGGATGCTGGCACCCTTTTGCTCTCAGCTCCAAGCTACAGCTCCCATCACCCTGCTGTTAAGTCTCTTTGAGGTCCCACCTGGAGTGGGGGGGGGGGTGCATCCCCCAGTTCCAAACCCTGAGGAAAAAGCCTGGAGCAATGCTTTGATTCCAGCTCTGAATGCAATGGCGGAGGCTGTGGGGGTGGAAGTCAGGGTGGATATGATTGTGCAAGCTCCAGAATCACAAACAACAAAGATAAGATATGAAAGAAATTCTTTATTTGTATCGTGTCCAAGTGGTACTAATTAAACCTCATTACCAACAAGTTCTGGCAGCAGGACTAGAAGAGATGGCCCCGCCCTCAGATAATGAGATCCACACCCAGGAAAGTCTGTTTCTTTTCAGGAACATTTACAATAGCACCATGGATAAAAAATCTCAAGGTTATCACAGTACTGTGCTCACACTGGTCTCTCTATGGTACCTAGGCAGGGTCTGAACCTGCAAAAGAATTTCCCCAGGGAGGTAACAAGTGACAGTACAAGGAATATGTGGAAAGTGCCTAAACATACCCTCCCCATGGCTGGTGTTAATGGCCTGGCGCTAGAGTTGTTTGGAAGAAGCTGAGAGCGTTCAGACAGTATTAGATTACAAAACACTTTTGTACACAAACATTCTTGACAAAAAAAGGGAAAAGTTCTGTTGTAATTTTGGTGGTGGGGCTGGATTACTTGGAATTCCCTTTTCTTTTCCCTCTCAACGTGTTCTCACAGATAGAGTTGGATGATATAGATGCCGATTTGATATAAAATGCTCCTTGTACAGATAAGCGGACTGTCATACTGGGGTGCTGGAATGCTTTTTATAGTGGGGGTGCTGAGAGCTATTGACCCAAACTGTAAACCCTGTAGATAATGAAATCCACTTCAAGCCAGGGACTGCAGCAGCAACCCTAGTTCCAGCACCTGTGTGTCATGCTGCTTTGTAAACTTTTCTGCAAGACTGGACCAATAGAGCAACTGTATATCATTTTCACGCTGGACTCTAAGGTGAACCAAGAAACTTCGCTAAAAATACCCTCTTGTCTGAATTGCATCATTGCTTTTATCACCTTCTCATTTAAGTGACGTGAGTCTCTGTTCTTCTGTGTTAATTCAAATGTCTAAAGTCGACTTTCTTTCCAGTGTTTTATACAGAGAGGTGAGCTGGACTTATGTGAAGCGATTTCCTGCTTTGGACCAGGGGAGATTCAGTGAGGTTAGGCTGCAGGGAACTGGGGTCATTGCTGCTCCTGAGGATACCTTGATCTATTGTGAAGCAAGTTATGCTGTGGGGGGGAAAAGCAAAATAGTTAGAAGTCTTAAGGGGAAAATCCTGTTCTCTATCAGAGGGGAAGCTGGGTGCTGGAAGCCAGGACTCCTATGTCCTATTCCAAAATCTTGGCCATTTCCCACTTGGCTTCAACACTTTTCATCTCATGGCACGACACCAAACCTGCGTTTTCTTTCATTTGTTTCCTGCCCCAATTCTGCTACTCACTCACGGTTTCACATGCACCGCCTGATATGGCCCTTGGACTGATCTCTCTGCTGGACCCAGCATGAATAGGGATGTCTCAGGCTCAGCACCAGTGTAACAAGTGTTGGCCAAGCTGGGAAGATGCCAAGTCCCCAAGTCCTTCTCTGGGAAAGCAGCATATTGTGCCTCTGGACTTCAGCTGTGGTTAGTGCAGTGATTTGTGCCTGCAGCCCAGGGCTGTACAACCCTCCCCAGTGGGCAGCCCCCGTGCTCAGCTGGAGCAGGGAGAGATCTCACTGCAGAGGCTGGGTACTTATGATGTAAACATGAGTGGAGGTGGATATCTTTCTGTGGCTAATCACAGTCAGTGACGCAGCCCTTCTCGTTTTCTGGACACTGACTGTCCTGTACACACTGCATTAGGAGGATACCATGAGAGATACCTTATACTGACTGCTGGACAGATGCCAGGTTTCTCTGTAACACAGGAAGATCCTAGTGTTAGGCTACCTCTACACTACAACATAAAATCGAAATTACTAAAACCGGTTTTATAAAATCTATTTTATGCGTCCACACTAGGGCACATTAATTCGGTGGTGTGCGTCCATGGTCCTAGGCTACCATCGATTTCCGGAGTGGTGCACTCTGGGGAGCTACATTAAAGGAATGAGACCAATAACTTCGATTTCCGTCCACACTAAACCTAAATCGATATAGTAATATCGATTTTAGGGTTACTCCTATCGTTGGGGAGGAGTACAGAAATCGATTTTAAGAGCCCTTAAAATCGATTTAAAGTGCCTTGTAGTGTGGACGGGTACAGAGTTAAATCGATTTAACGCTGTTTAAATCGATTTAACTGTGTAGTGTGGACCAGGCCTAAGCAACTCTCTGCACTGGAAGCTGGGATAATAAGTGCAGGTGGGTGGTGGCACCTAGTGTTAACTAGAGTTCTCCTTTATCTGAGAAGCTTCCACCCAAATGCTCTGTGAACTCTGGGGTCCAGTGACTGAAAACCCAACACCTGGAGATCACAAAAATGACTGAACTGGGCTGAGGTCCCCAGATACATTTAGCTGCAGCCTCCTATCATCAGGATAAAGGTGACCCAGTTACACTGAGACCAGTACCTCTCTGAAGCAGGATGCAATGTCTCCCACAGCTAGTTTCACAGCATTTCTTTGGCCCCGGACATTGGTGGTCATGATAACAACTGTTGGGAGGATTTATCATAAGACACCGTACGGTAACCACTGGGCAAGTCCCGGATTTCTCTGCAAGAGAGGAGATGGCAGGTTAAACAACCTTCTATAACAGGATAATAGCCAGGCTCCAGGCACTGATCTCTGCCTGCTGAGTGCTCAGCTCCAGTTCCCTTGTATCTCTCACCCTGCCAAGACCTAAGAAGATGGACACACGCAAATGATTCCTGCAGGACGGCTTCAGTTCTGTGGGCTTCATCCCCTTAATGCCAGTGACTCTGTGTAACCCCAGTGCCATCACTCCTCATTGCAAATAACTTTCAACAACAAGGAGCAGGGAAAGAGAGGTACCATTGGGACTGAAATGAGTGACGTCTGTCAAAGTGAGGGAGATGGGAGAGGCCTGCTTGGATCACACAGCACACTCCTGCCCTCCCCGTCCCCGATAGGCTAGGACAGGGAGTGATGATCTCACTGCAAAGCAAGGTGGTAGGTTTGGAAATACTGGCCCTGCGGGGTTCCATGGTTGGGCGGAAGGCAAGCCTTTGTACAGGTGCACATGCAGCACTTCATAGTGCTGGGACACTCAGGATCCTAATCACACACTCATTAGGAGGATCTACCCTGAGACAGGTATTCTTGATCACTGGGCAGGTCTTAGGTTTCACTGCATCAGACTAAGCCCCTGGCATGAACATCTCTGCCTACTAAAGGCTGAAATACTGTCCCTGGCTCAGCAGGGACAGGGTGAGAGCTCCCTGGGGAACCAAGGACCACAGACTATAAACAATGAGGCAGGTACCTTTTTGAGTTAAAACACAGCTCCTTCCACAGCCGGTGTCACAGCACTTCTCTTCCCCAGCACACTGGCTGTCTGATTGACAACGATTAGGGGGATTGCGCATCTTGCACCTGAAAGGAATCACTGGGCAGGTCCCAGATCTCACTGCAAGAAAGATGTGCACAGTATAAACACCACCTTGTAATGCCAGGCAGCATGCTGAGCTCCAGTGAAAGGCACCTGCTATTACGCAGAGGAATGCCACATTTGTGTGGAATGAAGGTAACATTGGCACTAAAAATAACTGGCATCCCTTGAAGTGAAGGGTGCATGAAAGGCCTGCTTGGACAAGTTCCTCCACCACCCCCATCACCTATGGGCTGGAACAGGGTATAATCTTACTGCAAAGCATGGTAGAAGCAGGGCATTCCTTACCCATATGCAAAGTACGCAGTTGCATAGGGCACTAGAAAAAAATGTCCTGGTGCCCTGTGGAGCTGCATGCTGCTCCAGCCCGTGCTCCGGCTCTTCCCCAGGGCCCCCGCCCCTGCTTCGCCCCGCCTCTTTCCGCTCCACCTCCACTCCCCTGAGCTCTGCAGCAACCTGGCCCCAACCACACTGTCAGTGAGTGCTGGAGGGTGGTTCCTCCGCGCCCTCAAAGCCAGCATTGACCCCCACCTCTGCAGAGGCCCAGGGCCTGCTTCTTGCCCCCACTCCCATGGAGACCTGGGGCACCACACACACACCCCGCAGGGGGGGCTGCGTAGGGCCCCAGAATAGCTAGGGATGGCCCTGGGTAGAAGGATTAGAAATACTGGCCCAGTGTGGTACCTTGGTTGGGCGGAAGGCACTCCTTCCCACAGACAGATATGCAGCACTTCTTGGGGCCGAAGCAGTCACGGTCTTCCTTACACTTATCAGGAGGGTTTATCATGCGACATGTACTCGCGATCAATGGACAGGTCCCAGGTTTTGCTGTAACTAACAAACAAATCCTGTGTTAAAAGTAGGGCTGTCAATTAATCACAGTTAATTCACTTGATTAACTAAAAAAATTAACTCTCATGAAAAAAAGTAATTGTGGTTCATTGCACTGTTAAATAATAGAATATCAATTGAAATTTATTAAATATTTTGGATGGTTTCCTACATTTTCAAATATATTGATTTCTATTACAACACAGAATACAAAGTGTACTTTTCTCACTTTATATTATTTTTAATTACAAATATTTGCAGTGTAAAAATGATAAAAGAAATAGTATTTTTCAGTTCACCTCATACAAGTACTATAATGCAATCTCTTTATTGTGAAAGTGTAACTTACAAATGTAGATTTTTTTTTGTTACGTAACTGCACACAAAAACAAAACAATGTAAAACTTTAGAGCAGGGGTCCCCAGCGCGGTGCCTGCGGGCATCTAAATGTGCCTGCATCCTGGCCGGCGGTGGAGCATCCGCCGAAATGCCGCCGAATTTCGGCGGCATTTCGGCTGCGACGCCTCTCGATGAAGCCGCTTGCCGCCAACAAGTGACATCATTGAGAGGCGTCGCCATTGAAATGCCGCAGAAATTTGGTGGCATTTCGGCGGATGCTTCACTGCCGCCACAGTCCTTCGTCTGGCGCCCACCAGACAAAAGAGGTTGGGGACCACTGCTTTAGAGTCTACAAGTCCACTTAGTCCTACTTCTTTTTCAGCCAATTGCTAAGACAAACAAGTTTGTTTACATTTATGGGAGTGTACCTATTGGGTTCCGGGTACATTTACGGGAGTGTAGTGGGGTGGTCACCCTCTCCTGCCCTGAGGGGCTTAGAATAGCCTAGCATAGGGCTGTGGCTGAAGCAAGCAGCTCCCATGCTGATTGAGGAAGTATGCACAGCTGGGAGCCACGCCCCAAACAGACCATAGCCGGCCCCTATAAAAAGGCTTTGAGCCAGGAGCACAGAGTCTCCTCTAGCTGTAGAGGGAGACAGGCCTGGATGCAGGGAGCTAGAAAAGGTACCTGGAGTGGAGTGGAACAGAGCTGAGGGAAGGCCAAGGGAGCTGGGAGCCCCGGCCTGGAAACCCCCCAGGCTGCGGCTTAGTAGAAGGCGACCCAGGTACTGGGGTTGCCAGGGACAGCCCAAGGCTAGGCAGAGGCAGCAGGTCCAAACCTTCCTTGCTAGTGATGAGTGGCTTATACTGCAGTCTGCCCCAGGGAATGGGGCTAGTTGGTGACTGGCAGTAGCCCACGACTGAGGCAAGGTGGGGATAGAGGGTTGGGGGTTCCCTTAGATGAGGAGACCCTGAGACTGGCGGCATTGCTGGGGGCAACACCCCAGATAACGGGGTACCGGGTCCTGGGAGGGACACAGGGGCAAAGCGGCAAGTGGGACACCTGCCTGCAGAGGGCGCTCTGGAAGCTGGAGGAGCTAATTCCCTGGATGACTAGCAGGAGGTGCCGCAGGGGTGAGTCCCTGCACCGCTACAGGAAGATACTGCTGACTGCTTCTTATTTACAACGTCACCTGAGAGTGAGAACAGGCATTCACATGGCATTTCTGTAGCCAGCATTGCAGGGTATTTACGTGCCACATATGCTAAACATCTGTATGCTCCTTCATGCTTCAACCACCATTCCAGAGGACATGCTTCTATGCTGATAATGCTCATTAAAAAAATAATGCATTAATTACATTTGTGACTGAACTTCTTAGGGGGAGAATATGTCTCCTGTTCTGTTTTACTCGCATTCTGCCATCTATTTCATGTTATAGCAGTCTTGGATGATGACCCAGCACATGTTTGTTTTAAGAACACTTTCACAGCAGATATGACAAAACGCAACTAAGGTACCAATGTGAGATTTCTAAGGATAGATACAGCACTCGACCCAAGGTTTAAGTATCTGAAGTGTCGTCCAAAATCTGAGAGGGACGAGGTGTGGAGTGTGCTTTCAGAAGTCTTAAAAGAGCAACACTCCAATACTGAAACTACTGAACATGAACCACCAAAAAAGAAAATCAACCTTCCACTGGTGGCATCTGGCTCAGACGATGAAAATGAACATGCATCGGTCCGCTCTGCTTTGGATCGTTCTCAAGCAGAACCCGTCATCAGCATGGATGCATATATTCTGGAATGGTCGTTCAAGCATGAAAGGTCATGAATCTTTAGCACATCTGGCACATAAATATCTTATAAGGCCGGCTACAATAGTGCCATGCGAACGCCTGTTCTCATTTTCAGGTGACATTGTAAAGAAGACAGGGGCAGCATTATCTCCTGCAAATTGTAACCAAATTGTTTGTTTGTCTGAGCGATTTGGTTGAAGGTAGGACTGAGTGGAATTGTAGGTTCTAAAGTTTTACATTGTTTTATTTTTGAATGCAGTTATTTTTTGTACATAATTCTACATTTGTAAGTTCAACTTTCAATAGAAAGATTACACTACAGTACTTGTGTTAGGGGAATTGAAGAATACTATTTCTTTTGCTTTTTACAGTGGAAATATTTGTATTAAAAATAAATATAAAGTGAACACTGTATATTTTGTATTCTGTGTTGTAATTTAAATTAATGTATTTGAAAATGTAGAAAGAATCCAAAAATATTTAAATAAAAGGTATTCTATTATTCTTTAACAGTGAGATTAATTGGACTGTTAATTGCAATTATTTTCTTTAATTGCTTGACTGCCCTAGTTACAAGGTAACAAACTAAGCTTTTGGCACAAATATCAGTTCTTGCTAAAACTGAAATACTGTCCCTGGCTCAGCACGGACAGGGTGAGAGCTCCTTGCAATGAGGTAGTTCCCTTGCTGAGTTAGAACACAGCCCAATCCACAGCTGGTGTCACAGCACTTCTCTGCCCCGGCACACTGGCTGTCTGATTGACAGCAATGAGGGAGACTGAGCGTCTTGCACCTGACAGAAACCACTGGGCAGATCCCAGATTTCTCTGCAAGAAAGAGGTGCACAGTATAACCACCACCTTGTAATGCCAGGCAGCATGCTGAGCTCCAGTGAGAGGCACCTGCCATCAGGCACAGTGCAGACTGTGGTGGGACCAGTCTGGACTCTGTGAAATTCTGCTGTCGGTTGAAAGGCCTCTATTGAATTACCCTGGGCCTAATCCTCTCCTGCCAGGCACCTCATGCGTCATTCACGGCTCTGCAAGGCAGGTGTAAAATGCTGCCATGTCAGCATGGAGGAAGAAGCACAAGACTACAAATGGGGCATGGCAGGGGGAATCGGGCCCCCTGTTGCTGAGGGGTGAGTGACTGAAGCCTCACCATCTGGAAATGAGAGTTAGGGAGGGAAAGAACCCAGGCAGGTCTCTAGCCAAATCTTCTGGACACTGTAATCCCAGATCCCTGCTATTGCAGGTGGTCACTTATACCAGCAGAGCCCTGTTTGAGAAAGAACAGGGGCACGTCCAAATAGAAAAAGAGCTTCTGGCTGCGGTATTTGGAATGGAGTGATTCCATCAGTGCACCTATGGCCATTAGTGCAATCAGGCCACAAACTTGTAGAGACAATCACAGCAAAACTCCTTCTTAGTGCTCCAAAGAGACTTCAGCACATGTTGCTGCTCCTCCAGCTCTACCAGGTAGAGATCAGATATTGTCCAAGATGACTCCTGGTGCTAGCGGACACCCTGAGACCAGCATCAGCAAGATGGGGGAAGGGGGTCAGGACACTCAACCCATTAACCTGATGCACTGTCTCATAGTTTCAACAGTGAAGCTGATAGAAATCAAGGAAGCTATGGACAAGGACACTCAACAGAGCGATCTTAGCAGACAAAAGCCAAGTACTGGGAGGAGCAGAACCACATATGCAAATTAAAGATGAGCTGAGTGTGCAGGATGGAATCATATTTTGTAGGCAGAGAGCTGTTGTCCTCACCTAGTTATGTGAGGATGCCATGCCTCAGACCTGGGCATTGACAGCTCTCTTACACAAGTTCAGGAGTATGTTGACTAGCCAGGAATGAATACATGACTCTGCTCCTTGATAGAAGGATGTGACAGCGGCCAGTCATGTGATAAGCGGGGGAAAGAGATTCTCTTACCATATGAGCTGCGTACCCAACCTAGGTGGGAATTGACTTATTTACCTTAAAAGAAAAGCAATGCAGGATTGCTGTGGACTATTGTTCAAAATGGTCAGAGGTCAATGCCCTTCCTGATACAAGAAACAAGTCAGTGATTGGCAAACTGGCAGCCCGCCTTGTGAGGTGTGGCATTCTGGACACTGTATTCACTGAAAATGAACCTCCATTTGCCTTGGAAAAGTTTAAGGAATTTGCATGCAAATTAGGAATTTGACTCCTTGGCATTTCCATAGACTAATGATGAGGTGGAATCAGATGTGAAAACAGCTAAGAGACTGTTACACAAGGCAGTTTCTTGGGGTTCGGTCCCTTTGTTGGTATTTTTGGCACGCAGGCATACCCTATCAAAGGGGTGCCAAAACAGTACCAGTGCAGCCACTGACCACAACCCTGCTATCAATGAGGGGAGATCTGTTGCAGCCAGAAGACTGGGAACATGCCAAGAGGAAATGGCCAACAATTGGAGAAATCAGGTAACAGAGTATGACAGGTCAGCCAAGCACCTACTGGCTCTGATGAAAGATACTCCTGTGGAGGATCCAGCCATTAGAGAGACACCAGAAGGAGTGGACTAAAGGATCTGTGCAGGGTGTGGTGATATCCAGGTCATATGACTGGACTGCACAAGAGGGAGAGATGATCTGAAGGAAGCGGAGGCTCTTACAAGCAGCAGACACAACACCTAGAGAGGGCCTACAGGGATACAGAGCTCATCAGAGAATGAAAAGACAGAACCACCCAGAGGCCAACACCACAGGGAGGGAGGAGACTTCACAGAGACATATTTTGCTAGACTTGGAGACAGGAGATAGATGGATCACCCCCAGTGTGGTCACCAGTTGGGGACTCCAAACTATCTCAAAGACTATGTAGCCACCTGAGAGGCTATGACGAAGACTCTAACTTGGCTATATTCTAGCAACCTCTGGCTGAAGGGACATAGGGTGGGGGTCTGGGTGTTAATTATTTGTTTTTAATGTATATATTAAGATGTTTGTAAAATAGGGAAGACGTATCAGGATCAGTGGCACTGGAATCAGAGAGCCCATGTTCCCTACGGAGACTGTCATTGAGGTGACAGGGAAATTGGGAATGTGAGGAGTTGGGCTGGAAGCAACACAGCCACATGGACAGAGCAGTTCACAGGGTTGAATAAAGTTCCACTGGTTCAACTTCACCTGAATTCAGCTTCACTTTTTGCTGGTGAAATGCACATGATGAACAACCATTTACTCTGGGACCTTTGAGTTCAACATTGCCCCAAGATGATAAATACCTTGAGATAACCTTATCCAAGACATGATGGGAGTCTCTGAACTGGGCAGAAACACTGGCTTTGGTTCAGAAATTAGGACCTGGGTTTAATTCTACCCCACTCTCCCTGGCTGACCTTGGGCAAGTCACTTAAGGCTGAAAGAGAAGATACTGAATAGATGGACTGATGATCTCATCTGACATGGTAATTCCTACATCCTTTGAACAGGAAACAAGGCCCTAGGAAGCCTTAGAACATTTTGTACTTTATAAACTCCCACTTGTTTTCAAGTGAGTAACGTACAAATAAAAACTCTGAGCAAGGGATGAAATAACACCTCCTCTCTCTAAAGACTTCCAGCCTTGCTCTCCTGAGAGAGAAGACCCTGCTAGACATCAAGAGGACAGATAGGGAGACATGGGAAGGCAAAGTTGTGAGACTTTGAAGAAACAGCCCGATAGAAAGGAAAATGTAGCTTTGCTCTAATCAAGAGCATCAAGAAAATCGATGTCGTCCTACCCCTACCTGTTTATGCAATAAGAGGGACCAGTGATTTGATTTAGAATCCTATGAAGGTGGGCAGTGGTAGAACAAATGTTCTGATGATTAATTACTTCAATGATCACTCAAGATCCAAAGGATGGACACAACCACTGATTCCTTCAGGAAAGCTACAGTTCTGTGGGATTCATCCTCTTAGGGCCAATGATTCTCTTTGTAACTTCAGCCTTATCATTCTTCATTTTGGATCCGAATACCTTTTGACAACAAAAGTCCAGGAATGCCACATTTGTGTGGGATGAAGGTAACATTGGGACTAAAAATGACTGGCATCCCTTGAAGTGAGGGATGCATTGGAGTGTCTGGCGGAGAACCTTTCCACAACGAAACCCCTCAGTGGCCCAGCAGGCTCAGACCAAACCAAGCTAATGAAATTCACATTGAGAAACTGCAACTTCGGCACCTACTGCATTGACCCTCACTCCGTGGTCTCTGTGCCTTCTCAGGCTCAGTATCTGAATGGTATAAAATCTCGAACAGAGCCTGCTAGTGAGGTGGCCTTTGGGTTCATATCAGGGCACAAGGACATTTCCTTTCCCTGGTGCAGGAATAGTTGTGATCCCAGAACGTCGGGTGCTGAGTGTCAGTAAAGAGAGCAGCCCTGTTAGTGCTGTCTGGGGAGCGGACCACTCGCTACAGCCTGAGGGCCCCCTGCTCTCTGCTCTACCATGGGACAGGAGTCTGCTGTCCGCTACCCCTTGGGTAGAGCTGTCAGAGGTTGTTCTCAGCACTTACCTCTGGGAATTTGTTGCACGGGTAAGATTGTGCCAGACCAAGACGGCAGTACCATCCAGAGGGTGAGGAGCCCCACAAGGAGGAAGATACCCGCTGACTTCATGGTGCTGTTGGGAGCCAGGTGTGAATTCCCATAGCTGAGCCAGGCTGGGATTTAAGCTCTCAGATGGGTGGGGCTGGGAAGGAGAGGAGGCATTTGGGTTCCTTTCAACATCCTGTCCTTCCTCCCCTTCCATTTCATGAGCCAGTGCACATGTCTGCCTCACCCCTTTTTGGGCAAGAACAAAGTAGCTGCCTAGTTTCTGAGAGGTTTTGCCCCTGGCAGAAATAGGGAGTTCCCCATATTACTCAGCAGCAGCCTGGGACAATGGCCTCCACCTGACAGCACACCACCTCCCCTCTGCTCCAAAGACACATGTATTCAAGGAGTTTAAAGCAATAGGTTTAACCCAGAAATGTGCTGACAGACTTGCGACCTGGTCCGCCTAGACCACACTCTGCTCTTTTACAAGTTGATTCACAAACCATGTGAATTACAGATGATGAACAGCAATTCACTCTAAGACTTTTGAGTTCAGCATTGCCCCTAGAGCAGTGGTTCTCAAACTTGGGCTGCCACTTGTTCAGGGAAAGCCCCTGATGGACCGGGTCGATTTGTTTACCTGCCACATCCGCAAGTTCAGCTAACTGCGGCTCCCACTGGCTGCTCCAGGCCAATGGGGGCTGCAGGAAGAGAGGCCAGCACGTCCCTCGGCCCACGCTGCTTCCTGCAGCCCCCATTGGCCTGGAGCAGCCAGGGGGAGCCGTGATCAGCCGAACCTGCAGATGTGTCAGGTAAAGAAACCAGTCCGGCCCGCCAGGGGCTTTCCCTGAACAAGCGGTGGCCCAAATTTGAGAACCATTGCCCTAGAGGAGCTGTGATAATTGCCTTGACATAACTTCATGCAAAACTTGATGGGAGCCACTGAATAGGCAAAGACAGTGGATTCCCTTCGATCAGGGTGTACGCTCAAGACTTGGGAGACCTGGATTCAATTCTATCTTGCTCTTTCTGTCTGACCTTGGGCAACTTACATAAGGTCAGATTTTCCAAAGGGATTTACGTGACTAAAGATGCAGACAGGCGATTTATAGGGTTCTTCAAACAACTAGACATCAAGCTCCCATGGAAATAAAAATATTTAAGGTTCCCTCTGACATTATCTCCTGCTCAGCAGCAGATTTGGCATCTTCTTCAGAGGGAATCAATGGGAGTTGGGTGCACAGGTGCTTTTGAAAATACTTCAAGGCTACTATCTGCCTAAACACCTCTGAAAATCTGGTCCTGAGTCTCTCTGCTTCAGTTCCTCTTCTGTAAAATGGGAATAATAGCACTTTGCTGCCTCACAGGGGTGTTGCAAGGGCAAATACATTAAAGTTCTGTCTACACCAGGTGACAGAGGGGTCTGATTCCCCTGGCTGCATATATGTACCATGCTAGCTCTCATCTCAACAATAGCGTAGTCATGGTAGCACAGGCAGCAGCAAATGGTGACACTAGCAAGCCATGCTGAGTACAAACCTGCCAGAAACCCATGAGTACATAACTGGCACAGTTATCCTGTGCCGCTACTCACCCCAGCCTGTGCTACTCCAGTTACACGACTAGCATGATGCGATCTAGTGTCAGTATGTCTGTGTGAGGTGCGGAATCTCATCCCCAGCTCCTAGTGTAGACAGACTGTAAAGATCGTGAGAGACAGCTTCAGATTCTATGGTGATGGGGCAGGATAAGTATGTAGGTAGGTAGATCTGCAAAGTGGTCACATTTATTCCACGATTATCCAACATGGACATTTCTTACACCTCCTCAGAGAGAGAACGCTGGGCGGATGGACCACTGATGTCCTATGGCATGGCAATCCTCACATCCCTGTGTTCCTGTGCAAAAGAGGCCAACTCAACTGCTAAACAGGAAACAATGTCAGAGAAAGCCATGGACATTTTCATCTTTGCAAACTCCTGCTTGTTGCCAATTAACTAACACACACATAAAAACTGAGAGACAGGAACAACATAACATCTTCTCTCCCTCTCCCTAAAGAACCCAGCCATGCTCTCCTGAGAGGGAACAACCTGCTTATCATCAAGATGACAGATAGGGAGAAATTAGAAGGAAAAGCTGTGAGAGCTTTAAGAAACAGACTCTGATACATTGGCAAATGGACCCGATGTGGCTTCCCTCTGATAAAGTGCTTCAAGAAAATCTATGTTATTTTAATATACATCTACCTGTTGGTGCAATGTGAGGGACCAGGTGCTAGATCAGACTCCTATGCAGGTGGACCGTGGTAGAACAAATGTTTTAACGGTGAATTACTTCACTGATCTCTCAAGGTCCAATACAACCTACTGGGCCTGATTCTCTGCTATGTTATCCCAGTGTGATTCCAATGAAGTGAGCAAAACCACAGCAGTGTAAAACTGGAGTAATGCCATGAAGAATCAGGACCACGCTTTTAATTGCTCTACAAAATTCCTGCAGGTATAGAGTGTAAAATGCAGCCTTCTTTAGACCCTGCTTTGCCTTGTTTGTATTTTAATTACCGTAGCAAAGTCGTCCGGGTAGCAGCTGGACAACTGGCTCAACCAGCCGAGCTGATGGGTATGCAGTGTAATAGTAACAGAAGTGATTCCATCTCTGAGTCTGAGCACTTACATGGTTTGTTGATGACGCGTTACTCAGTGCCTCCCTGCTGTATGTCCCTTGACAACCCTAATCAAGTTGGGAATTTGCTGACGAACAGAGATGACACTGGTATGTGAAAAGGAATGGATTTCCTGTGGGGCGTGTTAGTCCTCAGCTTAAGCAAGTCCTATAGCTCAAGGACTGGGAGCCAAAACCTTGGCCCTTCTTCCAGCTACTTAGAGCTATTGAGGCAGAGCAAAGCAGCCAGCAAGCTGCTCTAAAGGGGCAGCTGAGGCTTCCCCCAATGGAGAAAAATCCAGAGGGGAATTCAGATGGTGTAGCCAGCCCTTGCCACCCACTCTGCCAGCCTCTGTGTAGGGGGCAGAGAGGGGCAGTTTCAGGGCTGGCTGGAAGAGGGTGGGAGCAGAACACTGCACTCCAGCTGATCCTTGGTTGACAGAGTGATTTCCGATTGACACAATGTAGAGCAGCTCTTTGGCTGTTCTTAGTTCTGTCAGAGGCTGTGTCAGCCCCAAGGTCAAAGGAGCAGCAAGGTGATACATTCATCCTTCTACACACCCAGTCGGAAGGCGCAGACCCAGGGGCTCCCAGCCATGACATTTGTAGCGCTGCCAGTGTCAGTGTGACATTTTATTTCTCACAGTCTTTAATTTGTGCTGCTGTTTTTATGAATAGCTGGGAGCTGTTGGGCTGAGCTCTCCCCTTGGCTGAAGTCTCCAATTGTCCAAAGCAGGTTGTGATACAGCATGGCCAGAGGGCAGCAGGAGAGTATTAGCAGTGAGCCTTATTCCCTGCAAGAGGAGGAAGGTTTGCTATAGATTAACTAGATCACCTGAAACCAATTAGAGCTCCAGCAGCCAGTCATGTGATAAAAAACCCCCTGCTTCAGTCAGACAGTGTGGGAGTTGGAGAAGAGAACAGTTTTGAAGAGAGACCAAAAGGAAAGTTAGGAGGAGTGCTGCGGTGGGCTGAGAAATCCAAAAGAAACCCTAGGTAAGGGGCACCTGGCTTATGTAGAAGGAGGGCAAGAAATCCCTTCACAAGCTGAAGGGCAGGAGAGGGAAGTAGCCCAGGGGAAGGAACTGCTAGTTCAAGTGGTTCACCACTAACCTCAAGGCCCCTGGGTTGGGACCTGGAAAAGAGGGTGGGCCCAGGTCCCTCCCTCTCCACTCCCCTCCTCAAGGACAATAGTGGGGTAATTAAAATACTGATTCAGAGGCAAGCAATGGCGCCATGAACCTTCCCCAAAGAAGGGAAAGCGTGAGACCCAGCATAACAGTACTGGCAATTTGCCACATGGTGAAAGGAGAGGAGGCCTCTCTGTGACCTATAAACATGTCAGGAAAGAAACTTCAGAGTGGAGTTAAAGAACTGGTGTGAGTGGAGTGTGTGTGGATGATAGAATGGCTGAGCAGGGCCTTTGAAGGCATCTGGTGAGGTTCCCTAACTGTTAGAACAGCAGAGCAGGCGCTTCTCAAGAGGAGAGGACATGGCCACATCTGGACTATGGGAAAATAGTTTTAACTGGGCACTTTGCCTAGGACAAAGTGGCTATGATTTCTGGACTTTTCTTCTGGAGGAGTTCGTGGCAATTTATTTAGCCTAGGAGAGGGAGTGGGGGCGGCTCCAGGTAGCATCAACCATGTCACCATCAGGCAGAAACCCAGGGCCTGAACTGCCTCCTTTCTCCTGAGTCTGAAAGGTGCCTCCCACAGACCAGCCGAGGAGGAGGAGCGAAATGACCTGACCATCTCCCTGGCTGTATCCTGAGCAGCTCCTTAGGTGTGAACCAAAGGTGTTGTCTATTCCTCCCTCCCTTGCGTGACAGCTGCAACTCCACCTTTTTTCCCCTGACTCCTCTCTGTCTCTCCCTTTTAGCCTTCTGCCTAATACACACCTGGCTGAGTCACTAGGACAAATCTAGCCTTGCAACACTCTGCTGCTTTCAGTTTAGCCAGCTACCAGCCATACCAAGCAGCCTGGCCATAGTGGAAACTTCCCCAGCACAGACTGGCAAGCGGAAAACAGTAAGTTTTAGCCACACATTTTCTGAGTGAGGTCCATGCATGAGAGCCGTTAACATGCCATGTGTTGTGCCCATGATCTTCCAGCAACTGACCTGCAGCCATAAGACAGAAGCTGCATTTTCCTCCCCTTTTGCTTCTCTTTTCTCACTCCTGCTCTGTGTGTGTTTGTCTTAAGGTGAAGCAGGATTGGATTTACCAGCTGAACCAAAGAGCTGAGATCCACCACCTGAAACTGAGCCTCTTGCCTTCTCTGCATTATCCATTGCCTTCCCTACTGGCAAATCAGACCTTCCCCCCTAAGGCCAAATAGCCTGTACTCTGCTTTGCTGCAGATGTTGACAGCGGATACTACAATTTCCTGCCTGTGCCAGCCAGTGTGATCCAGTTTGTAGGTGCCTCCGATCCTTCCCCTGTGGAGCTCCAGGGAGGAAAATTCCCAGGGAGGCCTGACTGAGGTATGTGAAGCATTGCAGATCATCTCTCACCTCTACACCTCAGCAGAGAGGGGAGCTGGTCTGGCAGAGCCTCCCACCCAGCAGGCAAAGCCCATATTCCGTTTGTGGCTAGCACCATCTGTGAATAATCCCCACATGGCTCAAGAAGCCATCTGTTCCCTCCCTCAAAGCTGCTCTCTCTGAGACAGGCCATTCGTATTTATACCTGCCTACTGTATTTTCTACTCCATGCATCTGATGAAGTGAGTTATAGTCCATGAAAGCTTATGTCCTGTGACAGACCCAGGCCAGTGGGGTACAGGAGTCTGGTAGAGGGCAAATATACTGGTCACTGGATGAGTAGTTTTCTGTTCCCTGAGTGACCAGAGCAGGGGCTGCACTAGAGTAATCAGGAACCTGCTAGAACCAATTAAGGCAGACAGGCTAATTAGAACACCTGCAGCCAATCAAGGCAGGCTAATCAGGGCACCTGGGTTTAAAAAGTTGCTCACTCCAGTCAGGTGAGGAGGAGCTAGAGGAGAGGAATTGAGTGTGAGGAGCTGGGAGCAAGAGATGCAAGGAGTTGAGAGTGAGAGGGTGTGCTGCTGGAGGACTAAGGAGTACAAGTGTTATCAGACACCAGGAGGAAGATCCTGTGGTGAGGATAAAGAAGGTGTTTGGAGGAGGCCATAGGGAAGTAGCCCAGGGAGTTGTAGCTGTCATGCAGCTGTTACAGGAGGTACTATAGACAGCTGCAATCCACAGGTCCCTGGGCTGGAACCCGGAGCAGAGGGCGGGCCCGGGTTCCCCCCAAATCTCCCAACTCTTGATCAGACACAGGGGAAGATCACCGAGGTGAGCAAATCTGCCAATAAGCGCAGGACCCACCAAGGTAGAGGAGGAACTTTGTCACAGTCCAAATAAATATGTTAGTCTCTAAGGGGGCCACAAGGACTCCTCAGCGTTTTCTAACTGGCTCAGAGTTTTCTAACTGGCTCAGAGTAACATGAACACAGTCACGCACTTGCTCTCTCTCTGTGTTTTTAAACAAGGCACCTTTTATTTCGCTCACAAAGGGACGGGCACAGATGGAAGGCCTGTGAGATAAAATCATGGTTGTTCCCATCTAATCCAGACC
This sequence comes from Gopherus flavomarginatus, assembly GCF_025201925.1. Lineage (NCBI taxonomy): Eukaryota > Metazoa > Chordata > Testudines > Testudinidae > Gopherus > Gopherus flavomarginatus. The sequence goes on along the minus strand of NC_066627.1, from coordinate 32,636,996 downwards.
TTTCAGGGGAGCAGTTGTGGTCTCCTGGGTGAAAACACCTATGGCTGGTAGCCGATGTTGGTTCTGCTCCTGACTGCGTGTGTGACTTCAGGGTTATTTATGTCACATGAGCCGGGGGGCCGTGGCACACATTTCATTAAATCCCAGGGGAGGCCAGTTTGGGTCTGTTTTGGACCCAGCAGTGGCTGACTTTTGCAGGTAGCGAATGTGTCTGTGCAACGTGTCTATCTGAGAGCGGCTGAGGGGTCAATCTGAGGAGAATTCTCAACCCTTTGTTACTGTGGGCCGGTTCAAGGAGGATTCTGCTGAGCAAAGGAAATCTGGAGAAAAAACTAATATGTGACTGGATTGTGCAGGGCTCCAGCTCCCCTTAGCTTTGCTAAGCTCTGCAGTTCTCCCCACGGAGATGTGCAAAGCCCGTAGGCACAACAGGAGTTGGACTTTTGCAGACTATGCACAGTTCAGTGTTTAATCTGTTTGAACGGGGAAAGTTCTGATAATGGGGGGGAAAGTCAGCACATATAGCTCCCTTCCAGAGGGCACTTTCCTTTCATAGCACAGCCAAGCAGCCCAGTTGTTTAACTCTTCTGTGTACTCCTGGAAGAAAATCTGCTTCTTCTGTGAAGTTCCGTGGGAGAAAGAGAGATCACAGGATTCCTCCTGGAGCTGCTTTCTAGCTGCCAGCTGATGGAGTTTGCTCTGTGTGTGTGCGTGTGTGTGTGTGTGTGTGTGTCTGTCTGTCTGTCTCATTTTGCATTCATTATTGGAGATATGGGACAAGTGATACTGCTCTCTGTTTAATAGACTTTGCGTTCAGTGGATCCTAGATTTTGAATGAGGCCTTGTGTATCTTTGGAACTAAAAGATGTTTTGAGCAGGAATGTTCAGATCTCAGGCAAAGCTCCTAACTGACACCCCTTGTGAGATCTGTCAGGAAATTTTTCTTTTGCTGTAACAAGATTATTTGGCCCCGTTTCTACAATATCTCCCTCCGAAGCTTATATAATCAACCATGTTCACTTCCTGATGTACCTCCTGGCCTCCCACCCCTGGCTCCTCACATTCCTTAACTCACTATTAATAGATTGCTCAATAGAGAACTGAAGGAGAGACAGTGAGTCTCAGGAATCCCCAATGGCAAAGCTCAGGCATAAACAAGTTTATTTGTAACTGTGCCAGAGGCTCCGTTTGAGCCCCAGTATACAGCCTGCAGGTATCTGGAGAGTCCAGGACACAGGGATCTGGGTCAGCGCTGTCCTCGGGACGCCCTCGGCCTATCCATGGAGCAGGGAGTGATGCTGGAAAAATAAAAAGTGATCAGAGGCACCATGAGAAAATCTTGCACTGCACAAACTGAGCTGCCCTTGCCAGGCTTTGCAGAAAAGCAGGAGGGCCCAGCTACAGGCCTGGCTCGGGGTACACGGCTCTCCTAGGCTCTGTGCTGTACAGAACTGTCTTGTACAGGGATGAGCACATTTTCAGTGCATCACATTAGGTGCAGCTATACCCTGTCAGCCTCTGTAACACACATTGCAGGTGACAGCCTAGGTGCTGGGCCCAGGAGGTCTGGCTGGCTCTACCTGATTATGTACATGCTGGAGAGCTGAGCTTATAACGAATGAGCCCTGCCCACAAGCCAAGTCTGCTGCATGCGTCCTCAGGATCCCACTATTACAAAATTCACAGTGGAAGAGGATCTCCCCCATTCCCCTCTTGGCAGGGCCCTCCCATCCCCTCTCTCATGCTTGTCTCCTCTTCCTTGTGTCTGGTACTACTAGCTCTGCTGCCTCCTCCCAGCTGGCCCCTATATGACGTTAGGATAAAAAGGGTGCGTCTAAGAAGACTGAGAGGCCATTGGATTTGAAATCTAATCAGGTTCAGATTTAGCCTCAGCTTGTCCCCCGTGTCCCAGCATGACGAGTGCTGGGGAAGCTGGGAAGCCAAGGATCCAAGTCCCTTGGATCCAAGTCCCTCACAGCTACAGCAGCGCGTTCTGACCCTGAGCATGAGCTCTGGTCAGTGCAGTGCTGTATCTGCAGCCCAGAGCTGTAATTCCCTTCCTAAGTGCAGGCAGTTCCCTGGCCCAGCTGGAGCAGTGTGTGATCTCACCAGAGAGCTGTATACACATGACTGATGTGTTATAGATGGGACCCTTCTGACGCCAAACACAATCTTTCCCACAGCCGGTGTCACAGCACTTCTTGTTTTCTGGACACTTGCTGTCCTTTTCACAGCGGTTAGGAGGATCAACCATGGGGCAAACTACAGTGATGGCTGGACAAGTCCCAGGAGTCTCTGAACAGCAGAAATTAATGATATATAAAAGCGTACATGGTTCACTGAACATCAATGTGTGGTGCCCCCTAGCTGGCCTTATGTATCTCCCCATCACACACTCTCTGTCATAGAATCATAGAATATCAGGGTTGGAAGGGACTTCAGGAGGTCATCTTGTCCAACCCCCTGCCGGCTGAGTGCACGGGAGAGGCCACCATATTTGCCATAGTAGAATACTGTGCTCAGTAATGCTCCTTGTTACTTGGTAAGTCTCTGATAAAACTGCCTGGCCTTTGTTCTGGCCTCACTGAAGGCCGTCTGTGCCAGGTCTGTGGGTGTATGGGGGCCACGAACCCAGTGCTCTTCCCATTGGGCAATTTCTCCTCTGGTACAGGGCCAGTGGAATGGCTTTATGCAGCCCTCTTCGCAGCTGCTGGCCTAGGTTGGCTGGAGAAGGGACAGGTGAATTGAATGCTATTCTTGGCTATCCTGTGCTGCTGACAGGTGGTTCCTTATGGGCCACTCTTGCATATGCTGGGTCAACTCCTCTGCCTTTAAAATCCAGGAGGGACTAAGGTGGCAGAGACCCACCCCATCCTCTTCATCTGATGAGCTAAGCTGAGCTCAGATGAAGCCCAGAATAGGGCATCTGAGTGCTGAGCGGTCCTGTGGGTGGAGACCTGCCACCTGGAGATAAGGGGACTGGAGAACAATGCGTTCAAGGAGGACTGGATTCAGTCCCCTGCACCCACATTTAACCACAGCATCCAGGTACCAGGGGGCGTTATTTAGCTCTACACCACCCATGACTCATAACCTCACCCAACTCACAGAGCTCCCCTCCCTGTGTGTCTGGTTCTCACCAAGGCCTCTGGATGGGGTGACCAGCTGTGGAATTCCTACTCAGAGCTCCACAGGGATTTTTCTGTCCATTGAAATCCCCAAAGGTGCCTGCCCAAGATCACTCCATATCCTGCAGACAAGCCTGGCTCATCAGGATGGGGGAGAGACTTCCCCTGCACGAGACCCTAAATGTCAACATGGGCGTTCTCACGTACCTTCTGCTGCTTCCACACAGCGCATGGCACAATGGCAATAACAGCATTTGTTCTGCTCTGGGCAGTCATAATCCGTGGTGCAGTCATCAGTTTCAGACCGATCACACATTGTGTAATCTTGTGGGCAGGTCCCAGCTTTCACTGTATCAGAAAACAGCCAGAGTATGAACACCCTACTATTGGCTGCGGGGACTGTTGATTGAAATCCACCCTGCAGTCTCACCTAGCATAGAGGTTCTCAACCTTTTTCTTTCTGAGCCTCCCCCATCCATGCTATATAAACTCCACGGCCCACCTGTGTCGCAGTAACTGGATTTCTTCATATAAAAGCCAGGGCTGGAATTAGGGAGTAGCAAGCAGGGCAACTGCCTAGGGCCCCACACCACAGTGGCCCCCATGAAGCTACATTGCTCAGGCTTCAGCTTCAGCCCTGGGTGGTGGGGCTCTAGGACCTGGGCTTCAGTCCCATGCGGTGGGGCTTTGACTTTCTGCTCTGGGCCCCAGTGAATCTAATGCTGGTCCTGCTTGGAGTCCCCCCTGAAACCTGCTCAAGCTCCGCTAGGGGGGCCCGGACTTCTGGTTGAGAACTACTGACCTAGCAGGCTAGAGGCAATGTCCTCCACTGTCCTATGAGGATCAGAATTCAAGACTTGAACAAAAGATACTAGTCAGGACATGGGGCTTTGCCACCTAGCTCTGATTGCTGCTGCTTTCAATCTGCAGTAGCGACAGGGAAGGCCATTGTGAATCAGGCCCTTTGTGATGGAGCAGAACAGAGACGGGAATGTGAGCGCTCCTCTGTCCGCAGCTGCAATTGCTGCACTAGCTGTCCACGAGGCACTGGACCTAGTCTGAGATCCTGGTCTTGATTGTCAAGGCTCTTGATGGACGGGGCTCTCTCAGATACCATCTATCCTTCCATGACCAAAAGCTAACACACAAGCTGCAATCAATCCTCAGGGATGATTTTTATCAATAAAGCTGAGACTAATAAACATGAGGAGCCAGCTCATGGCAGCGGAGTCCCCTCCCACAAGAGCCCATGCATGGCCACAGTCCCTGTGGCCTCAGGACAAAACCAAGGACTCATCTCGGTCTATATGGAGAATGTCTGTTTGGATTTAGGTGTGTTTATTATCAGAGTTGGGGGATTCATGTTTTGTCAGTAAAAGTCGATTTGACGGCACACACACAAACCGATACAAATATTTTCATCAAGAATAATCAAAATTTACAGATGGGCAAAGTCAGAAAAATGAGAGCTTGAGCGCTGGTTACAGTTTGATTTAAGGATAACTACTTTGGATATTTTGACCTGTGATGTTGACAATTTGTGGTTTAATGGTTATAAAGCTTAAATTTTTTCAGTCTCTGTGTCTACTCTCGTGAAATAATTATTGGCTGAGCCACCCTTACATTTCTACAGCTGTGAAAATAGAAATAGATACAAATTGAAAATAATACTTAAAAATAAACATCAATATTATACATCAAAATTATACAAAAAGAAAATTTAATTCTGCCACGTCTATTGATTATGTGCTCAGATAAGAAGGTGAGGAGCACAATATAACGATCACAATGTGTATGTCTTAAGCTTTTATAGACTGCCTCTCACCAGGGTTGGAGGATTCATATTTTATTGGTAAATGTCAGTAAACTCTAATTTTACTGTACACACACAAACCAACAAAAAATATTTCCATCAATAGTTGCAATTTATAGATGGGCAAAGTCAGAAAAATGAGAGCTTGAGAGCAGATTAGAGTTTGATTGAAGGATATTTACCTTGGATATTTTTACATGTGAGTGTTGACAATTTGTGTTTCAATGGTTACGAAGCTTTAATTTTTTGAATGTCCTCTATCACTAAGTAATTATTGGCTGACGCGCCCCCCCCACCATAATTTTCCACAACTGTGAAAATGTAAATAGATTAAAAAAATTAAAACCTTAAAAATAAACAAATATTATCTGTCAGTATTACACAAAAAGAAAATTGAATTCTGCCACCCCTAGTTACTGTGTGTTCCGATACGATGGTGAGTATGACTTTCAGGGTATAGATCTATCCCAAGCTTTTCTGTAGTGCCTCTCGCCATGGTACCTTAGCATTGTTTGATAGAGACACAGAGGAGACAGGCAGATAGGGAAAGATTTCTGGGACAACTTCTTTAGTTAAGAAAATAATTTCTACCCTTTCTCATTGGAAAATCGAGATTGGGAGAAAAATGAGCCCAGGCAGGGATGAGTCAGCAGCCCATGGACACACTGAATTCCAGACCCTTGCTACTCAGGGGTGTTACACATAATCCACCACTGTCAGTTTAGTCTAAATGCCACAGAAGAAGGAGTTTTCATTTCTGCCCCCATGGATTGAGCAAGGTTCAGGGGTCACAGCAAAGACAAAGGGGCTGCTCCTTTGCTTGGTCTAAAGAGCAATTATGAAACCAGAACATTGGATACAGCTATCAAAGAATTAAAATCTGTCCTTAAGCTTGATTGGCAGATCAGGCCTCATGTTTTGGGCACAAAGGCTGCAAATAAGGCAAAGTATTGCCCAGTAAGTTTCCAAATAGGACATCTTCAGCTGCGGCCCTGGAAGGGTCACAGTACAAGGACCTCTGTGGAGCCCCTGCTCTGCTTTTCAGTAGGATTGGAGCCTGCTGCCCTGTGCCCTGGGCCAGGCCTGGAGACAGCCACTGTCTATACTAACCTTGCTTCTGCACAGTGGCAGCCGGCAGCTCAGTCCAGAAGGTGAGGAGCCCCACGAGGAGGAGGATGCCCACTGACTTCATGTTGCTGTCAGAGAGCTGGGTCTGAATGCCCCAAGCTGAGCCAGCTGGGATTTAAACTCTCCCAGGGGTGGGGATGAGGGGAGGGGGAAGTGCTTGGGGGCCTGCCAGCATCCTGCTGTTTCTTTGTTCATTCCACAATCAGGTTCACGTGTCTGTCCTGACCATTCTTGGGGAAGAAAAAAATAAAAAAACCCAAAGCCCTGCCATGCTGCAAGGGGAGTCTTTACATTGCTCCACAGCAGCCTGGAAGAAGGGCCTATGCCCTTTGGTCCTTTCTGCACCAGCCTGACAGTAGCATGATCCTGAAGCGTTTCAAGCAGCAGTTTTCCCTAGGCGCGGGGCCCCTGTTTGGTGTCACGCAGAACCATCAGCCTGGTATTTCCTTGCTGAATTACTAAAGCTGAGCACTTACTGGCTGGCAGAGAGCCTGGCACTGTTGGGCCCAATTCCTCATTGCCCAGTGGCCCCTTTGTGCAAAGCTCCCCACAGGGAACTCCCCCAGCACAAGAGGCAAGGCCATCAGTGGCAGAGCCAGCCTTGCAGCAGCCCCGGATGCTGGGGAAATCCTGGGGACGGCTGGGGATGGAACAGACCTGGGAGCAATGGGGTCACTGGAACTTTCTTCTCTTGTCAGTTTCTCACTGCCTGAGGTTGCTGCCAGGCAGCGCAGGCCATCAGGTTAGCCAGGCAGGGCTGTATGGAAGACTCCCTCTACCTATGTGATGGGTTGGGATTAGTGTTTCTGAGGCCTTTGAAATAGGGCCATGTGCCCAAAAAGCACTCGGCAGATTTTCTGCTGCTGTTGGTTTGGGGCAGTTTGTTACTGATTTGTGTTTGCACCCAGAGGCCTGTGCAACGGGCCTTGGCTTAAAATGCCACTAAACAATACATTGGAATGAAACGATTCACGGAGGGGAGTATGTGAGTAATTAGCTGAAGCAGATTCTACAGCTTGAAGCCTGGGAGCTGCCAGCTATGACGCCTGTAGTTCTGGCAAGCTCAGGGAGCTGTGTTATTTCTCATGGTATTTAATTTGTGTTGCTGCTTTTCTGTGAATAGCTGGGCACTGTTGGGTTGAGGTCTCCCCTTGGCTGAATTGTTTGAAGCAGGTGAAAGGTGGTGGGAATGTCATGGTAATTTAGAAACTTGTCAGGAGGGAACCACGGAGTGGAGTTAAAGAACTGGTCAGAGCAGCATTTGTGTGGAGTGATGGAATGGCTGGGCAGGGCCGTTTAAGGCTTTTGGTGAGGCTACCCAAGTGTTAGAGCAGCAGAGCAGGGTCTTCCCACGTTGAGAAGGAAGTGGGCCCTGGGAAAATCATTTGGAAGTAGGAATCTCGTTGGCTGTCCATAGGGTTTGAATTTTGCATGAGCTTTGACTGCTTGAGCTAAAGGATTATCTCCTTTACCTACAAGTTGTAGTCTGCTCATTAACCTCTAAGGGAGACCAGCCACTAGCAGATGCTCCTCTCTAATTCAGGTCATGTTTAGATTGGGCACTTTTGGTGAGAAATGGTTGCCCCTGCTTTTGGACAGTCCTTTTCTCGGGAGCACTTGGCAGTTCACTCATTGTGGCAGGGGGCTTTGGGCAGTGTCACACTCACCTCGTCACACAGCCTTGCCATCCTGGTCACGGCTGCCACATATTGGGACCCAGGGATTGACAAGCCCAACATGGGGCCTTTTTTTCTCCTTCATCCTGGAAGATGTTGTGACCTACTCTGGAGAGGAGCAGGAGCTAAATGATATCACTCTCCCCATAGCTGTGTCCTGATAATCGCTTGAGTTGTGATGTGATCCTATGGTTCAGATGGTCCCTCTGTTTGGGGCAGTTTCCACCCCCTTCTAGACTCTTTGTCTTTATCTTTTTGGCGTCTGTCTAGTAAGAGTTGGGCTTAGCTGCCAGGTTTAATTAACTGTGCTGCAGATATCGGAGACGTCAACTGCATGTTCTTCTCCTTTGCTTTGCCTGGCTCTCAATTCCTTTGTGTGCTCTTGTCTTAAGAGGAAATTGCAGAACAGTACCCGAGAGCTGAGAGCCACGCTGGTAACTCACCCTCCCTCTCTCCCAACGAGGGCATCTGGTGCCATTTAAAAGACTTTCTAGTGAAGATTTTTTCCTTTAAAAGACTGTGCAACAGAAGATTTGTGACAAGCACAATCCAATCCCTGGCACCAGAACCCCCCACGTCCCAAATGCTGTTAATGTTTTGGCAGGAAGAAACAGGGGGCCTTATAAATTCTCCCATCCAGGAACCCCTGCCAGATCCACCCCACCGAGAAAACACCAGCAATTGTGTAAACAGTCAAACAAAGAGAACCCCCATTGAGCCCAGACTCACACTTTGCTATTGAAGCAATTGAGGAAGCCACAAGGTTGGCCAAGAAGAGAGGAAGAACAAGCACTTCTGCAGGAACAAGTTTGTTTATAACTGAGCAAGACTGTAGTTAAACCTCATTGTATGGTGTCAGGCACAGAATGAGCAGAGATCACCTGGCCCCAGCTAAAGATTCTGCTCTCCCCAGTCCACACCTTCCCAGGCAATAAGAGCAGGAGGGAAAAGTCCCATTGCCACATCCCATTGGGGCTCTGGGTGATGTTGTTCAGGGGAACCAGAGTACCAGGCCATCCCATGGCCTTGCTGTGCTGTCTGGGCAGGGTCTGAGTCTGCAGGGCAACCCCCCGAGAGACAACATGAGAGACTGGTGGAAATAAAGGGACATAGACACAGTCCCGTGTGGCATTCTGATATGTAATCTGGGGAAATGTGGGCTCAGCAGAACTACCATTAAATGGCTACGTAATGGGTTAAACAACTACAAACAAAGAGTAACTATTAATGGAATGATGTCAGATTGGAGGGAGGTCTCAAGTGGGATTCCAAAGAGTTTAGTTCTGGGTCTGGTGTTACTTAAAATCTTTATTAATGACCTGGATGTACGAATAGAGACATGCTGATCAAATTTGCAGATGACACAAAGCTAGAAGGGGTTGCAAACACTTTGGAGGATAGAGCTAAAGCTCAAAGGGCTCTTTATATATTAGAAAACCGGGCAATGGACAACAAAATGAGATTCAACAAAGACAAATGTAAGGTACTACACATAGGGAAGAAAAAGAAAATGCAAAAGTACAGAATTGGGGACAACTGGCTTGGCAGCAGCACTGCTGAGAAGGATCTGGGAGTTGTGGTGGGTCACAACCTCAACATGAGTCAACAATGTGATGCTGCTACACAAAAGCAAATGCAATTTTGGGTTGCATTAACAGAGACATAGCACGCAAGTCCTGGGAGGTGATAGCACTGCTCTACTCGGTGGTGATTAGGCCTCAGCTGGAGCACTGTGTCCAGTTTTGGTCACCAATGTATAGAAAGTAGGGCTGTCAATTAATCGCAGGTAACTTGTGATTAACTAAAAAAAATTAATCGCAATTAATCACACTTTTAATCAAATTGTTAAATAATAGAATACCAATTGAAATTTATTAAATATTTTCTGTTTTTCTACATTTTCAAATATTTGCTGTCAATTTACAGCACAGAATACAAAGTGTATAGTGCTCACTTTATATTCTTTATTACAAATATTTGCATTGTAAAAATGATAAAAGAAATAATATTTTCAATTCACCTCATACAACAGGGGTGGGCAAACTTTTTGGCCTGAGGGCCAAATTGGTGAATAGAAATTGTATGGAGGGCCATGAATGTTCAGATCCGGCCCATGGGCCGTAGTTTGCCCTGTCACACAAATACTGTAGAGCAATCTCTTTATCATGAAAATGCAACTTACAAATGTAGATTTTTTGTTACATAACTGCACTCAAAAATAAAATGTAAAACTTCAGAGCCTGCAAGGCCACTCAGTCCTACTTCTTGTTCAGACAATCACTGAGACAAACAAGTTTGTTTACATTTACGGAGATACTGCTGCCTGTTTCTTATTTATAATGTCCCCTGAAAATGAGAACAGGTGTTTGCGTGGCACAATGGCATTGCTAGGTATTTACGTGCCAGGTTTGCTAAACATTCAGATGCCCCTTCATGCTTTGGCCACCATTTCAGAGGCCATGATTCCATGCTGATGATGCTCATTAAAAAATAATGCATTAGTTGAATTTGTGACTGAACTCTTTGGGGGACAATTGCATGTCTCCTGCTCTGTTTTACCCACATTCTGCCATATATTTTGTGTCATCGCAATCTCGGATGACAACACAGCGTATGTTGTTCATTTTAAGAACACTATCACTGCAGATTTGACAAAATGCAAAGAAGGTACCAATGTGAAATTTCTAGAAGTAGCTGCAGCACTAGACCCAAGGTTTAAGTATCTGAGGTGCCTTCCAAAATCCGAAAGGAATGAGGTGTAGAGCATGTTTTCAGAAGTCTTAAAAGAGCAACAGTCCAATGTGGAAACTACAGAACCCGAACCACAAAAAAAGAAAACGAACCTCGTTGATGGTATCTGACTCAGATGATGAAAATGAACACGCGTAGGTCTGCACTGCTTTGGATCATTATCGAGCAGAACCCGTCGTCAGCATGGAAGTATGTCCTCTGGAATGGTGGTTGAAGCAAGAAGGGACATATGAATCTTTAGCGCATCTGGCACGTAAATATCTTGCGATGCAAGCTACAAAACTGCCATGCGAATGCCTGTTCTCACTTTCAAGTGACATTGTAAACAAGAAGCGGGTAGCATTATCTCCTGCAAATGTAAATAAACTTGTTTGTCTGAGCGATTGGCTGAACAAGAAGTAGGACTGAGTGAATTTGTAGGCTCTAAAGTTTTGAGTGCAGTTATTTTTTGTACATAACTCTACATTTGTAAGTTCAACTTTCATGATAAAGAGATTGCACTGTAGTACTTGTATTAGGTGAATTGAAAAACACCTATTTCTTTTTTACAGTGCATATATTTGTATTAAAAATAAATATAAAGTGAGCACTTTGTGTTCTGTGTTCTAATTGAAATCAATATATTTGAAAATGTAGAAAACAGCCAAAAATATTTAAATAAATGGTATTCTATTATTGTTTAACAGAGTGATTAATCGCAATTAATTTTTTAATTGCTTGACAGCCCTAATAGAAAGAATGTAGAAAAACTGGAAAGGATCCAGAGTTGAGTGACAAACTACAGCATAGCAGATTTAGATTAAATCTCAGGAAAAAATTCCTAGCTGATAGACCAGTAGAACAATGGAACAGACTGCTGAGGGATGCCATGGAAATTCCTTCACTGGAGGTTTTAAAAAGGAGGCCGGATAGCACCTGTCTTGGATGGTTTAGACACAACAAATCCTGGTAACAGCCTCCACTGTACACCACGTTTCCCAAACACTCCAGGTCCATGTCAGCCTGGAGCTGATCTCTGTGCTTGGAACAACGTGAATGGGCCATTTCAGGTTTAGCACCAGCCTGTCCATGGTATCCCAGTGTAACAATGGCTTGGGGAACTGGGAAAGGAACGTGCCATGTGTGACACTGCACTGCGTATTCTTCATAGTAATATTATGATGATGTGATTATGACATAGTTATGATGTGTTTTTTGCAAGATAAGTCATGTGAGGTGTCATTGAAAAGCTTATGATTTGCTGAATATGATTATCCTATTTGTGTGCATGTATCATGAAGTTATGAGTATTGACTATGTATCTGTATTTCAAATGTAGTTACACCTGGGTAATGCCCATTAAACAAGATGTTTTTGTTCTAGATAGTGGATTTGGAATGGTCATTAGGGAAAAATAATAGGCCTTAGGAGAAACTTATTTCCCACCTGGGAAGCCTTCCTGTGAACGCTCCAAACAGCTTGTTAGTGATGGCTGCTATGACTCTACAAGGACATGTGATGAGACCATATGTCTCTAGACTCCATCTTGGGATGTCAGTGTTTTTCAACAGACAAGTCTGGGAACCAAACTTTGAAACAAAGGTTTCCCGCCTTATGCAAAGCTGTATAAGGCAGGGAGTGACGGCATCTGGTGTTCTTCACTCCCCTCACAAGAAAACTCCAGGAAACATCTGAGGAACAAAGACTGAACTGGGGGAAGTTCTGGACCCAGGCGAAAGGGATTTTTAGCCTATGAATAGAACACCTAGGAATTCCAAGCTGTAAGCAAGTGCAGCTTGGCCCTTAAGAATCTACAGCCTGCTTGTATCATCTGTTAGGGGTGAGAATCTGCTATTCATATCCAATCTATTTAGTATATTAAGTTTAGTCTCCAGTTTTGTTTATTTGCTAGGTTATCTACTTTAATCAGCTAACTTTGCTATGACTTATAATCACTTTATTATCTATAAAAGATAGATTTTAACTTATTGTTGCTTTATCTAAACCTGTGTGTGGGAATCATAACTCAGGGGCAAAAGGCTGTTGCATATTCCTTTCCAAATTGGAGGGGAGAGGGGATTTTATGAGCTTATACTGTACAGTTCCCTGTGCAGCACAAGACAGTATAATTTTGGGTTTATACTCCAGAGGGTGTACGTGCCTAAGGAGCTGAGAATAGCTTTCCCATGCAGGGGCTGGTCAGAAAGCCTGCTTCTAACTGCAGCTGCGTGTGTCCCTACTGGTATTATGCTGGGGAAAGTGCAGGCTGGAAGGTTTTGTAGCTTGTCACAGCAGTGCAGTGTAAAAAGGAGTCAGGCTGGTGGATTAGGGGGCTCAGTGGTACCCCAATTCCAGGTGGCAGCACGGGGAGGAATCCATCATACCAGATATTCAGATAGAGTGGCACTTTTGTTCCCTAGCCATCAGCTGTGGTCAGTGCAGTGATCTCTGCCTGCAGCCTATGGCTGTCATACCCTTTGGTATTTAAAAGTAGGGTTGGTGGAATTCTATATATATATATGTGTGTGTGTGTGTGTGTGTGTGTGTGTGTATATATATATATAAAAGTGTGTGTGTGTGTGTATGTATATGTGTGTGTGTGTGTATATATATATATATATGACTGATAATATCAATTTTAGTTTTAAGCATTTTTGCTATTTTTAGCAATTTACATTTTCAGAGTTGTGGGAAATGATGGGGGACCCAGACAATGAGGAGGTTATGAGATAATTATGCAATGACAGTAAACTAGATTCCAAATGTTAAGCTTTATAACCATTAAAACACAAATTGTCATCATCACAGATCAAAATATACACAGTAAATACCCTTAAATCAAACGCTAATAAGTTTTCAAGTACTATTTCTCCTACTTGGCCCATTTGTATATTTTGATTATTATAGATAATTTTTTTCCTCATTGGTTTGTGTGTGTACATTGAAATTGCCATTTACCAATACAAATATAATCCTTAAAAGCCTAATTACAAGCTAGTAGTGCATGTCCTGGTGTGTGCTGCCATCTAGTGAGACTTAATTAGCTAATGTGTGTACAGGAATTTGTGTGCTTGGCTCACTACATGCTCACCCCATTGAACACAGAGTCCAGCTGAAGGAGTGAATGTTCCAAGCCTATACTGGGGAGCTGGTCAGAAAAATACCAGCAAAACATTTGTTGCTGGAATGTGCCAATGCACTGAAATTGAAACCCTTAGTGGTGACAGTTTGATTTCAGTGCAGTTGCAACAGAACAAAGGAAGTTTTCAAAAGCTGAACTTCCAGTGTGGCTCAGGGGCAGCCCGCCAGGCCAATTGCCCTGGCATTGAGCTCCATTTCCTGTCAGACAGAATTGGGAAATTTTTGCTTTTCTATCCAAATCAGAATGAAAACAGATTTTGAAATATCAAAATCTTCTATGAAATGAACGTACCACTGGTTGTGGGAATGGCCTGTTAGAGCCTTGAGGAGCCAGGCTGGAATCTGTAGAACAAACACATTAAAGAATGGAAGGAGCTCAGAATGTGGAGGTTTGGAACTGACACACACGCACCTTTGTCTGCTGAGGGAAAAGAAATATGTGCACTGCACTGCCAGGGTAGGCAGCATATGGATTCTAGGAAAGTCCTGGATCATAAACTTGCAGAACTTCGTCTGACAGCAAGGAGAAAACCATGACACGGGGATTGCTGAGGACAGGCTGATTTGGTGAAGAGAGGTGGCCTCCGTTGCATCATGTTTTCTCTACTCTGCAGCATCTTAAGAGGGACTTATGACGTTGTGATCTACTGGACATGGTGGTGATTCATGCAGGTGAAACGATCTGAGCTTTTTCCCTAGCGTGCACCTCACACAATGGGTGAGAGCAGATTTGGGCGGAATCAGAGATTTGTGTCCAGGGCTGTGATAGTTTTCTCTGATTTGGCTGAGCATCTGAATAATTGCAACTGCGACAATATGAAACCATGAAAAAATGCTGGAAGAACATTAATTGAAAAATTGTAGGGTTCATGGCTGACCAGAAAATGTGTACGGTATGGCGTGGAAACATGACAAGCTCCGACACCCAGGATGGATTGGTTTAAATCAAGGCAATTTAAATAAGTGGTTTAAATCATGATTTAAATCACCAAGTGGAAGCTTTGATTTAAACTGTAGATTTTAATCGTCTTTTCCACTTGTACTTCAGTTATTTTCTAAGGAAAGTTGCATTTTCCTTGGTTGGTATGACCATTACAACATATTGATTGCCATCTAAGACTAGACTTGGTGCATCTTTTGCCATCAAAGAGAGTGCACAATAATTATATACATTTATTTAAGCAATTATATAGGTTAATATTTTCAGGTGTTTATTAATTCTACCCTTTAGAGTTTTACAAAATGGAGAAGGAAAGGAACAAGCTAACATGGTCTCTCCCTCTTCCTAAAGATTTCCCGCATGCTCTCCTGAGAGGGAACAATCTGTTTATCATCAAGATGACAGGGAGTAATAAGAGAGAAAATCTGTGAGAGCTTTAAGAAACAGACACTGATATGTTGGGAAATGAACCAGATGTGGCTTCGCTTTGATCAAGAGGATCAATGTTCCTCTACACCTACCTGTTGGTGCAATGTGAGGGACCAGTTGCTTGATCAGAAACCTTGCAGGTGGACCATGGTAGAAGAAATGTTTTAATGGTGAATTACTCCACTGATCTCTCAAGGTCCAATACAACATACTGGCCTGATTCTCTGCTATGTTATCCCAGTGTGATTCCAATGAAGTGAGCAAAACCATAGCAGGGTAAAACTGGTGTAATGCCATGAAGAATCAGGACCACACTTTTAATTGCTCTACAAAATTCCTGCAGGTATAGAGTGTAAAATGCAGCCTTCTTTAGACTCTGCTTTGCCTTGTTTGTATTTTAATTACCGTTGCAAAGTTGTCCTGATAGCAGCTGGACAACTGGCTCAACCAGCCGAGCTGATGGGTATGCAGTGTAATAGTAACAGAAGTGATTCCATCTCTGACTTACATGGTTTGTTGATGACACCTTACTCGGTGCTTCCCTGCTGTATTGTCCCTTGACCATCCAAATCAAGCTGAGCGTTTGCTGACGAACAGAGATGACACTGGTATGTGAAAACGAATGGATTTCCTGTGGGGCGTGTTAGTCCTCAGCTTAAGCAAGTCCTATAGCTCAAGGACTGGGAGCTTGGCCCTTGTTCCAGCTACTTAACACTATTGAGGCAGAGCAAAGCAGCCAGCAAGCTGTTCTAAAGGGGCAGCTGAGGCTTCCCCCAGTGGAGAAGAATCCAGAGGGGAATTCAGATGGTGTAGCCAGCCCTTGCCACCCACTCTGCCAGCCTCTGTGTTAGGGGCTGTCATGGTATAAACCCCCTCTCTGAACCTTAGTGTCCAAAAGATGGGGTACCAGCATGAATTCCTCTAAGCTCAATTACCAGCTTAGTACTTGTAGAGCTGCCACCAACCAGGAATTCCAGTGTCTGGTACACTCTGGTCCCCCCAAAACCTTGCCTGGGGACCCCCAAGACCCAGTCCCTCTGGATCTTAACACAAGGAAAGTAAACGCTTTCCCTCACCGTTGCCTCTCCCAGGCTTCCCCTCCCTGGGTTACCCTGGAAGATCACTGTGATTCAAACTCCTTGAATCTTAAAACAGAGGGGAAAATTCACCTTCCCCCCTCCTTCTCCCTCCCCCTCCCAGACTCTCCCTGACAGAGACAGTAATCCTGACACAGAGAGAAAATTAACCTTTCTCTCCTCCTTCCCTCCTTTCTCCCCACCAATTCCCTGGTGAATCCAGACCCAGTCCCCTGGGGTCTCACCAGAATAAAAAAACAATCAGGTTCTTAAACAAGAAAAGCTTTTAATTAAAGAAAGAAAAAACAGTAAAAATTATCTTTGTAAATTTAAGATGGAATATGTTACAGCGTCTTTCAGCTATAGGCTGGGAGGGTATTCCCAGTGTCTAAGTATACAAGTACAAATTAAAATCCTTTCAGCAAAATACAAATTTGAACTCCTCCCAGCCAAATACACATTTGCAAATAAAGAAAACAAACATAAGCCTAACTCACCTTATCACCTAGTACTTACTATTCTGAGCACATAAGAGCCTGTATCAGAGAGATTGGAGAGAAACCTGGTTGCACGTCTGGTCACTCTCAGAACCCAGAGAGAATAACAACCAAATTCTAACAGCACACACAAAAACTTCCCTCCCTCAAGATTTGAAAGTATCCTGTCGCCTGGTTGGTCCTCTGGTCAGGTGACAGCCAGGCTCACTGAACTTGTTAACGCTTTACAGGCAAAAGAGACATGAAGTACTCCTGTTCTATTAACCTTTACTTATCTGTGTATGACAGGGGCAGAAAGGGACAATTTAAGGGCTGGCTGGAAGAGAGTGGGAGCAGAACACTGCACTCCAGTTGAATGTGTGGATGATAGAATGGCTGAAAAGGGTCTTTGAAGGCATCTGGTGAGGTTCCCTAATTGTTAGAACAGCAGAGCAGTCTCTTCTCAAGATGAAAGGATGTGGCCACATCTGGGCTACTGGAAAATTGTTTTGACTGGATAATTTTCATGGGACAAAGTGGCCATGCTTTCTGGTCATTTCTTTTGAAGAAGCACTTGGCAATTTATTCAGTGGGCAGTATCATCCTCTCCACATCAACAGGGGCAGCTCCAGGAACCAGCACAGCAAGCGCATGCCTGGGGTGGCAAGCCGGGAGGCGGGGGAAGCGGTGTGGCGGTCGTCGTGAGGATGGCAGTCAGGCAGCCTTCGGCGGTGTTTCTTCGGGAGGTCCGGTGGTCTCATGTCTTTGGTGGCAGGAACGCTAAAGGCATGGGACTGGCAGATCAACCGCAGAACCGCTGCCGAATCCACATGACTGGCGGACCTCCCACAGAAACATCGCCAAAGGGTCTCTGACTACCATGATTGGGGCGGCAAAAAACATAGAGCCATCCCTGCACATCAACCAGTGTCACCATCAGGCTGAGGCCCAGGGCCTGAAGTGCCTCCTTTCTCCTATGTCTCAAAAGTGTCCTCAGCAGACTAGCTGAGGAGGAGCCAGATGACCTCACCATCTCTCTGCCTGTATCCTGACCAGCTCCTGAGATGTGAACCAAAGGTGTTGTCTATTCCTCCCTCCCTGGCGTGACAGCTGCAACTCCACCTTGTTCTTCCTGACTCCTCTCTGTCTCCTCTTTTAGCCTGCTGCCTAATGCACACCTGGCTGAGTCACTAGGACAAATCTAGCCTTGCAACACTCTGCTGCATTCAGTTTAGCCAGATACCAGCCATACCGAACAGCTGGGTCGTAATAAAAGTATCATCAGCACAGACTGGCCAGCGGAAAACAGTAAGTTTTAGCCACACATTTTCCGAGTGGAGTCCGTGCATGAGAGTGGTTAACTGGCTCATATGCCACATGCTTGTGCCCTTGATCTTCCAGCAATTGACCAGCAGCCATCAGACAGAAGCTGCATTTTCCTCCTCTTTTGTGTCTCTTTTCTCACTCCTGCTCTGTGTGTTTGTCTTAAGGTGAAGCAGGATTGGATTTACCGGCTGAACCAAAGAGTTGAGAGCCACCACCTGAAACTGAGCCGCTTGCCTTCTCTGCTTTATCTATTGCCTTCCCTACTGGCAAATCAGACCTTCCCCCCCTAAGGCCAAATAGTCTGTACTGTGCATTGCTGCAGATGTTGACAGCAGATACTACAATTTCCTGCCTGTGCCAGCCAGTGTGATCCAGTTTGTAGGTGCCTCCGATCCTTCCCCTGGAGCTCCAGGGAGGAAAATTCCCAGGGAGGCCTGGCTGAGGTATGTGAAGCATCGCAGCTCATCTCCCACCTCCACACCTCAGCAGAGAGGGGAGCTGGTCTGGCAGAGCCTCCCACCCAGCAGGCAAAGCCCATACTCCATTTGTGGCTAGCACTATCTGTGAATAATCCCCACATGACTCAAGAAGCCGTCTGTTCCCTCCCTCAAAGCTGCTCTCTCCGAGACAGGCCATTCGTATTTATACCTGCCTACTGTATTTTCTACTCCATGCATCTGATGAAGTGGGTTGTAGTCCATGAAAGCTTATGCCAAAATAAATTTGTTAGTCTCTAAGGGGCCACAAGGACTCCTCAGCATTTTCTAACTGACTCAGGGTAACACAAACACACTCGCTCCCTTTCTGGGTTTTTAAACAAGGTGTGATGCAGTAGGGACTGTCTGTGTGGGGAGTGGGAGAGCAGGGGAGGACTTTAGGAGATGGACGATGCCAGAGCCTGTAACCTGAGCTAGGTAAGGGAGGGGAAAGGTCAACACCTTTGCCCGGGAAGGGGACAAAGGAAGGGAGTGGCAGGAGGGAAGCAGTTTGAGTTTGGGCTTGGGGCTGTGTGGGCGGAATTCAGGGTATCCTAGCTAGGATCCAAGCACCCTGAAAGCCCAGAAGGACTCGGTGGAGGGGTCCTGACTGTGCCTGCAAGCTCTGCTGTAACCTGTGTTCCTGTTGTCCAATAAACCTTCTGTTTTACTGGCTGGCTGAGAGTCACTGTGGGTCCCAGGAAGAGGGGTGCAGGGCCGGACTCCCCCACACTCCGTGACAACTGGTGGCAGCGGTGGGAGATACTGCACCCCGTGGACGGCGCTTCCTGCAGTAAGTGACTGGGGAGCAGTAAAACGAAGGGGTGGTTAACCCCTGGGAGTGTGTGCCCAGTGAGAAGGACTTTGCAGTAACAGGGTCCCCCGGGGGATTGCAGCGAGCGGTCCCAGGGGCGGAGGAGTCTGCAGCTCGACCCTGGCAGAGAGGTGGTGACCTCAAGAAGGGCTGGTGCACTAGGGGTCCCCCTGGAAACCGTGGGGAGCGGCGAGCACCCCGGCCTGTGAGTGGCCAGCAGGAAGATGTATGCCAAGCGGCGCAAGTGTGACCTGGTGGAGCTATGCAAGCAGAGGGGGCTGCACCCAGGGAGACGCACCAAGGACCAGCTGATTGCCCAGCTGGAGGAGGGAGACCGCATGAATGAACGGAGCCCTGTCGCTGAGGGAAGCAGCCGAGCAGATGCCGCGCAGGCACCAGTGTCTGTCCCCGCTGGGAGTGGTCAGCCGGCGGACGAGGGCTTCCCAAGACCCCCCCTTCCTAGGCGTAGAGGAAGGGCGGGGAGGAGCCCAGTGTATACCGAGGGCACCGTGACACCCCCGGCCAGCAGGGGATCTGCCCGGCGAAGCCCACCCCCCAGCAGGGGATCCTCCCGGCAACGCTCAGCATCCGTGGAGCGGATGCGGCTGGAATATGAAAGGGAGCTGAGACGGGAGGAGCTCGAGTTAAAGAGGCGAGAGCTGGAGGAGAAGGCGAGACAGCGTGAACATGAGGAGAACCAGCGTAAACATGAGGAGAACCAGCGTAAACATGAGGAGAACCAGCGCCAGCGTGAGCAGGAGGAGAAGGAGAACCAGCGTAAACATGAGCGGGAGGAGAAGGAGAAACAGCGTAAACATGAGCTGGACCTGGCCCAGCTGAGGAGCAGTGAGGCCCCAGCTGCGGTGAGTGAGGGGGGACCCAAGCCTACAAAGAGCTTTGATAAGCACTTGCTGCCCCGGCGTAAGGAGGGGGAGGACATAGATACCTTCCTGACGGCCTTTGAGAATGCCTGCGAGCTGCACAGGGTTGACCCTGCAGACAGGATCGCAGTTCTCACCCCCTTACTGGACTCCACAGCCGTGGAGGTGTACAGCCGACTGAAAGGGGCGGAGGCAGGGGACTACGAACTGTTCAAACAGGCCCTGCTCCGCGAGTTTGGGCTGACTCCTGAGATGTACCGGAAAAAGTTCCGGAGCCAGCGTAAAACCCGTGAGGTCACGTACCTACAACTGGTCAACCGGGCGCAGGGGTATGCCCGCAAGTGGACAGCTGGGGCCCAAACTAAAGAGGACCTGCTTGACCTATTCATACTGGAGCACCTGTACGAGCAGTGCCCGTCCGACCTGAGGCTGTGGTTGATGGACCAGAAGCCGGAGAACCCGCAGCATGCAGGCCAGCTGGCCGACCAATTTGTGGACAGTCGGGCAGGGGATGGCAGGGAGGAGTCTCGAAGGAGCAGGCCTGCCTCAACGCAGAGAGAGAGTCAACATGGGACCTCCCAAAGGGGGCCTATGGAGAACCCCCCCAAAAGGGGAACATCCAGCGGCAGGTCCCTCCGACCCACTCAAGGGGACCCACGAGATATGGGCTGCTATCGCTGTGGCCAACGAGGTCACATACGGGCCCAGTGCCCCAAGCTCAGGGACAGACCAAGCAGACCCAACCCGCAGAGGGTGGACTGGGTAAAAACCCAATCGGAGGAGGGGCTACATTCCCAGGAAAGGGGGGTTGGCAACGTACCACCTATGGATGCTCCCGGTTCCGGGTTTTTGGTTTACCGGGTGGGCGTGGGGCTGCCCCTCCGGAAAGAGTGCATTGTTTCCCTGGAAGTGGATGGGAGGAAGGTCACTGGGTACTGGGACACGGGCGCAGAGGTGACGCTGGCCCGGCCCGAGGTGGTGGCCTCAGATCGGATGGTGCCCGACACCTACCTGACCCTGATGGGCGTGGGCGGGACCCCATTCAAGGTACCCGTGGCAAGGGTACACCTGAAATGGGGGGCCAAGGAGGGCCCCAAGGATGTGGGGGTACACCAATATTTGCCCACTGACGTGTTAATGGGAGGGGACCTTGAGGACTGGCCTACTAACACCCAGAGTGCCCTGGTCGTGACTCGTAGTCAGAGTCGGCAAATGGCACTGCACCCCGAAAACGGGGAAGGTACTCGACCTGAGGTGCAGGACCCTAACTCAGGGAGCGGGGAACGCCCAGGGGCACAGTGCAGAGAGGCTGCAGCCTCAGACCCAGCCAGCAAGAGAGAGCCGGTCCCCATTCCTGTCCCAGCTGCTGAGTTCCAGGCCGAGTTGCAGAAAGATCCCTCCTTGCGGAAGCACCGGGACCGGGCTGACCTTAGTGCGGTACAGACCATGAGGAGAGGTTGCAAGGAGAGGTTCCTGTGGGAGAAGGGGTTCCTGTACCGAGAATGGGCTCCCCCAGGGGAAGTAGAGTCATGGGGGATCAGGAGGCAGCTGGTGGTTCCCCAGAAGTTCCGTCACAAGCTGTTGTACCTGGCCCATGACATCCCTCTCGCAGGGCACCAGGGAATCCGGCGCACCAGGCAGAGGCTGCTACAGAACTTTTACTGGCCTGGGGTCTTTACCCATGTCCGACAGTACTGCCAATCCTGTGACCCCTGCCAGAGGGTGGGGAAGGCCCGGGACAAGGGGAAAGCAGCTTTGAGGCCTTTACCCATCATAGAAGAACCTTTCCAGAAGGTGGCCATGGACATAGTGGGACCTCTCAGCAAGACGACCCGGTCAGGGAAGAAATACATCCTGGTGGTGGTGGATTTTGCCACTCGCTACCCCGAGGCGGTGGCCTTGTCCTCTATCGAAGCAGACACAGTGGCAGATGCGCTGCTGACAATTTTCAGCCGGGTGGGGTTCCCCAAGGAGGTCCTAACGGACCAGGGGTCCAACTTCATGTCGGCCCTGCTCCGGTCCTTATGGCAGAAATGTGGGGTCCAGCACAACTGGGCCTCAGCGTATCACCCCCAGTCCAACGGGCTGGTAGAAAGGTTCAACGGGACGCTGAAGATGATGCTAAAAACATTTATGAACCAGCATCCACAAGATTGGGACAAGTACTTACCTCACCTGCTGTTTGCGTACAGGGAGGTACCCCAGGAATCTACTGGGTTTTCACCTTTCGAACTGTTGTATGGAAGGCGGGTGAGGGGGCCCCTAGACCTGATGAGGGACGAATGGGAGGGGAAGGCCTCTCCCGAGGGAGAGTCAGTGGTGGAGTATGTCCTGACCTTCCGGGAAAGACTGGCCGAGCTCATGGGCCTGGCCAGGGAGAATCTGGCCCGAGCCCAGAGGAGGCAGAAGGTCTGGTATGACCGCACAGCCCGAGCCCGTGCCTTCGCCACCGGGGATCAGGTGATGGTTCTTATCCCCGTGAGGAGAAACAAACTCCAGGCCGCCTGGGAAGGGCCC
Source organism: Gopherus flavomarginatus (assembly GCF_025201925.1). NCBI lineage: Eukaryota > Metazoa > Chordata > Testudines > Testudinidae > Gopherus > Gopherus flavomarginatus. The sequence goes on along the minus strand of NC_066627.1, from coordinate 32,614,445 downwards.
TTCAAGGTTATCAAGCAACTGAATGAGGTAAACTATGTGGTGGAGCTGTCAAACCGGGCACATCACCGTCGGGTGTACCATGTGAACATGATGAAACCATACTATGACAGGGGGAATGTGGTGTTGGCCGTGTGTGGACATTGGGAGGGGCAGGGAGATGACCCCTTAGTGGATCTATTCCCTGGGACAAAAGCTGGTTCCCCCCTGGAGGCGATTCCCCTCTCTGATCAGCTGACCCCGGGCCAGCACGCTGAGATCAGAGGGGTGCTGCATCTGTACCGACAGCTGTTTTCCAACCAGCCTGGACGCACTAATTTGACTGTCCACCGGGTGGAGACCGGGTCACACCCCCCTATAAGATGCTCCCCTTTTCGGGTCACTGGTAAAACTGCCCAGGATCTTGAAAGAGAGGTCAGGGACATGCTGGCTTTGGGGGTGATCCAGCCGTCTTCCAGCCCTTGGGCCTCGCCAATAGTGCTGGTTCCCAAGAAGGATGGGTCAATCCGGTTCTGTGTGGACTATCGAAAGCTCAATGCCATCACCGTATCTGATGCCTACCCTATGCCCAGGCCTGACGAGCTCCTAGACAAGCTGGGAGGTGCACGGTACCTCACTACTATGGATCTTACCAAAGGCTACTGGCAAGTGCCGCTGGACGCAGATGCCAGGCTGAAATCGGCCTTTATCACCCCTCTGGGGCTCTATGAGTTTTTGACCCTGCCCTTCGGCCTCAAGGGAGCGCCAGCCACCTTCCAGCGCCTGGTGGATCAGCTACTGAGGGGGATGGAGAGTTTTGCCGTGGCGTATATTGACGACATCTGCGTCTTCAGCCAGACCTGGGAGGACCACGTGTCCCAGGTTAAACAAGTCCTGGACCGACTCCGAAAGGCTGGGTTAACAGTAAAGGCTGAGAAGTGCAAGGTGGGGATGGCTGAAGTATCTTACCTGGGCCATCGGGTGGGGAGCGGCTGCCTGAAGCCGGAACCAGCCAAGGTGGAGGTGATCAGAGACTGGCCTGCTCCCCAAACCAAAAAGCAGGTCCAGGCCTTTATTGGGATGGCGGGGGTACTATCGAAGGTTCGTGCCCCACTTCAGTGCCATAGCCGGCCCCATCACTGAACTGTGCAAAAAGGGGAAGCCAGACAAGGTGATCTGGACTGAGCAGTGCCAGGAGGCTTTCCGGGCGCTGAAGGAGGCTCTGGTTAGCGACCCAGTTCTGGCAAACCCAGATTTTGACAAACCCTTTATGGTGTTCACCGATGCCTCAGACACGGGACTGGGGGCGGTGTTAATGCAGGAGGATGAAAAGGGGGAGAGACACCCCATCGTGTACCTGAGTAAGAAGCTGCTACCCCGGGAACAAAGCTACGCGGCCATCGAGAAGGAATGCCTGGCCATGGTGTGGGCCCTTAAGAAGCTAGAGCCATATCTCTTTGGGCGACACTTCACCGTGTACACCGACCACTCTCCCCTGACCTGGCTGCACCAGATGAAAGGAGCCAACGCCAAGCTCCTGAGGTGGAGCCTGCTTCTGCAGGACTATGACATGGACGTGGTCCATGTGAAGGGAAGTGCCAACCTGACAGCGGATGCGTTGTCCCGGAGAGGGGACCCTGAACTTCCCCAGGTCACTAGGCAGAGTGACCCCGCTCAGTTCAGTCTCGAAGGGGGGAGAGATGTGATGCAGTAGGGACTGTCTGTGTGGGGAGTGGGAGAGCAGGGGAGGACTTTAGGAGATGGACGATGCCAGAGCCTGTAACCTGAGCTAGGTAAGGGAGGGGAAAGGTCAACACCTTTGCCCGGGAAGGGGACAAAGGAAGGGAGTGGCAGGAGGGAAGCAGTTTGAGTTTGGGCTTGGGGCTGTGTGGGCGGAATTCAGGGTATCCTAGCTAGGATCCAAGCACCCTGAAAGCCCAGAAGGACTCGGTGGAGGGGTCCTGACTGTGCCTGCAAGCTCTGCTGTAACCTGTGTTCCTGTTGTCCAATAAACCTTCTGTTTTACTGGCTGGCTGAGAGTCACTGTGGGTCCCAGGAAGAGGGGTGCAGGGCCGGACTCCCCCACACTCCGTGACACAAGGCACCCTTTATTTCGCTCACAAAGGGGCAGGCGCAGATGGAGGGCCTGTGAGATGAAGTCAGGGTTGTTCCCACCTAATCCAGACCTTTCAGGGGAGCAGTTGTTGTGTCCTGGTTGAAAACACCTATGGCTGGTAGCAGATGTTGGTTCTGCTCCTGACTGTGTGTGAGACTTCAGGGTTATTTATGTCACATGAGCCTTGAGGCCGTGCCACACATTTCATTAAATCCCAGGGGAGGCCTATTGGGGTCTGTCTTGGACCCAGCAGGGGCTCACTTGTGCGGGTAGCATATGTGTCTGTGCAAGGTGCCTCTTTGTAATGGGCTGAAGGATCAATTTCAGGAGGATTTTCAACCCTTTGCTATTGTGGGTGGGTTCAAGGAGGATTGTGCTGATCAAAAGAAATCTGAAGAAAAACCAATATGTGACTGTGTATTGTGCAGGGCTTCAGCTCCCCTGAGCTTTGCTGAGCTCTGCAGTTCTCCCCACGGAGATGTGCGAGGCCCCTTGGCACAACAGGAGTTGGCCTTTTACAGACTATGCACAGTTCAGTATTTAACTTGTAGAAGCCAGGAATGTGCTAAAAATGTGGGGAAAGTCAGCACATACAGCTCCCTTCGAGAGGGCACTCACCTTTCATAGCAAGTTGTTTAACTCTTCTGTGTACTCCAGGAAGAAAACCAGCTTCTTCTATGAAGTTCCCTGGGAGAGAGAGATCGCAGGATGTCTCACAGAGCTGCTTTCTAGCTGCCAGCTGAGAGACTTTGGGGTGTGTGTCTGTCTGTCTGTTTGTGTGTGATTTTGTATTCATTTTTGGAGTTATGTCACAAGTGATACAGCTCTCAGTTTAATGAGTTTTGTGTTTGGTGGATTCTAGATTTTGAATGGGTCTGTATGTATCTCTGGTACTAGAAGATGTTTGGAACAGGAACGTTTAGATCTCAGGCAAACCTCGAACCTCACACCCCTTGCGAGATCTGCCTACAGATAGTGTCTGGAAATTTTTGCCAGTAACATTTGGCCCCGTTTCTACAATATCTGCCTCTGGAGCTTAAATAATCAACCACATTCACTTCCTGATGTACCTCCTGGCCTCCCACCCCTGGCTCCTCACATTCCTTAACTCACTATTAATAGATTGCTCAATAGGGAACTGAAGGAGAGACAGTGAGTCTCAGGAATCCCCAATGGCAAAGCTCAGGCATAAACAAGTTTATTTGTAACTGTGCCAGAGGCTCCGTTTGAGCCCCACTATACAGCCTGCAGGGATCTAGAGAGTCCAGGACACAGGGATCTGGGTCAGCGCTGTCCTCGGGACGCCCTCGGCCTATCCATGGAGCAGGGAGTGATGCTGGAAAAATAAAAAGTGATCAGAGGCACCATGAGAAAATCTTGCGCTGCACAAACTGAGCTGCCCTTGCCAGGCTTTGCAGAAAAGCAGGAGGGCCCAGCTACAGGCCTGGCTCGGGATACACGGCTGTCCTAGGCTCTGTGCTGTACAGAACTGTGTCTTGTACAGGGATGAGCACATTTTCAGTGCATCCCATTAGGTGCAGCCATACCCTGTCAGCCTCTGTAACGCACATTGCAGGTGACAGCCTAGGCGGTGGGCCCAGGAGATCTGGCTGGCTCTACCCGATTATGTACGTGCTGGAGAGCTGAGCTTATGATGAATGAGCCCTGCCCACAAGCCAAGTCTGCTGCATGCATCCTCAGGATCCCACTATTACAGAATTCATAGTGGGAGAGGATCTCCCCCATTTCCCTCCTGGCAGGGCTCTCCCACCCCCACTATCATGGTTGTCTATTCCTCCTTGTGTCTCTCACTACCAGCTCTGCTGCCTCCTCCCAGCTGGCTCTTATATGGGGTTAGGGTACAAAGGGGGTGTATAAGAGGCCATTGGATTTGAAATCTAATCTAATCTAATCAGGTTCAGGTTTAGCACCAGTGTCCCAGCGTGATGGACCCAAGTCCCTTATAGCTAAAGCAGCATGTTCTGACCCTGAGCATGAGCTCTGGTCAGTGCAGTGTTCTGCGTCTGCTGCCCAGAGCTGTAATTCCCTTCCTGAGGGCAGGCAGTCCCCTGGCCCAGCTGCAGCAGGGTGTGATCTCACCGCAGAGCTGTATACACATGACTGAGATGTCAGGAGAGATGGGGACTGTTCTTAGGCCTAACACAGCTGGTGTCACAGGACTTCTGGTTTTGTGGACACTCTTTTTCCTCTTCACAGCAATTAGGAAGATCAACTATGGGACAAACTACAGTGATGGCTGGACAAGTCCCAGGAGTCTTCTCAACAAAAGAAATTAGTGGTATTTTAAAAAACCTACGTGGTTCACTAAGCATCAATATGTGGTGCCACCTACCTGGCTCTTCATCACGCACGTTCTGTCTTGCTGACTGGGCGAACGTGAGAAGCCTCCTTATTTGCCATAGTAGAGTACTATGCTCAGTAATGCTCCTTGTTCCTTGGTACATCTTTGATAAAACTGCCTGGCCTTTGTTCTGGCCTCACTGAAGGCCGTCTGTGCCAGGCCTGTGGGTGTATGGGGGTCACTAACTCAGCAATCTGTCCACTGGACAATTTCTCCTCTGATACAGGGCCAGTGGAATGGCTTTATGCAGGGCTGGCTCCAGGCACCAGTGAAGGAAGCAGATGCTTGGGGCTGCCAATACAAAGGGGTGGCACTCCGTCCAGTATCGGGGTGGAACCTCCAGGTCTTCGGTGGGAATTCGGCGGTGGGTCCCTCGGTCCCTTTCTTCCTCTTTGAGCTGCCGCTGAAGTGCCACCAAAGAAGAAGAGAGGGAGTGAAGAACCCGCCACCGAATTGCCATTGAAGAATGAAGCGGTGCGAATGAGCTACAGCTGATCTGCCTTTTTTTTTTTCCCCCCGCTTGGGGTGGCAGAAAAGCTGGAGCCAGCTCTGTCCACCAGGCACTGGACCTAGTCTGAGTTCCTGGTCTTGATTTTCAAGGCTCTCAATGGACTGGGCTCTCTCACTTACCATCTCTCCTTCCATGACCAAAAGTTAATGTGTAAGCTTGAATCAATCCTCAGGGATGATTTTCAGCAATAAAGCTGAGATGAATAACAGTGGGAGAGAGAAAATTTTGAGCGGCCATAAAAGCTAATTCAGAACCACAGCCCCTACTGCTGTCATTACTAAGCCCTCAACTCACATATTTGACATGGGGGTTTCCCATTGAAAAACAAAAGATACCTGTCAGCCTGAACTCTAGTATCTTGGTCTATAATAATAAAAAATATACCTATCTCCTAGAACTGGAAGGGACCTTGAAAGGTTATTGAGTCCAGCCCCCTGCCTTCACTAGCTGGACCAAGTACTGATTTTTGCCTAGATCCCTAAGTGGTCCCCTCAAGGATTAGAACTCACATCCCTGGGTTTAGCAAGCCAATGCTCAAACCACTGAGCTGTCCCTCCTCCCCCCTAAATGTAGAATGTCTGTTTGGATTCATATGCGTCTTGGAGGATTAGTAGTTTGTTAGTAAATGTCTGTTAATGTCAATTTCACTGCACACACACAAACCAACCAAAAACATTTTCATCAATAATAATCAAAACGTACAGATGGGCAAGGTAAGCAAATTCAGAGCTTGAGAGCTGATTAGAGTTTGATTTAAGGATATTTTGACATGTGATGTTGATTAGTGGATTTAAATGTGGAGGAGGCCTGGAATTACTTTAAGTCACAGCTGCGGAGACTGTCGGAAGCCTGCATCCCGAGAAAGGGGAAAAGAACCATGGGCAGGAGTTGTAGGCCAAACTGGATGAGCAAGCAACTCAGAGAGGGGATTAGACAAAAGCAGAAAGCTTACAGGGAGTGGAAGGAAGGCAGGATCAGTAAAGAAAGCTACCTTGCTGAGGTCAGAACATGTAGGGATAAAGTGAGGAAGGCTAAAAGCCACATTGAACTGGAACTTGCAAAGGGAATCAAAACCAATAGTAAAAGGTTCTACAGCCACATAAATAAGAAGAAAACAAAGAAAGAAGAAGTGGGGCCGCTATACACTGAGGATGGAATGGAGGTTAAGGATAACCTAGGCATGGCCCAAAATCTAAACAAGTACTTTGCCTCGGTTTTTAATAAGACTGGTGAGGAACCTTGCGATGATGGAGGGATGATAAACGGGAATGTGGATATGGAAGTGGATATTACTGCAACTGAGGTAGAGGCCGTACTTGAACAGCTCGATGGGACGAAGTCGGAGGGCCCGGACAATCTCCACCCGAGGATATTAAAGGAACTGGCGCGTGAAATTGCGAGCCCGTTAGCGAGAATTTTTAAGCAATCGATAAACTCGGGGGTTGTGCCGTATGACTGGAGGATTGCTAATGTAGTTCCTATTTTTAAGAAAGGGAATAAGAGTGATCCGGGTAATTATAGGCCTGTTAGCTTGACGTCTGTAGTATGTAAGGTCTCGGAAAAAATTTTAAGGGAGAAAGTAGTTAAGGACATAGAGGTCAATGGTAATTGTGACGAATTGCAACACGGATTTACTAAAGGTAGATCGTGCCAAACCAATCTGATCTCCTTCTTTGAGAAGGTGACGGATTACTTAGATAAAGGAAATGCGGTAGATATAATTTACCTAGATTTCAGTAAGGCGTTCGACACGGTTTCCGCACACGGAGCTGTTAGTTAAATTGGAAAAGCTGGGAGTGAATATGAAAGTTGTAAGGTGGATAAGGAACTGGTTAAAGGGGAGACTCCAGAGGGTCGTATTGAAAGGTGAACTGTCGGACTGGAAGGAGGTCACCAGTGGAGTCCCTCAAGGATCGGTTTTGGGACCGATCTTATTTAACCTTTTTATTACTGACCTTGGCACAAAGAGCGGGAATGTGCTAATAAAGTTTGCGGATGACACGAAGCTGGGGGGTATTGCTAACACGGAGAAGGACAGGGATACTATTCAGGAAGATCTGAACCACCTTGTAAACTGGAGTAATAGAAATAGGATGAAATACAATAGTGAAAAGTGCAAGGTCATGCATTTAGGAATTAATAATAAGAATTTTGGATATACGTTGGGGGCGCATCAGTTGGAAGCGACGGAGGAAGAGAAGGACCTTGGGGTACTGGTTGATAGCAGGATGACTATGAGTCGCCAATGTGATACGGCTGTTAAAAAAGCAAATGCGATTTTGGGATGCATCAGGCGGGGTATTTCCTGCAAGGATAAGGATGTGTTAGTACCGTTGTATACGGCGTTGGTGAGACCCCATCTGGAATACTGTGTGCAGTTCTGGTGTCCCATGTTCAAGAAGGATGAATTCAAACTGGAACAGGTTCAGAGACGGGCTACGAGGATGATCCGAGGAATGGAAAAACTGCCTTATGAAAGGAGACTCAAAGAGCTTGGCTTGTTTAGCCTGGCCAAAAGAAGGCTGAGGGGGGATATGCTCGCCCTATATAAATATATCAAGGGGGTTAACGTTAGGGAGGGAGAGGAATTATTTAAGTTTAGTACTCATGTAGCCACGAGGACGAATGGGTATAAACTGGATATTAGGAAGTTTAGACTTGAAATTAGACGAAGGTTTCTGACCATTAGGGGAGTGAAGTTCTGGAATAGCCTTCCGAGGGAAGTAGTAGGGGCAAAAGACTTTCCTGGCTTTAAGACAAAGCTTGATAAGTATATGGAGGGGATGTTATGATAGGATCGTTAATTTGGGCAATTGATCTTGAATTACCACCAGACAGGTCTGCTCAATGGTCTGCGGGGAGATGTTGCATGCGATGGGTACTGAGTTGCTGCGGAGAATTCCTTCTTGGGTGCTGGCTGGTGACTCTTGCCCACATGCTCAGGGTTTAGCTGATCGCCATATTTGGGGTCGGGAAGGAATTTTCCTCCAGGGCGGATTGGCAGGTGCCCTGGAGGTTTTTCGCCTTCCCCTGCAGCGTGGGGCACGGGTCGCTTGCTGGTGGTGTCTCTGCAGCTTGAGGTCTTCAAACCATTTTTGAGGATTTCAATAACTCGGTCCTGGGATAGGGGTTGTTATAAAATTGGATGGGTGGGGTTCTGTGGCCTGCCTTGTGCAGGAGGTCAGACTAGATGATCAGATTGGTCCCTTCTGACCTATGAGTCTAATTTATGTTTTAATGGTTATAATGCTTTTTGAATCTCAATGTCTGCTGTCACTAAGTAATTATTGGCTGACACCCCCCACCCTAATTTTACGAAAATGTAAATAGATAAAAATTGAAAAAAAATACTTAAAAATAAACCAATGAGATCTGTCCAAATTATACAAAAATAAAAACTGAATTCTGCCAAGCCTGTTTATTAGGTGCTCAGATGATCAGGAGAACAGTATGACTATCATGGAACATATCTATCCTAAGCTTTTCTACAGTGCTTCTCACCATAGTACCTTAGCATTGCTCAATAGAGACAGACAGATGGGGAAAGATTTTTGGGACAACTTCTTCAGCAAAGAAAATAATTTCTCCCCTTCCTCGCTGGAAAACCAAGATTGAGAGAGAAATGAGCCCAGGCAGGGACTGGTCAGCAGCCCATGGACACACTGAATTCCAGACCCTTGCTACCCAGGGGAGTTAGTTACACATAATCTACCACTGTCGGTTGAGACTAGATGCCACAGAACAGGGAGTTTTCATATCTGTCCCCATGGACTGAGTTGGGCTCAGGGGTCACAGCAAAGACAAAAGGGGCTGCTCCTTTCCTAAAAAGCAATTGTGAAATCAGAACATTGGGTGCAGACATCAAAAGGTTAAAATCTGTCCTTAAGCCTGATTGGCACATCAGGCCCCACTCCTTTGGGCACAAACGCTGCAAATAAAGCAAGGTATTGCCCCCAGCAGGATACCAAATGAGACATCTTCAGCTGCTGCTCTGGAGGGGTCATAGTACAGGAACCCCTGTTCTCCAGTAGGATTGGAGCCTGCTGCCCTCTGCCCCTGGCCAGGCCTGGGGATAGCCACCCTCTGTACTAACCCTGCCCAGAGGCACCTGGTAGCTCTGTCCAGAGGGTGAGCAGCCCCACGAGGAGAAGGACACTCACCGACTTCATGGTTCTGTCTGGGTCTGAATGCCCTGAGATGAGCCAGCTGGGATTTAAATGCTCCCAGGGTGGCGCTGAGCAGAAAGTGGAGGTGTTTGGGGGCGAAGGCCGGCTTTTGGCCGATTTGCCCGATTCCCCGTTAGCGGGCCCTGTGCCTTAGGCCAGTGGGAGCCTACCAGCATTCTGCCCTTTCCTTGTCCATTTCACAATCAGGTTTATGGGTCTGCATCAACCATTCTTGAGGAATTAAAAAAATACTGCCATACTGCAAGGAGTTTTTTTTTTTACATTACTCAACAGCAGCCTGGGACATCCTATGGTCCAGATGGTCTCTCTGTTTGGGACAGTTTCCATCCCCTTCTAGACTCTTTTCTGCCTTTATCTTTTTGGCCTCTGTCGAATAAGAGTTGGGCTTAGTTGCCTGGTTTAATCGGACAGCAGCCTAGCCACGAGTATCAGAGACATCAGCTGCATGTTCCTCTCCTTTGCTTTGCCTGGCTCTCAGCCCCTTTGTGTGCTTTTGTCTTTAGAGGAAAGAGCAGAACAGAACCTGAAATCTAAGGGCCCCACTGGTAACTCACCCCCGCCCCTTTTCTCAACAAGGGCATCTGGTGCCATTTAAAAGACTTTGTTGCAATTTTTTCTTTTAAAAGACTACACACATCTGTTGAACAACAGAAGATTTGTGACGAGCACAATCCAATCCCTGGCACCAACCCTGGCCCCCCTCAAACCCCAAATGCTGTTATTATTTTGGCAGGAAGAAACAGGGTACTTTATAAATTTTACCATCCAGGAACCCCGGCCAGATCCTTCCTGTAAGGGTCCGGTGCTGGGGCTCATCTCTCTCAGGCGCGGCGGGGAGCCAGGGCACCTCCCTACAGGCAGCCGTCCGGGTAGGCTGAACCCCTCAGCAGGACTGAGGGAATAAAAGGTCTGTAAACAAGGCAGAATCCCGGCCCTCCAGGAGGGTCGGGTACACACAAAGTTTATAAGCCCAGGCCCTTGGGCAGGGCGGGCTGGAGGCAGTCAGGCTCAGGCCTTTCAGCAGGCTGAGCAACCACAAAGTCTATAAGCCCGGCCCTGGGGCAGGGCAGGGCAATAAACAGTTCAAGCTCAGACTCTCAGGCAGGGGCTGAGCAGCAGTTTAAACCGTAAGTCTATACAGAAGGCCTCCTCAGGCCAGGGAGAGGGGGAAGTCTGCCACCCTTTGAAGGGTGGCAGGGGGGACGCAGGCCCTCCCACTCCACTGCGTCCCAGCCCGGGGCCCTAGCAGCGGCAAGGGTTTGCTGCAGTCAGTGGGGAATCCTGGCTGCAACACATTGACATTGGTTCAGGGTCCCCTGGAGCCAGACTGAGGTCGGCTACCCCCGGGCCACTTCCAGTCTCCCGCTCTCTAGGTACCTGTCCTCCGCTGGCGTTGTCTGGCGGGTCCCAGACCATGGGTTCCCCTGGATACTGGGCAGCAGGAAGCTCCAGCAGCTCCTCCGGATACCGGGCCCGGGGCAGGTCAGGCCCGGCCCGCGCTCCTCCGGATACCGGGCCCGGGGCAGGTCAGGCCCGGCCCGCGCTCCTCCGGATACCGGGCCCGGGGCAGGTCAGGCCCGGCCCGCGCTCCTCCGGATACCGGGCCCGGGGCAGGTCAGGCCCGGCCCGCGCTCCTCCGGATACCGGGCCCGGGGCAGGTCAGGCCCGCGCTCCTCCGGGTAGTGAGAGCGGGGCAGGCCAGGCCAGCGCTCCTCCGGATACCGGGCCCGAGGCAAGTCAGGCCAGCACTCCTCCGGGTAGTGAGCATGCGGCAGGCTGGGCCCGGTGGGAGCTCGGGCACCAGCGTCTGTCCTCTCAGGCAGCCTGCAGTCAACTGAGCGCTGAGGCCGGGCTTTTATACTTCCTGTCCCGCCCCTTGACTTCCGGGGGGCGGGGACAGGCGGTGGTGACTCCGCCCACTGAGGCACCTGCTCTGGCTCGTCCCTCTCAGGCGCGGCGGGGAGCCAGGGTGCCTCCCTACACTCCCCACAAAGCAAACACCAGCAGTTGTGCGAACAGTCAAGCAGGAATCCGGATTGAGCCCAGAGTCACACATTGCTAGTGAAGCAATTGAGGAAACCACAAGGTTGGCCAAGGAGTGAGAAAGAACATGCACTTCTGCAGAAACAAGTTTATCTGTAATAGAGCAAGATGCTCTAGTTAAACCTCAGTGTATGGCATCAGGGACAGAATGAGGAGAGAACCCCCAGCCCCACCTGAAGATTCTATTTCCCTCTATCCACACCTTCCCAGGCAGTGAGACCCATTTCCACATCCCAGACCCCACCGACCCCCAAGCTTCCCCTTCCTTGGGTTCAGAGCAGAAAGGTCCAGAAACCCAGATCTTCCTGTCATTCACCAGCTGTAGTTGTGGGTTGGTAGAATTCTTTTTTTATATTTTGACTGATAATATCAATGTTTATTTTTAAGCATTTTTGCTATTTACATCAATTTACTTTTTCACAGTTGTCGGAAATGATGGGGGGGGGGGTTCAGACAATGACGGGGGTCATGCCATAATTATTTAATGACAATAAATGAGATTCCTAAAATTAAAGCTTTATAACCATTAAAACACAAATTGTGATCATCACAGATCAAAATATACACAATAAATAGCCTTAAACCAAACTCTAATTAGTTTTCAAGTTCTTTTTTTCTTTCTGGGTCCATTTGTAAATTTTGATTATTATGGATGCATTTTTTCCAATTGGTTTTTGCGTGTACAGTGAAATTGACATTTATGGATACAAATCTTACCCTTTCAAGCCTAATTGCAAGCTAGTATCTCACATGCCGGTTTATGGTGCCACCTACTGAGACTTAATTAGCTAATGTGTGTACAGAAATTTGTGTGCTTGGCTCGCTACACGCTCTCCCCACAAAACACAGTGTCCAGCTGAAGGTGTTAATATTCCAAGCCTATAGTGGGGAGCTGGTTGGAAAAATTTCAGCAAACAATTTGTTGTCAGAATGTGCCAATTCATTGAAATTGAAATGCTTTGTGGTGAGTTTGAAGATTTCAGCGCAGTTGCAACAGAACAAAGGAAGTTTTCAAAAGCTGAACTTTCAGGGTTTGTGGCTCTGGGGCAGCCCACCAGACTGATTATCCTGGCACTGGCTCCATTCTCTATCACAGAAAATGTTGGACATTTTTTGTTTTTCAGTCCAAATTAAAATGAAACCAGATTCTGAAATATCAAAATCCTCTGTGAAATGGACATACCACTGGCTGTTGGAATGGCCCATTAGAGCCATGAAGGATAGAGCTTACTCAGGAAGGACAGGCAGGGGAAAAAAGGAGGAGGTGTTGCCTTATATATTAAAAATATATACACTTGGATTGAGGTTGAGATAAAAATAAGAGACAGACTTGTTGAAAGTCTCTGGGTAAGGATAAAAGGGATAAAAAACAAGGGTGATGTCATGGTAGGGGGTCTACTACAGACCATCAAACCAGGGAGAAGAGGTGGATGAAGCTTTTTTTAAACAATTAACAAAATCTCCAAATCACAGGACTTGATGGTGAGGTGAGACTTCAACTACCCAGACATCTGTTGGGAAAATAACACATAGCAGGGCAGAGATTACCCAACAAGTTCTTGGAATGTATTGGAGACAATTTTTGATTTCGGAAGGTGGAGAAAACTACTGGGAGGGAGACTGTTCTAGATTTGATTTTGACAAATAGGGAGGAACTGGTTGAGAATTTGAAAGTGGAAGGCAACTTGGGTGAAAGTGATCATGAAATGGTAGAATTCATGATTCTAAGGAATGGTAGAAGGGAGAACAGCACAATAACGACAATGGATTTCAAGAAGGCAGACTTTAGCAAACTCAGGGAGCTGGTAGGTAAAATCCCATGGAAAGCAAGTCTAGGGGGAAAAACAACTGAAGACAGTTGGCAGTCTTTCAAAGAGACATGATTAAGGGCACAAGAGCAAACTATCCCACTGCGTAGGAAAGATAGGAAGTATGGCAAGAGATCATCCTGGCTTAACCAGTAGATCTTCAATGATCTAAAACTCAAAAAGGAATCATACAAAAAGTGGAAATTCGGTCAAATTACAAAGGATGAATATAAACAAATAACACAAGTATGTAGGGGCAAAATTAGAAAAGCCAAGGCACAAAACGAGATCAAACTAGCTAGGGACATAAGAGGAATCAAGAAAATATTCTACAAATACATTAAAAGCTAGAGAAAGACCAAGGACAGAGTAGGCCCTTTACTCAATGAGGGGGAAAGACAGTAACAGAAAATGTGGAAATGGCAGAGGTGCTTAATGACTTCTTTGGTTTGGTTTTCACCAAGAAGGTTGGTGGCGACTGGACATCTAACTTAGTGAATGCCAGTGAAAATGAGGTAGAATTTGAGTATAAAATAAGGAAAGAACAAGTCAAAAATGACTTACACAAGTTTAGATGTCTTCAAATCACCAGGGCCTGATGAAATGCATCCTAAAATACTCAAGGAGCTGACTGAGGAGATATCTGAGCTCTTAGCAATTGTCTTTGAAAAGTCATGGAAGACGGGAGACATTCCAGAAGACTGGAAAAGGGCAAATATAGTGCCCATCTATAAAAAGGGAAATAAGGACAATCCGGGGAATTACAGAGCAGTCAGCTTAACTTCTGTACCTGGAAAGATAATGGAGCAAATAATTAAGCAATCAATTTACAAACACCTAGAAGATAATAAGGTGATAGATAACAGTCAGCATGGATTTGTCAAGAACAAATCGTGTCAAACCAATCTGATAGCTTTCTTTGACAGAGTAACAAGCCTTATAGATAGGGGGAAGCGGTAGATGTGGTATATCTTGACTTTAGTAATACTTTAGATACTGTCTTGCATGACCATCTCATAAACAAAATAGGGAAATACAAACTAGATGGAGCTACTATCAGGTCAGTGCATAACTGGTTGAAAATCATTCCCAGAGAGTAATCAGTGGTTCACAGTCATGCTGGAAGGGCATAACGAGTAGGGTCCCGCAGGGATCAGTTCTCGGTGAGGTTCTGTTCAATATCTTCATCAATGATTTAGATAATGGCAAAGAGAGTACACTTATAAAGTTTGCAGATGATACCAAGCTGGAAGGGGTTGCGAGTACATTGGAAGATAAGATTAAAATTCAAAACGATCTGGAGAAATAGTTTGAAGTAAATAGGATGAAATTCAATAAGGACAAATGCAAAGTACTCCACTTAGGAAGGAACAATCAGTTGCACACATACAAAATGGAAAATGACTGCCTAGGAAGGAGTACTGCGGAAAGGGATCTGGGGATCATAGTGGATCACAAACTAAATATGAGTCAACAGTGTAACGCTGTTGCAAAAAAAAGCAAACATCATTCTGGGATGTATTAGCAGGAGTATTGTAAGCAAGACACAAGAAGTAATTATTCTGCTCTACTCTATGCTGATTAGGCCTCAACTGGAGTATTGTGTCCAGTTCTGGGCACCACATTTCAGGAAAGATGTGGACAAATTGGAGAAAGTCCAAAGAAAGCAACAAAAATGATGCAAGGTGTAGAAAACATGACCTATAAGGGAAGATTGAAAAAACTGGTTTGTTTAGTTTGGAGAAGGAAGACTGAGAGGGGACATGATAACAGTTTTCAAGTACATAAAAGGTTGTTACAAGGAGGAGGAAGAAAAATTGTTCTTCTTAACCTCTGAGGACAGGACAAGAAGCAATGAGCTTAAATTGCAGCAAAGGTGGTTTAGGTTGGACATTAGGAAAAACTTCCTAACTGTCAGGGTGGTTAAGCACTGGAATAAATTGCTTAGGGAAGTTGTGGAATCTCCATCATTGGAGATTTTTAAGAGCAGGTTGGACAAACACCTGTCAGCGATGGTCTAGATCAGAGGTGGACAAACTACGGCCCGTGGGCCACATCTAGGGGCAGCTCCAGGCATCAGCACGCCAAGCACGTGCTTGGGGTGGCAAGCCATGGGGGGCGCTCTGCCGGTCGCCGCAAGGGCGGCAGGCAGGATGCTTTGGCGGCTTGCCTGTGGAGGGTCCACTGGTCTCGCTGGTCCTGCGGCTTCAGCAGACCTCCGATACCTGCCTGCCGTGCTTGGGGCGGCAAAATTCCTAGAGCCGCCCCTGGCCACATCCAGCCCGTGGGACCATCCTGCCCAGCATGTAAGCTCCCCGCTGGGGAGGCTAGCCCCTGGCCCCTCCCCTGCTGTCTCCCCTGCCCGTCAGCTATGCCTCAGCGTGCTCCTGCAGGGCAGCACGGCAGTGTGTTTGGCACCAGCCGGGCGGCACAGTTGCCAGACATGCTGCTTTGAGCAGCATGGTAAGGTGATGTGTGGGGGGGTTGGATAAGGGGCAGTGGGTTCTGGGGGGCAGTCAAGGAACAGGGGGCAATTGGATGGGGTGGGGCAGGGAGCAGTGGGGGTTGGAAGGGGGTGGGGTCCCAGGGGGCCTGTCGGGGGGTGTGTGTGGATAAGGGTTGAGGCAGTCAGGGAACAGGGAGAAGGGGAAGTTGGATAAGGGAGTGGGGTCGAGGGTGGTTAGGGGTTGGGGGTCCTGGGAGGGGGCAGTCAGGGGGCGGGAAGTGGGAGGAGGCGGATAGGGGACTGGGGCCAGGCTCTTTGAGGAGGCACAGCCTTCTCTACCTGGCTCTCAATACAGTTCTGCAACCCCGATGTGGCCCTTGGGCCAAAAAGTTTGCCCACCCCATGTCTAGATAATAAATAGTCCTGACTTGAGTATAGGGGACTGGACTAGATGACCCTTGAGGTCCCTTCCAGTTCTATGATTCTATAAGAAGCCAGGCTAGAAACTAAAGAATAAATACATTAAATTATGTAAGGTGCTCAAATTAGTGTGTCACAGCAGCACCAATATAATTAAGGTTGCATCTCAACTTCTGTTTAAAGGTCGACCTTTCTTAGTCTTCTAATATTGCCATGCTTAGTCAGATTCCTCTGAAATTTGGTGTTCCCGAGTAGGGTTAGTGACCCAAATTTGAGGCCATTTAAGATAGGAATTGTGGTGATATAAGCCCTGAAAAAAAATCCCGTTTCCAAACAGTTTCTGTGTGGTGGTGTTTTTTGTGCAGCTCTGGAGATCAAAATGTTGTTGAGATGCAGGTCAAAATGGTCTCAGTCTGTGGAGTTTTGCCCAACGTAATGCACGGCATCCACTATATCTTTGGTGGACCCAAACGGAGAACGGTCTTGAAGAACAGTATTTTTACAGTGCACATGCACCAATACAGAAAAACGGCTAGAGGTTTTCCATGCCTGCCATTTTATATGCTTTAAAGTGTGATACTTGTAAGTGCTCTATAATCCAAATGGTTACTCAGATTGCTCTGAAAATCTGTGTGTCTCCTGGAGACGCAGGACTGCTTTAGTAACCCAAATTTCAGGTTATTTGACTTTGCGGTTCCTGAGACACAGGCTTCCCAAATATGGTTTCCTTTGCTATGTCATACCGTTAAACAGGGAGGTATTAATGACTGGATGAATCACAAACCTCACTGAGATTCATGGCTGTGAACTCAACCTTCAATTAACATTATGAGACCCCCACCTATGGCAAAGTGAGTTTTGGATTGAGTGACTGGAGAATATTATAATTTGTAAATCACAGGTGGCAATTTTATTTTGGTTTCGGGGAAGGGTTGCCCTTTTGGGAGGGTCTGAGGACCTCTCCCTGCCTTCTGTGTGAGTCAGGATCTAGGGCAGTCCTGTCTGGTTGGATGGGGAGCTGAGAACTGGAAGGAGAGAATGGTGAAAACTCATCGGAGGGAAGGAGAGAGGGATTTTCTTACCCTGGTGCTAATGGCCATGTAAGTCCAGGAAGCCCAGCCTGCCAAGTGGACAGGAGCCGCTGAAGTTGGGAGCTGGGGTCCATGTGTCCAGAACCATTGGGATAAAGATGATCATATGCCTGAGATCAGCTCTCTATGAAACATACTGAGGGCTAATTTCATAATCTCACAGCTTGGGGTCTAGGAATTACCTTGGTACTAGACCTTTCCGTCCACCCCCCTCAGTGGATAGGGTAGGATGGAAGTGATAATAAAAACAATTAAAGTTATACTGTAATGCAACTTGGGGGAAATGAGATTTAAAAGTATTTGAAATAGATGTTGTAACAAGCTTGAGGCCTAACTTGGCCTAGCAGTTAGTGTAAGGCTAAATAGTTATCTTAGTGTTTGACCTAGGATCAGGAGATTTAGTAAGATGTATCTTCTAATAAACACAAACTGCAAAATAACAGATTGATCTTAAAATAGCAGATCTTTAGGGGCTTTTTGGTACATGTAACCATGGAACGAAACCACATTCACGTATCCAGACCACTGGGAAATGTATTGATGCATTAGCTTACGTAAACTGTTGGAACCCTAATTATAGCCAACCCAGATTAAGAAACATGGGCAAGAGGGGAGACCTAATCAAATATAGACCCAGATATAAGGAAACATGTTTATAAAATATTGTCAAACCAACCCCCAGTTGGGACACTGGGATGACAGGATGGTGGAAACCTTATTGTCAATCCCATTATGGGCCTGCTCCACTTACTATTCTTTCCATCTGCACTTCTGATGGCCTCCCAGGTTGTGAGTATGTGCAGTGTAGGAGGTTGCTTTGCTCTACTTATCGTGTTGTTCTTATTTTTCAACTATTTGTTTTTATTTGGGCACTGAATAAAGTCCTCGTCCCTCTCTGTACGTAACTCACCAGTCTCGTTTCCTATAACAAATCTCAGATAGCTACCTGAGCAAAGAACCTGTTAATAGTGATTTGTGCCTTTTGCGCCCTCAATTAATCAAAGGCTATGCTCACAAATATGCGGCTGGGTCAGGAGACGGACAGCTGTGTCCTCATGCCCCATAAACAGCCTCTAGCTCATTCCATCATGCACTATCTATAATGCACGTCTGTTCTTGTCCCAGTAGCCACTAAGGGTAGGGAGGGCAGCCCAGCAAGGCGAGAGACTGTGAGAATCTGTTGTGAAGTTGGGTTGGCCCATTCTGAGCAGGGTTTCTGTGCTGGATAGGAGCACACTTCACATTTTGGGATGTGGTTATTCAGTATGAGCTCCTCACTAATCAGTGCCTGAATAGCAAAGGGGAGGCAGGGTCCCCTGAGCAGGCTCAGGACTCATTTGCTTGTAATTGGGGGTCCAAACTGGAGTCTGACATGAGTTGTTTTTTGAAGGCTGCCCTGTAAGAGGATTCCCAAAGAAGTCCCTTTTAACTGCCCAACTCCCTCTGTGTTTGCAGTTAAATCACATCATATCAGGCCATTAAGTCCATTTTTAGTTCTGCAGACAAGCCCCAGATGCTTCGCTTGTTTGTACAAATGGTACCTTTCACCAGGGTCCCCGTCTCAGGAACCATCAAGGCAAAGATGGTCATATGCCTGAGATCAGCTTTCTAACCGACAGACTGTGGAGGGGCTAATTCAACAAGCCAGTCTCACAGGCTGGAGTTTAGGAGTTACTTCAATGCTAGCCCCACCCTAAGGCACAGGGTAGGCTGGCCAGGACGGGCTCCAGCATGGCTGAGCAGAGGATGGCATAAGAGAATGTGCTATTGCTCTGGATTTCATTAGGCTGTTTACATATTGGACCAGATTTGTCCCCAGTGTAACCCCACTGACGTCCAGCTCTATAAGTCACATCCATAGATGCCTTCAGAGTTGTGCTGGGGATGGGCAAGTCCCCAAGCAATGCAGGTATGAGGGAGGGTGCTTCCCCTCAGAGAACTCCAGTTTTCATTGCCCTTGCAGTTGGGCCTGTGGGTGCATGAATGTGTCTTGTTTGCAGAAAGCAAGAAAGAGAATGCCATGGGCCGATCAGTCCCAGTGTCTGCAGTGCTCTGGGCTGCTTGTCACTGCCACATTTATGATAAGCAGATAGGATTTGAGGAGAGCGAGCTCCACACTCGTGCTGGTCCGCCTCCTTCCTGGACTCCATTAATAACAGCCCTGCGAGACTGCTGTCAGCACACCTCTGACAGGCAGCCTGCTCTGCGGGGGCAGCCTGTGTGGCTAGCCAAGAAACAATTTGTTTTCTTTAAAATGATCAGGGGCCGGGTCTTGGTGGGGGGAGGGGAGGAGGTCTCTTTATCCAAACACGGAGAGCATAATTCACAGGACCCCAGAGAAACATGAACCTCCTGCAGATCTCAGGAGCAGGAGCCTGCCTGATTTGTGTATTTACTTAACCACGGGCCAGGCTGAAGCATGCGCTCACTGGGGAATGGAGAGGATGATTATTCACAATAGCCCTTTCAAACTGGAAGGTTGGGGACCCTCGGGGCTGGAGTGAATCTGTGCGGTGTGTGCTACAGACTGTTAATCAAAGACAGGGTGAATCCGTGGCAACTTGTGCCTGGCGTGAATACAAGAGACCAGAGGCCTCAAGGTTGGCCCATTCGTCTGAACCAACAGCAAATTTTCTTGGCATCCTTGTCACGTGACACGTTATGCTGCCGCTGCCCCATTGCTCTCCCTGCACGTCAGCGGGGCTTACCTGGCTGAAGTGCCAGCCCTGCTGTGTAATGCTGCCTCCAGGCTCATTTCACTTAGCAGCATCCTAAAGGTTTCAAAACAACTTGGGAAGGCCAATCCCTGAAACTTGTTCTGGCCAGATCCTTCCCTCTGGCCTACACTCCACTCTGCTTGTCTGTCTAGGAGGCCAGGGGCTACATGGGCTGGGGAGATTAAGCCCTTCTTGCATCTGGAGGTGGCTCTTCCAGGTCGGGGCAAGGCATGTTGGCAGAGAAGTGTGGAGAAGCCTGCCAGGTCACTGCCCGTGCCTTGGCGAGAGGGCTGTGCTCTCCAGCACTGCAATGGCACATCTGCCCCTTGCTCACTGGCCTCGTGTTATTCTTTAAGGCAGCTCGGAGTCAGGCTCTCTGGTCTCATCTGATATTTTTCTGGGCTATAGTCCGAATTGGCTTTAATTTACCTAATTTCTCTTCCTGCATAGAGGTGATATGGCCATCACCCTACTATCAGGGTACCAGCCCAGCAGGTCATGGATGGCTCTGAATTCCCCCTGAACAGCTGCATAAAGGGAAATTCCCAGGCAGACCTGGCTGAGGTAAATGATGTACCTCAGTTCACCCTCCTGCCATCCTCCCTACCACACACACACACACACCCCTCTGGCAGAGCCTCCCGCCCAGCAAGCCAAGCCCACATTCCCTTTGTGGCTAGCTCCATCTCTGAATAACCTCCCCTTAGCAGCTCAACGAGCCGTCTGTACCTTCTCTCAAAGCTGCTCTCTCTGGGACAGGCCGCTTGCCTGGCACTTCAGAGATGCAGCATTTTCTAAGCAGCTCAGAGGAACATGAACAGAGACTGTCTTTTTTGTTTGTTTGTATTCAACAGGGCACCTTTTGATTCTGCCCATAGAGGGGACAGGTCTGGGTGGAGGGTTTGTGGATGAAATCAGGGAGGTCTGGAGTCCTTGCCTTAATCCTGACCCATCAGGGGAGCAGTTGTTATAACCTGGGGGAATGAATGGCCTATTTGGGATTGAGATACCTATGGGAGTTGGACTCTTCTATGCACCACCAAAGAGGAAAAATTAATGTTTGAATTTGGTGTCAGCTCAGAGATACACAGAGCTACTAATCTGCACAACTTTGCCTGTGGATTCCTGCTGTGCTGAGCTGTGTCCCCTTGCCCTGAGCCGGGCGGGTAGCTCAGTGTGTGGTGGGAGTCAGGCCCTTAATGGATTAACAGGGACCGTCTGCCTGAATGGGAGTCTCGCATTTAATGCTCCTTTCAGTATTTGGCCTGTGAAAACAAGGATTGTTCTTAGGAGTGGGTAAAAGGTCAATACCTGGACTTCCTTGCAGAGGGGGCTGTCGCCTTTCACAGGCCCCCCCATTCATCCGCACAGTCAAACAGCCCAATTGTTTAGTTCTTCTGTGCACTCGAGGAAGAAAAACTGGTTCTTTTTCCCCTTAGAAATTCTCTGGAGAAAATAGCAGGATGAATTTTGTGGCTGGTTTCTAGTTGCTGTCTGAGTGGCTTTGCTCACAGAGTTAGCTCTGTGTGCGTTTGCATGTGCAACACACACTTGCAGATCTGTTTGAACGGTGCTGTTCATTTTATCTGCTTAGCGTCTGCTGGCTCCCTGATTTCAATGGTGGTCTTGGCTGTTGTTGGCATTAATTGTTTTAAGTATTTGAGCTGGGCAGACGCATTGTCCCTGATTCTTGGGTACAGCTGAGCTCTGTTCAGCGTGGAAGCAAAAGTGCCTTGTAACCGGGCGGACTCACCCCCGCAGCGCCTCCTACTGGTCGGCCTCGGGAATTAGCTCAGTCCAGTGTCCAGGGCGCCCTCTGCAGGCTGGTGATCCACCTTTCAGCTACTGGCCCCATGTCCCTCCCTGGACCCAGTGCCCTTTTACATAGGGTGCTGCCCCCTGGCAGTGACCCCTTGTTCTCAGGGTCTCCCCTCCCTAGGGAACCTCCACCCTCTATTCCCACCTTGCCTCAGTGCATGGCTACTGCCAGTCATTGTCTAGCCCCACGCCCTAGGGCAGACTGCAGTATCAGCCAACTCATCACTGACAAGGAAGGTTTGGACCTGCTGCCTTGGCCTACCCCGGGCTGCCCTCTGCAACCCCCAGTACCTGTTGGCCTTGTGCTAGGCCGCAGCCTGGGGCTTTCCAGGCTGGAGCGCCCCAGCTCCTCTGCCTTTCCCCAGCCCTGCTCCACTCAGGTATCCTGTCTCTAGCTCCCTGCAGCCAGGCCCTTCTCCCTCTACAGGCAGAGGGAGACTGTTTATGCTCCTGGCTTCTCTGCCTTATATAAGGGCCTGTTGCTCAGTTTGGGGCATGGCCCCAGCTGCCACCACTTCCGCCAATCAGCCCAGCCTAAAAGGCTGCTTTCTCCAGCCCCAGCCCTTATCCAGGGCTGTTTTAACCCTTTCAGGGCCGAAGCAGTGGTCCACCCTGCTACATGCCTATATATCATCCTTCCCCTCCCCTGATCCCAGGGATGCTGGGGACTGGTTCAGCCCCTAACACAAGTGAGAGCCACCTCAGAGCTGCCCTAATGAATGCTGGCTGTAGCAACCCCCAAAGGTCTGTTATGACAGCCAGGGAGTCCTCTGCGCAGTTCTCTTTCCAGCTCTTTTGTGACACTCCGTAGGTGCCAAGGGGCCACAATGCGCCCAATTTGTCTTCCTTTCTAGTTTCTGTGCTTCAAGACACTAAGTGGATCATAGCATTGCAAAACCACATTTAAACGCTTCAAAAGTAAATTACAAGGAGCTGTGTATGTGTCAGATTTCCCAGCTGGCATGGAAGTGTCGGCAGGGTTCCTTCATCCATCATCAGGATCTTTATTGTTTTAGTTTTCTCCATCTCTAGTCTTATGTGAAAAGCTGCAACTTGAAATTCAGGTTACTCCCGCAACAAATGATCCCAAGAGTTCCACATCAGGCAAGACCACAATCCGTTCCTGCCACTAACACCTTCCTGGGCATGTCCAAGGAGGGAGGGAAACTTTTCCGGTACATAAAATTTGTCTCCGTAAAGCCTGCCAGAGTTGCTTAAATCTGTGCAAGACTCCATAGTAACAAATCCTTTTTTTGTGCCCTGAGCAATCAGAAAGTCATCCCCTGCCCTTGCTGCCATAGCAGGGAAACCCAAACAAGGCTCCAAATGAAAAAGCCCTTCACTGTATCACCACACAAATAAGTTCCATCTTTGGATTGATGTCTTTTAATTATCCTATTTTAGTTATCAAGTCTTCAGGGTACAGGGCAGGATTTTGAAAAATGGGTCCATAAAGTTAGGCTCCCTGTAAATCCAGAGTTTGACACCTTAGTCAGTGGTCTGATTTTCAGAAGCTGCAGACAACGGGAGCTGCTGGGTGCTCAGCATTTTTTAAAACCAGATCACTTACTTAGGTACCTGACTAGGCTTATGATTCTAAGCAGACAAAGGATGAGGCCAGTGATTAGAATATACACCTGTCTATGAGACCTGGTGTCATGGTATAAACCTCCACTCTGAACCTTAGCGTCCAAAAAGATGGGGTACCAGCATGAATTCCTCTAAGCTCAATTACCAGCTTAGTACTTGTAGCGCTGCCACTAACCAGGAATTCCAGTGCCTGGTACACTCCGGTCCCCCCAAAAACCTTCCCTGGGGACCCCCAAGACCCAGTCCCTCTGAATCTTAACACAAGGAAAGTAAACCCTTTCCCTCACTGTTGCCTCTCCCAGACTTCCCCTCCCTGGGTTACCCTGGAAGATCACTGTGATTCAAACTCCTTGAATCTTAAAACAGAGAGGAAAATTCACCTTCCCCCCCTCCTTCTCTCTCCCCCTCCCAGACTCTCCCTGAGAGAGAAAGTAATCCTAACACAGAGAGAAAATTAACCTTTCTCTCCCCCTTCCCTCCTTTCTCCCCACCAGTTCCCTGGTGGATCCAGACCCAGTCCCCTGGGGTCTCACCAGAATAAAAAAACAATCAGGTTCTTAACAAGAAAAGCTTTTAATTAAAGAAAGAAAAAACAGTAAAAATTATTTTTGTAAATTTAAGATGGAATATGTTACAGGGTCTTTCAGCTATAGACATTGGGAATACTCTCCTAGCCTAAGTATACAAGTACAAATTAAAATCCTTTCAGCAAAATACAGACTTGAACTCCTCCCAGCCAAATACAAATTTTAACTCCTTCCAGCCAAATACACATCTGCAAATAAAGAAAACAAACATATGCCTAACTCGCCTTATCTACCTAGTACTCACTATTCTGAACTTATAAGAGACTGTATCAAAGAGATTGGAGAGAAACCTGATTGCACATCTGGTCCCTCTGAGCCCCTAGAGTGAACAACAACCAAAATCTAACAGCACACACAAAAACTTCCCTCCCTCAAGATTTGAAAGTATCCTGTCCCCTGATTCGTCCTCTGGTCAGGTGACAGCCAGGCTCACTGATCTTGTTAACCCTTTACAGGCAAAAGAGATATGAAGTACTTCTGTTCTATTAACTCTTATTTATCTGTTTATGACACCTGGTCTGCTACACAATTCCTCTGTGACCTTAAAGACACGTCACTTTGGACCAGACTTTTAAATGTATTTAGGTGCCTATCTCCCATAGACTTTAAACTGGCTCTTTAGCTGGGCTGGATTAAGGTTATGAGGTGCCTAAGGCTAATGGGAGGAAGGGACCCAAGTATGAATTACATGTTGCAAAAACAGTTATGAAGTCATCAAACATTTCTCTGCATACATATTTACATAGCATTTATTTATGTAAAATTAACAAGTTTATTCTACTCTCACGACACTCCATTCTTCAAACAGATACTTCTCAGTAAGTAAGAGGTAGCACGAAGGATGCTACGCTGTCCTTCTCTTAGGCCTCCTTCCTCCTAGGTAGTGGGGGGCTCATCTGTATGAGGAAGAACACTGCAACATTCCCCATCCTGCCCACCTCTTCCAGCCTTGTCCTTCTACCCTCAGCTCTCCACACAGCACAGTGCAAAGCCAAGCCCTGCAGGTGTTTCCCCCAAGCTATGGACTCTACGCCGCATGCCCTATCTCATCTGACTGCAGTCTCGGAGGCAGCCAGCTTTTATTATGTAAAAGAAACCAGTCAGGTGTAAAATTCACTGAAGAAGAGGAAGTAGTAGTGGGGAAATTACATTGGGTGGCATTGTATTTTAGACTGTCCTGCTCTGAAAGCTGCCTCCCAGTGTTGCACTGACAGAGGACAAAGAATTACTGTTTTCCCATTGAACCCAAATATTATTTGTGGAATGACACCAAGATCGTGTAGTTAATCTCCAGTGATTCACCACATCAGGCCTTTCTGTCACCATATTCTTCCACAAATAGAATCATAGAACCGGAAGGGACCTCAAGAAGTCATCTAGTCTGGTCCCTCGCACTCATGGCAGGCCTAAGTATTATCTATTCTAGAATGTGTGATCAGCAGCTCTAACCTGAGGTTTTTTTAAGCATGAGTTCTGTGTGTACCAGCCCCCCACAGTTTGCATTTGTTTGTTTTAAGCTTTCTGTAAGAAAAAAGTAACAGCTAGAAGTGACACAGATCCTTAGATGGTTGCCCACGCATGATATTTAGCACTTCTTTACTATGTTAGCTCTTCAAAATCACTGTACAAACATTAAACAAACTTAATCTAAAACTTTTCAGCTTTTGAATGACTAGGAGTTGACAAAACAGAGCTGTTTCCTGTTGTGTTCTCTGCTCCCCTGAACAAAAAGACTTCACTGAAAATCAGCATCTTAAAAGAACCGTTAAGGATCTTTCAAAAGATCAGTCCAACCAAGGTGTTGTAGTGACACACTTGTTACATCAGGTCTGGTGTTTGTTTAAGGCTGGTGTAGAAAGAAGGGAGAGCTTCCTGTTTCGTTTGCATGTGCAAATCAAGCAAACCTTGCTTATTTTTTTTCCTTAAAGTGCTCTGGGTTTAGGGGAGTAAAGGGAAAGAGATTCTGCTTTTACCAGGTGTGAAAAAGCAGAAGGAACCAAAATCTATTCATGTGAAAAAATCTGTTCTCCCTGAAGTCAATAAGGTGACACAGGTGTAATTGTCAGCAGGAATTGGCCAGTGTTCTCATTCCCTTCTCAAATCACACATTCCAGGCTTGCCCAACATTTTCCACTTGGGAAAGAAGTTAGTTTGAGTTGGGGCAGAAAAATGAGGACTAAACTTCAGGTTTATTTAGCTCCAAGTTTTTGGAAGGAAACTTAAAAGAAATCAAACGTGAGGTACTTTTATGGTGGATTGAATGGCTAGAGAACCAGCAAATGGACAGAACCTGCCTTTAGCCTATTCAGCCAGTCTTTCTGTCATAGCCTGCTAAGAAGTGGATTTAAAATCCTTGAGGGAGAAACCTACAACATTGTGTATTGAGTTTCCTCCAGTGCTTTTGCAACCCCTTAAAAGCACAGAGGTGCATTGGCCTTTGGAACTGGGCTGAGTATAAGGAAAGAACTTGGTGGCCTGTGCATCCCAGTACAGAAAAATACATCAAAGAAAAAAATGGATTTCTTTGATTTTTAGTACAGTTCAATACAGTATTGAACATAGTGCATCATACATCTGAAGCCTCTCGATGCAAGGTTCTGTAAAAGTTAAGTTTCAGAGTAGCAGCCGTGTTAGTCTGTATCCGCAAAAAAAAAAAAAACAGGAGTACTTGTGGCACCCTAGAAACTAACACATTTATTTGAACATAAGCTTATACTCAAATAAATTTGTTAGTCTCTAAGGTGCCACAAGTACTCCTGTTCTTTTTGTAAAAGTTTAAGTACTGGTATCCAGAATGGGATGTTTTGTTTTGTTTTGTTTTTCCTACAAATGTGTGGGAATTCGTTCCTTATACACTGGAGGGGCAATCGTTCTGGCTGGAACTGGATAGTGTGTGTGCAGGTTCTGTGCAAGCTTCCAACCCTACTGCTCTGGTACTGCCTCTTCCTCCCACTACTCCCTTGCCCTGCCCCCACTAGGCACTCACCAGTTGTCCAGAAACAGGACCCAGCACATATAGAAGATGATGGTGACAGGCACTAAGACCCAGGAGGCAGTGTCCGAGAGCTGCCTGCCAGCCTCAGCGGAGGAGAGGGACAGAGGGAGCCTCTTCCCTCCCTGACAGCTAAGCAGAGCTCTGGAGAAATCAGGCTTTGATAGCATTTGTTTCAGAGTATGCATATTTTGTAAGATTTTGCTTTGTTGCCTGCAAGACGTCTTTGGTTTGGCTGAGAGAATATCTGTGGTTTTCTTCTGAAAACCAAAGCCCTGTGGGGGTTTAAGCAGGGAACAGAATGGATGTGTCTCCTGAACTCAGAAACTCTTAGTTACGGTGACAAGAGCCAGCTGCAGGAGTTCATGCTTCCCACAGATGACACAGGAGCGAGGGAAGGTGCAAGGGGAAAGTGCAATATGCATTTGGCTGGACTCTGAGTTGGAGCACAGCCTAGTGGGTAAAGCAAATCCTTGTTCTATTCTTGACATCTCCAGTGACCCACTGCATGACATTGAGAAGTCATTTCTGCTCTCTGTGCCTCAGTTTTCTCATCTGTAAAATGGGGTAATGATACTGACCGCCTAGAGAGTGGGCTTGTGAGAACAGATTCAATAATGGCTGCAAAGTGCTTTGAGAGCCTAGGCAGCACGTTCCCATTTTCAGCAAAATAAAGATTTGAAAACTTTTCAATTCATCTCAAATTGGAGAAGTCTCCGCCTGGAAAAAAAAATCATCTAAACTGCAGCCCAATAACAATGCTTGGAGCTCTGCTTCCTCCTCCAGATCTTAGTGGAGCAAAAAATAATTGCCCGCACCCCTTGTTTTTGGCCAGACTTGGCCACCCTTTCTCTCTAAGGGTATGTTGTCTGCAGTGCAGTGGGCGGTGTCATTGCAGCTTGGGGAGGCATACCTGTGCTAGCTTTTGTTGCCAGTTGGTGGTGTGTGTTCTCTGTGTGTACTGTATTAGCTCTGTGCAGATAGCTGGCCCAGCACACCTGGATAGAACTACCCAGAAAGACTACAGCCTCGGGTCAGGGCGAAGGCACTCAGCCAGGTTTGTTGTCAGTGAAGGATGGATCCATGTCTACTGGCACACTAACACATGTATGCTCATTACAATGGACTCAGCTCAGTCAGCCGTGGGACTCTCTGCTGCCCCCTTGGCTGGACAAAGCTGCCCCTCCTATGCTTTGTCTTTTATACATTGATACAGACAAGTTACCTATCACACTTCTGCTCTGGTTAGTGACCAACCGACCAACCCTACCCCTTGTACCTGCTGGTTCAAACAAAACATCTCCCTGTCCTTCCATCCTTGTCCTGACTCGGGGTCGATGTGTTCCTGTACCATCTCCCAGAAATGTGCTTACATGAACAGCCAGTACCTAGCACTTAGGAGTGCCTGTGGTTTACCAATGCTAGCGGTGTTTTTTGCCAAGTTCCTGTACCGGTCAGTGAACTTGTAAGCAAGCATCTGCTTTATGACAGGGCCTGACTTTGGTTCATAGCATGGCTCTTGCTGACTTTTGGTTCAGGCCTCAGGCCTTGCACCAGGCCCAGTGCTCCAGGCTCCCTCTCTGCTACAGCTTTAATCTAGCTAGCATGGCTAAAAAGAGCACGGAAGACACAGTGGCATAGATGTCAGCAAAGGCTAGCAATATAAGGCCACACTAAGGGTCCTAAGCAGGTTTGTGCAGCCTATGCCGAAGCCCGGGCTGCCATGTCTTCACTGCGCTTTTTAACAACACTCCCTAGACGAACGCTAGTGCAGGTATGCCTGCCCATGCTGCAATCACCCCTCTGATGGCGGTGCATCTTACACTGCTTCTGGAGTAAGGTACTGCTCGGCGTAAGCATATCCGAATCAAGCCCTTTACCAGTTACAGGCCATCACTGCTGATGAGCGGGGGCTAGATGCTGCCAGTCTTGCTCACTCAGACTTACTCCACAAGTTGTCCCTTTGACCTCGCCGCAGTAAGGAGCAACTAGCTCACTCTGGGTCAGGGCAGCAGTGACACTCACCATTTATTTCTCCTGAGGAGCTCAAACTGCTGCAAGCAGCATTTATGGCCAAGGAAAGCTCCGTCTTCCCCTGCGCCCATGGGGGTGAGTTGATCAGCCACGTTGTTATTGCTGGGGGAGAGGATCCCTGCCATGCACACGTGTGCTTAACCGGAGTCACTGGCATTGGTGCGTCGAGTTCTCCCTCCGTTTGTTACTCCACTGGGCTTGGCCTGGGTAAGATCTTCAGAGCAGGGTCTGTGTCCTTCAACTTGTTCCATGAAGTCATTAGCACAGTGCTGGGTGCAGCAGAAACATCCCCCATGAGTGCAGAGCACTGGTTATTATTTTAATAATAAGTACGGCGACTTTGCACAGCTACAGCCTTCCTTCTGAGGACTATCGTCTGCACTAGCGACACAGCTTTGATTCTTGTGTCCGCTCAGTCCAGCTGGAGGTCCTCGCAGGATTGGCTGAGAGGCAGGGCAGCATGTGGGCAGCTCACCCCATCACTGCCAGGGCTGTACCCTTCTGTATGGAAACTCCCTGCCTGTTCGGCACATGAACTCCAGTCTCACGCAGTCCTTCCCCTGGAAGTGCATATACTGCTGTATCATGAACACCCTCTTCCCAAACTCTACTGCAGGGGCAGGCAAACTTTTTGGCCTAAGGGCTGCAGCCAGTTTCCAAAATTGTATGGAGGGGCAGTTAGGGGAGGCTATGCCTCCCAAAACAGCCAGGTGTGGCCCAGTCCCCACCCCCCATCTAACCCCCCACACTTCTTTCAGCCTGACGGCACCCATCGGACTCCTACCCCATCCAACCTCCCCTATTCCCTGTCCCATGACAGCCCTCAAACCCCCCCCGCCACCCCATCCAACCCCCCCTCCTTCCTGACTGCCCTCCCAGAACCCCTGCCCGATCCAACCACCCCTTCTTCCTTTCCCCTGACCACCTCTGGAACCCCTGCCCCTGATTGCCCCCCACCGCCCCATCCAACCCCTTCCCTTCCTGACTGCCCCCCAGGACCTCTGCCCCCATTTAACCCCCGTTCCCCACCCTCTGACCACCCCAACCCCTATCCACACCCCCGCCCCTTGACCACCATCCCGAGCTCCTCTGCCCTCTATCCAACACGCCCCACTCCCTGCACTGCCCGTAGCACTGGTGGCTGGCAGCGCTACAGCTGCACTGCCCAGAACAGAGGACAGGCAGTTGCAATGTGCAGCTGGAGCCAGCCATGCCACCGCACAGCACAGCGCACTGGGTCAGGCCAGGCTCTGCCGCTGCGCTGCCCCTGGAGCTCGCAGCCTCACTGCCCAGAGCATTGCGCCAGCGGCGGAGTGAGCTAAGGCTGCAGGGGAGGGGGGACAGTAGGGGAGGGGCCAAGGGGGAGCTTCACAGGGCAGGAGCTCAGGGGCCGGGCAGGAGGGTCCTGCGCTGTAGTTTGCCCACCTCTGCCCTAGTGAGTCGGCAGCATTGAGGGATGCTGCTAGCACAGCAGAATGCTCTCTCACATGCACCATGTCTGGAGCTGAGTACACACCAGGACAAAGTCTGCCATCTGGGGAGAAAGTGGCTGAAGGTTGGTGTCACGCTTTGTGCTGGGATTTACACCCTGTGTTGCTCCACCTGTGCATTTAGTGTCAGATCATGGGGCCGACACTTGTAATAAAAGGATCATGAGACTAAGACAACATTCAAAGCCAGATGGTGTCTGGAAAATGTCTCTTTATTGATGGGATTCAATGCCAGGTAACAGTAACCTCCGTAACAGATTCAGATCCCCCGAGGAAGAGGAGGCTTTGATGCACAACTTCGCACTCACTCTACAGAACAGATGGCAGCACAGGTGCTCTGGAACCATGAATGCCTTGGTATGTGGCAGTCATTTAAAAAAGGCTCAATCGGGAATGGGAGGGCTCAGGCCCATTTTCATGCACGGCACTCCACTGACAATACCCCACTGTTCGACTGGCAGAGCACACTCCCCAGATTATAGGGAGATACCCACCCCACCCCACCCCCCCTCACCTCCAGCGGTACTACTGTGCTGAAAGTGTGTGATAGGGCTAGGGTTTGGGAGATCAGGGTCACACCCCTTGTCACACACAAATGTGGCTTTCATTGCATCACAATGGAGAGGGACTTATGAGGGACAGATTCTCCTCTCTGACCCCCATATAAAATTCAGCCTTCATTATACCACACTTCAAGCACAACAATCCTCGGCTGTCACAGCAGTTGGAGATGGAAAAGACCTACTAGATCACCCATCTCAGCGCAAGGAGCGACTACAGGACAATCTAATAAGGAAGAAAACCTTTAATGCTGTTACATCTGTGGTGCATTCCTGCACACACTTTGTAGCAGCACTTTTCCACTGGGTCAGCTTGCAAGCCTGCACCTCAATTATTATTCATTCGGCCCAGAGTTAAGAGCCCATGGACAAGGTTTCAGTGGGGGGTCAACTGGCATAGCTCCATTAACTTAGCTGATTCATACTAGCTAACTCCAGTGACATATAACACGGGTGATGAGTTGTCCTTGAGGGCCTGGATCCATTATGCAATATTAACGGATGGAGGAGTCCATTTCAAGGAGGGGACAGGCAGCAAAAAGAAAGCAGTCAGGGATAATGGCACTATCACAATCTCATAGCGATTTCCCATCAAATGGAGCTGCCATCACTTGAGGTACTTTCTGCAACACATCATGTGTAACCTTTAAAGCAGAGATTTTACACCTGCCAGGTCTTTCTCCTGGGACAGGAGTAATAATGGCCCAATGACTGGTTGGCTAGGAGCAGGTTGTCCTGGCTTTGTGAAAGCTGGAGTCACAAGAACTGAATGTGACTTGATGCAGAGATGCCTGTGTAGACTTCATTTTCCAAGTTTCCCAGTGAAGAGCAGAGAGAAATGTCATAAAAATCTTCAGCGTGTTTATTGTCAGGATATATATGTATAAAGGTGTTTAAAAATAGTACTATCCTGCTTTCAGAATTAAAGATATATACACACATATGTATAGATTTTTTTTGCTATTTGGTAAAAAAAAAGAGATAATGACAAATTCTGCAACAATTCTGCCAAAATCAAGGTGAAAGGGGGTTTGATGAGGAATGTTCCAATTGTGTTTGATCCTCTTTTCTGTCTGATGATTTATTCTGGCCTTTTTTCCCCTCCCCCTCTACGTGAAATCAAATATTACATTTAAATTCCTGTGCAATTAAAGCAAAAAACTTCAGAGACAAAGAGGTTGCTGCAGATGCTCTCATTTCACAGTCAGGATTAGCAGAGCAGCCGAGGGAGTTTCTCACATGGGGTCCGGGGTAGAAAGTATATTGGAAGTTGCCATAGTTCCTTCCCCCACCTACACAGAGTCTAGTTACAGCTGAGCAAGAGCTGAGCTCATTCAGGATGGACTTGCCTGCTCTGCAAAGCATCTTGCTGCCTAATGGAAGCTCTCAGCTGTGCACATGGGCCTCACTGGAGAAACCGGTGGCCAGCTACTGTCAATTAACGGCAGGTGGGTTAGAAGATGCTGATTGTCCCAATGCCCATCTCCTTTCTGAAGGTCCAAACTGACCCCATTCGTCACACCTCAGCCTGACCCCATTAGTCCAGAGGAATGGAACAGCCTCAAAGGCTGACTCCACCCATTTTTGGAACAGGGCTTTTTTTTACCCCCTGAGTCCCCGTCAGGATTCTGCAATATAAGAACAAACAATGACCCTTTACAATACTCTAGGAATAACAATGACGTGTAGCTATGGTACGTTTCCGCCCTCCGAGTCCAAGTGCCACCTGGCCATCTGCAGGGATCATTTCTTGTTGGAGATCTGGTTTTCTAAGTCTTCGAGTCGGGCCGTCATCTGAGCGAGTGGTCGTGTTAAGGAAGCTGACGCAGAAACGAGACAGGGTGGCCTGCTGGTGAGAAGAGGGCTGGGGGGGCTTAACATCAGGTTAAGAGGGCGTCAGCCCAACAACATACGGCTAATAACTAATTGCATGACTATTTCACCCACACTAAATGAGGAGAGTCCCCTTTGGGTCTGCTGGAGACACCGTTTTCCTGGGAGGCCTGCAGGCTGACACAGACAGCTGTGATAGTCTTCCCCAGAACAGCTTTTGGACATCCACAGACATGAGCCTGCCCTCACTTTGCACTCTTTTCCCCCTTCCTGTAGGCACCAAACAGACCCAAAGATCCCCTTTACTCTTCCGCTCATCCCATGTTGCAGTAACCTGTCCCTCCAGCAAGAGAAAGCTGGATACAGCTCTGGTAATCCCATTGACACACACAACTGCCATTTAGGGCAAGCATTTTGCACTCATTACTATCCAATTGCTAAGGCACTTGGGAGCCCCTTGCTCTTCCAAAAGGTTATCAGAGAGCACAAATGAACTGCAACTCAGCTCTGCTAGCCATCACTGCCTGGTCAACATCGTAAACGCCATGGGCCAACTCTTCCATGGCAAGTAGTTCAGCCCACGAAACCTCACTGGCTGAATTACACAGAGGAAAAATCAAGGCAGACACTGTCCTTAGAGGAGCTGGAACAAACCCCCAGCTCCATTTGGGTCCTGCACCGACTGTTGCTCAATCCAGGCCCCTGTTGGTGACCCAAAAGGATATGTTTCTCTGTCAGGTTCTCCAGGATGCCCACGGTGTTTGACTGGAACTGCACAAGGGCCTCACACTCACATGGGCTCCGGATCTCAATCTCCCCTTTGCCCTCCTCTGAAAAAAAGAGTTTAAACAGCATCAGGAACCCTCTATCTTTCTATGGCACTTTCTGAAAGTCCTTGATGAGCATTACCCCCAGCTCTTCCGGGAGGTAGGCAGCTACTCTCCCCGTGTTATAGATGGGGGAGTTTGGAAGTGACTTGCCCAAAGATATGCAGGCACTCAGCAACAGGGCCAGGAATAGGAGAGAAAATGTAGCAGAACCCAGGAGTGCTGACTCTCAGACGTATGCTTTACCCTCCTGCTTTCCTCAGACCAATCAGTTTGGATGGAATATTCCATATTGGGAGAAAACACTAACCCCTAGGGGGGTGTTATTCTCGCGGATCCCCACGTACACCTCTCATACACATTGATGGGGGCTACACTGGCTCAGGGAAGGGAACAGGGCATGTTAACAATGGCTACCCACGTGCGGAGATGAGGGAATAGATCCCTTTGGTTTTGACATCACAGTTCACTCTTCTTTTAAAATGACCAGCAGAGCCCCTCACTGCCCTTTTGCCATGTGATTTTATCAGGTCACTCTCTTCAGTAAGCTCTGGAGCCAGGCATTTCTAAATCCCAGATTATTCTCCTAACACTGTATCTCTGCTTATCTAATAAAAACCCAACAGGCTTATCATGGGGAACATGTAACGTCAAACAGTCCTGGAAAACACACTCCTATGTTCAGATTCCCCATATTTGCCAAGCAAGCTTCCAGGCAGAGCATCCACCTCAGATTAACATAAAAACGCACCGGCTGGGACACATTGCTCTGTTGCTAACTAGGGAAGACTTGGATCCTGAATGTCACAGATGCCATTGTTCTGCCTCTGAATTCCTGCCTGTAAGTGCTTTGCAGTAAGGAGGACCCCATACGCTACAGGCACCTTCATGCAGCCTCCCTAACTCAATCATCCACATATTTTGTTGCTTGGCTATAGAAAGGTCTGTACAGAATAAACTTAGTTGTTTCTCTTTATCCCAACTAGCCATGGCAGAGGAGGAGTGTCTGAGCTCTTCTGCAATATAAATATTAAGTAATAATCAAGATCACAAAGGAAATCAAGCCTGAAGGGCTTGGCTCACCTAGAGTTACCACCTGTCTGGTTTTCACCCATACAATCCAGGTTTCAGCTTGTGTGTCCAGGCGTCATTTGACAAGTCCTGATGTCCAGTTTTTTGATCTGCAGCCGAAGAGGCAGAACAGGGGCAGGGGCTGGGTCCCGAGGGAAGAAGTGGAGAAGGGACGGGGCCTCGGGTTCCTGTTACCAGTCATTAGAAAGGTGGCAACCACTACACAGGCTCTGCCAGCACCTACCTGGGCAGATGTTAACTTTGAGGTTGTCGACTATATGAGTCATGGTGCTAAAATCTGCGGAGTACGAGAAATGCTGTTCCACCGGCTCAGAGGCAATTTCTCTCAGCTCCTCTTCAACAGCTTTTCCAACCCCAACCACGAACATGGTGATCCCTGCACAATGGAGTGAAGGGCGGCTCTGTACAAGCTGAACATGCTCAATGGGCATCCTGGACTCAATTGCCCCAGAACATGTCCATAAGGCGGGACCCTCCTAGAATGACATCAGCTGGGCCAATGCTGCCACAATGCTAGTGACCGTAGTGCCCTGGGTGCTTCTGGGAGCATCCTTTGAATATGGCAGCCACATGGATGGGCCATGCAAGGGCTTGGTCAGGATGGCCAGCCCCTAACTTTCTCTGCCTCATTTATAAGCTAAAATGTGTATTATCCTGGTGAGTCAGCAGGCTACACATACCAGGGACTGGGAGGGTCAGTGTCCCAGACACCTAGAGGCCATGAGCTTCTCCATGCTGCAGGCACCCAGGGAGCATCAGCTGTGTGCAGCGAGGGGCAAGCATGGAAAATTTGCCTGGAATTTTGGGTGCATGAAGAGCATCCCCTGAGTCCCACCCACCCAGAGCCCAATGAGCTGTGAAGCCGCTGGGGTTCGTCACCCCTTTCCCAGTGCACCCTCACCTGATTCCTTTGCTTTCCTGGCCCATTCAGAGATATCGTCCTGCGAGCGCCCATCAGTGAAGACCAGCCCAATTCTGGGAATGTTCTGGGAGAAGGGCCTGGCACCTTCAGCCTCTGAGAAGCTGTGCTCTAGCATGTGCTTGAGGGCCAGGCCGGTCATGGTGCCCTTCTCCATATACTCCACCTTCAACACCGCCTTCTTGATGTCTTCTGCTGTCTCATACTGGTTGAGTGGGAACTCAGTACGCACACGGCTGGAGTACTGGACCAGCCCCACCCGCGTGCCGTGGGGCGACACATCCAGGAAATCCACAATCTGGTTCACAAACTGCTTCACCAGCTCAAAATTCTGAGGCCGGACACTCTTGGAGCCGTCAATCACCAGCACCAGGTCAAAATGGCCGCTCTTGCACTCTGCACCAAAGGAAGAGGTGAAAGGTTAGACGGCACCAGCCCTGCTTCCCGCACACGGCCGGCTCCAGGCACCAGCGAATGAAGCAGGTGCTTGGGGTGGCCAATGGAAAGGGGCAGCACGTCTGGGTCTTTGACAGCGAGTCCCTCAGTTGCGGCACAATTGGGCTGCTGTCGAAGTGACGGCAATCAGCTTTATGTTGTTTGGGTCTTTTTCACTTCGCCGCTTGGAGTGACAAAAAAAAGCTGGAGCCAGCCCTGCTCCCGAGGGCACAAAGGGAGAGCTTAGAGCGAGCAGATGCTAGGGGCGGGGGGATCAGAGTCAATGGGCTCTGGGACTCAATAGGGATTCTTCCCCCTGGATTCACTGCTGAGCTACATATGCTGGCTGATGCAGAAAAACAGGACAGAGTACAACTGGAAAAAAAGTGGCTACAATGTCACAGCCCTGAGAAACCACATGAGTGAGGTGATATCTTTTATTGGACCAGCTTCTGTTGGTGAGAGAGGCAAGCTTCCGAGCCTAGAGAGAGCTCTCTTCAGGTCTGTGTTAGCTGGAAAGTTTGACTCTCTAACCAACAGAAGTTGGCCCAGTAAAAGATATCGCCTTGCCCACCCTTGTCTCTCTAATATCCTGCGACAGCTACAACAACACAGCACATAGCCCAGAGAATTCCACTCCGACCCTCTGGCCTGACCCCAGAGATTCTTGGGCATCCTTCTCAAAGCCCCGCCAAATTCCCACCCCCAAGAACTCCCTGTGGGGGCCCTGTGCTTCCCGCTCACATCCCTTGCCAGTCTCTCTCTCTCTCTCACACACACACCTTGCACTGTTGCTTCCATCCCTCTGGCCAAGGAGGACCAGATGGTACCTTAACACTACCATTCAGAGAGAGTCATCACCTCTCCTTAATCAGCCAGAGGCCGCGATACCGAGTGCAGCAGGACTGCCTTCTCTCCTTTCAGGAGTCCGTGTTAGCTTCCCCAGCACATTCAACCTCTTGTGCCTCATATCCCCCAGTCCTCTCCTGGTCCATGACCAATCCTGCCAGCCACAGGGCTGTGTTGTTACACAGCAGTTTGCTTAGTGGTGATCCTCCTACTGTATTTTCTAACCAGAGAGCCCCCTGAAATTCCTGTCTCTGTTTGGGTTTTGGATGTGTCCGTAGCCGAAATGGATCTGGAGCAAAATCCCAGGATCAAGCACTCCTGAACCTTAGGGTGGTATGAAATTCCCACCTAGATCCAGACTCAATTTCACATCTCAAGCTGACAGCTCTCACTGGGAGCACCTTGAATCTAGGTGCTAGTTACTACAGACCAAAGTCCATATATTAAGGGCACTATCCCCAGGCCTTGCCCCAGATACTCACTATTGCATGTTGTTCCATCTGCATGGAGCTGCTGTCCCTCTGGGCAAACGCAGTGGTAAGAGCCAGGGGTGCTGACACATTTAAACTCACAGCCGTGATCTATCCCATTGCAAATGTCACTGGCTAAAACACAAACCAAAGGGACAAACACACCATGTTACAGGACATGGCATTTCCTTAGTGATTACCAAGGAAGTGACTTGCAC
Organism: Gopherus flavomarginatus; assembly: GCF_025201925.1. Taxonomy (NCBI): domain Eukaryota; kingdom Metazoa; phylum Chordata; order Testudines; family Testudinidae; genus Gopherus; species Gopherus flavomarginatus. The sequence continues at coordinate 32,577,054 of NC_066627.1, read as the reverse complement.
AGAACATCTTTCTCCCATGGGAATTCAGTGGAGCTGTAGAGATGAGGCTGATACACCCACATCACCAACGGGGAGGCTCTAGACATTTCGCCGCCCCAAGCACGGTGTCATGCCGCGGGGGGCGCTCTGCCGCTCACCAGTCACGCGGCTCCAGCAGACCCTCCGCAGGCACGCCTGCGGGAGGACCACCAGAGCCGCGGGACCAGAGGACCCTCTGCAGACATGCCACCGAAGGCATCCTGCCTGCCGCCCCCCCGGCGACCGGCAGAGCGTTCCCTGCAGCATGCTACCCCAAGCACGCGCTTGGCATGCTGGGGCCTGGAGCTGCCCCTGATCACCAATGGGAGATGCACGAGCAATCACTAACTTGCCATGAGGTCTGTCCCTCTGCAGATCCTGGGCTGTTCAGCTGAATGGTCTGCACTGACAACACTTGTTCATCCCAGTGGAGCTCGGGTTTGTGCACCCCATACCTTGGGATGATCTGAAGTGGGACCCAAGTTTGCAGGAATAATCCTGCTTAGGGCTGTAAAGGACTCAGAATTGCCACTAGCAACACGTCTATGCCTCCTGGTGTGACCTCAGGGCACACTCTGGTAAACTCTCCCCAATTTTCCCAGTGCGCTCTGTAATGTGCTGGAAGGGCATTCTGGGTCCTGACATGCAAATGAGCACATCAATTGAAAGGACATCATTATGGTGAGACTTGCTTGGATTCTAAGCAGCCAAACCCGGAGGCTGTACAGTACACTGTGGCCTGCCTGTGCTTTCTGGAGTGATGGCGCCCTCTGCAGCAGAAACGCTGACGCAGCACTCACCCTGGCACACCTTGCCGTCGGCCTGCAGAGTGAAGCCGTCGTTACAGCGGCAATAGTATCCGTTCGGGATGCTCACGCACTTGTGCTGGCAGCTGTGGTTTCCAAAGCTGCAGTAATTAATCACTGGAAAGAGAAGGAGACGCACAGGCGTGAGGGATATCAGCCATTCACAGCTCACCCATGACCCTCGCCAGGAGCTCGAGGGCTAATTGGCCAGCTGGGCTTGTTCCCGAGGTGGGCTTTTATCAGCTCTTTGCTGCCACTTGTCCTCAGGCCCTACAAGGCTCTGGAAATATGCGGCTCCCACAGATGGCTCCATGCCAAGGCCCTGCCTCAGTATGGTGAATTAGCTCAGAGCACAGTGGGACAGGACAGGGGGTCTACTGATAGCACACAGGGGCCATGGAGCTCCCTGCTCATCACTAATGGGGCATTTGCTGGCCTTTCAATCTGGATAAAGCATATGTGGGCCACCACTCTGAGCTAAATCTCTTCTTGTGGACGGTGGCTGCTAAGAGCAGGTGGGCAATGTTGGGACTAGAGGCCTGTTCCAGGTTCCAGACTCTCTCCTGTTCATCTCCTGTCATGAAGGAGCCTAAGGGAACAGAGTCCCGTGGGTCTGGGAGAAGTAAGAGATCGCAGATGCTGGAAAGAGCGATGGCTGGGCTCTCCACAAGAGCTGAGAGCAGGGGGACATAGACAGAGGGCATGGTGAGAAAGAGAGGAATGTCTGGGGCGATGAGGGGCAAAGGACAGAGAATGAGAAACAAGAGGAGGCGGCACAGAGGAGATAGTCACGTACTGGTACAGGTCTTTTTGTCCTGGTTGAGATCGTAACCTGCCCGGCAGCGGCAGGTGTAGGACCCACGAGAGCTGACACACTGGTGCTCACAGCCATGCTTCCCATCCGCGCAAGCATCAATGGCTGCAGAGAAAAAGGAACCACTTTCTCACTCATTCCTTCACCACCTCGCTCCTCAGTGCCCCCAGAGGGGGGCCACCCTCTGCCCTCCTGGCTTCAGAAAGAAGACGCAGCACAGACTGGACATGTCTGAAATGAGGGCGGGGAAGCATGTTGCACTAACACACTGACATAGGGGCAGAAAGAGGGGACTTGATGGCCATTGCGGGCTCATGCAATTACAGCCCATTTCCAAAGCACAGAGCCTAGGTATTTTGTCTTTTGCTCATTCAAAGGCACATTCCCCTCTGCCAGCACTCGGTCTGGTGACACTGTGAAGGAAACATGTACGGAGTTCAAGGGTATTTCTAACAAGGGTCTGTGTCCCCATTTACTCTTGCTCTGTGTGGACCCCAAATGACAAGATGCTGCAGCTGTGGGTGGTTAGGTTTCAGAGGAGTCATTCCCATCTCAGCAACACAATTATCACTTCGCAATAGAACTAAGTCCGGCCTGCCGGCCGTTCCTATTGCTCTCTGCAAGGGTTCTTAACACAGACCTAGGCCTATGGTCAAAAAGTACTAATAACTAATTAGCACTAGTACCTATGTCCAGCACAACACCAGAAAGTTAGTCAAAATGGGAGGCAATGTGGTCTAGAGGGTAGAACATTAGACTGGGACTCAGGAGACCTGGATCCTATTCCCTGCTCTGCCACTGGTCTGCAATGGTGAGCTTAGGCAAGTCTCTCTAACCCCGTGCCTCAGATTTCCCATTTGTAAAGCAGGGATAACAATACTAGTCTCCTTTCTAAAGCGCTTTGAGATCTAAGATATAAACGTAGATCAAATAAAACATGCTCTTACGGGAACATGTCTTTCCATCTGTGTTGAGCTTGTATCCAGGGTTACATTCACAATAGAAGGAGCCTGGGACACTGACACAGGTGTGCTGGCAGCCATGGTCCATCTCTGTGCACATATCCACACCTGAAAGACACAGTTGGCCATGCTGGGGATTCATTGACTCAGAGCATGTGTCAGGTGATCTATCTAAGTTCTTATATTGCTCCATCATGCAGTGTCTGCTGATGGTGTTCAGGTCACTGCTATCGGTTGTTATAACTTACATTTTCCAATGTTTTCATCCCCCAAAACATCTCAGATTGACTTCCAACCTATGTAAACACAGAGACCACTTGCCCACCAAGGGGGAAAATGATAGCTGCTGCTACCAGCACACTGCTGACACTCTTCTGGGTCCTTAATAACCCCACAAGTTAGTGATTATTTCTTGCCAGAGAGTTCTCCATGTTACTGATGCTGCATAGTGCTAGTTGTTTAGGACTTCTTCAGCTAAACACGGTCTTGGGTCTCTGGATCTTGCAACAAAAGATCTAAGAAATGTTCCAATCTCAGCTTCCATCCTGGAGCTGGGAAAACCCACAGACCTAGTAAAATTAAGGGAAATTCACAGACCTAGTAAAATTCAGCTTAACTAACAGTGTGACTTTACACCGATATAGTTAAACCAGTGCAAAAGTCTGGGTGAATGCCTTAATTTCAGTTTAAGAACATAAGAACAGCCATACTGAGTCAGACCAATGGTCCATCTAGCCCAGTATCTTGTATTCCAACAATAGCCAATGCCAGATGCTTCAAAGAGAATGAACAAAACAGGGCAAGCATCAAGTGATCCACCCCTTGTCATCCTGTCAATCGCAGCATCTGGCAGTCAGAGGCCTGGGGACACCCAGAGCTGGGGTTGCATCTCTGACTATCTTGGCTAATAGTCATCAATGGACCTATCTGCCACGAACATATCTAATTCTTTTTTTAATCCAGTAATAGTTTTGGCCTTCACAACATCCCCTGGCAATGAGTTCCACAGGTTGACTTGGTCAAGAAGTACTTCCTTAAACCAGACTTACTTTGGTTTAGGGAGGCAGTGTGGCCTAGCAGATAAAGCACCAGTGACTCAGAAGACTGGCTTCTATTTCTGACTCTGCCACTGGCCTACCAGATGACCATGGGCAAGTCACCTTCTTTGTCAAGTGCTTTGAGATGTGCTGCAGGTAGGGCTGTGTAAGAGCTGCGTGTTATTAGCAGTAGCGGTCTAAGCTGAGTAGATAATGGTTTCAGCTAACTGCAATATGCCACTCTTCATTCAAAATAAGTGTCGACATGAGCATTTGTCCTGGTTTAACTTAACCAGTGTACGGTTGTGCATAGACAAGGCTTCAGATTTGGCCATGGATGAGACAGCAAACTGTGAGCACCAGACACTAGTTCACAGAGGCTTCAAGTTTTCCACAAAGAAAAAGTGACTGTGTCCTTTTGTCCTTTAACTGAACAGTCACCTTAGAAATTGCAACCAAGGTCACAGCAACTGGCTGCAACACAAGCTCCGGGGCAAAGTCCCCAAGGCTCAGTATTGTCTCTTGGCACAGGAGGAGCAACCACGCACCAGCCTTTACAATTACTGAGTTGCCGCAGCGTAAAGCAGCTTGCGGTGGAAACAGGCCTCCCTTCTTAAGGCCAAGGCCAACAAGGTGATTGCAAAGAAGTGATACCAGGCCAGGCTTTATTAAATACAGATGCACAGACAGTGACATATGGCAAATGCTCTGAGTTACTGCACTGCACGTGCACACCAGGTAGCTGGACAGGAAATCTGCCCATCCAGAACAACACGAGGCAAGTAAGATTCCAAACCTTGCCAAAGGCCTCTCACATTTCTGAGTTCTCTGACCCTGCCCATCCCTTCAATTTGGGGGAAGCCAGCTCCATGTTTCTGTGATCTCATGTCCATACTGTCACTTATGCCACTTCCCCCCAGCCTCAGCAAATGCAGCTCAGAAATACTACACAGGGCAGATCTAGGTAAGCAAATGTTCTGGCTTATGAACTGTTTGGAAACAATTAGGGGAAAGGGCGACAAAAAGGGAGGCTCCCCTTAAAGGATCACTGTCAAGGAGTCTGGCATGAGTGTTATCTCCTCATGGTCTGTAGCAGCTTCTCAGGAGCGTCAGCAACATAACATTTCCCTTTCTGCACTACCCTTGGCAAATGTTGCTCCCCGACAGCTCAGTACTTATACAGCAGAAGCTGACTTAGCAATGGGCTGGTTTTGTTCTCTTAGGGCACGGTTTGAAGGTCACTGAAACCAACAGAAGGAGCCTGGGATGCTGACACAGGTGTGCTAGCAGCCAGGGTCCAGCTCCGTGCACATATTCACACCTGAAAGACACACGCCTTTACTCTAGCCTTTTTATGAACAGGTATCATGCAGATGCGCTGTGAGCTTCCTGCGCACAGATCAGCCAATGCACCTCAGTCCTGACCCTGCATCAGTGCCCGCTCTTTCTGTCCTGTTCCCCATAACTGCATGGCCAATACACCTTAGTCCTGACACTGCAGCGTCTCCAGCTATCGCAGTCCTAGGCACCAACACTCAGTTCTTTAACCCCACCATTAGAGTTCTCTCTGCTTCTCCAGAAGTGGATCTCTCCTGAGCACAGAATAACAGCTGCTCTGAATTGTGCTGTCGTTTTGTGGAGGGGGAGCTGGGGAGACACCCCAGGCTCACTGCATCCATGATTTCAGCAAGGCTCCAGAAGCAAAAGGCAGGAGCACCTGCCACTCCCAACCACCACCCAGCTCATGTTTCATTCTGTCCCTCCACATCTGGGTGGCTAAACCCGGAGCCCGTCTGGTCCCACAGCAGGCTGTGGCTAGGGTTCTATCCTCTTCACTCACCACACAGCTTGTCCTGGAACTGTTTGCCGAACTGCTGGATGAGATCGAAAGACTCCACCAGGAAGACGTGCTCCTCCAGGGGATGGGAGGCCATGGCCCGCAAGGAGTTCATGTCTGCCCGCTGGACGCCCACGGCGTAGATCTCAATGCCAGCATTCCGTGCCTGTGCTGCCACCTCCGTCACACGGTCCTGGGGCCGCCCATCTGTCACGATGACAGCCACACGGGGGATCTTCTTGTGCAGTGGGCGTGCTCCCTCCTGGATGGTGAAAGCCAGGTTCATGACATACTGGATGGCTAGCCCCGTCATGGTGCCCTGGGCCAGTGGCACAATGCTGTTGATGGCCTTCTCCATGTCAGCCCGCTTGAAGAAGGTCTTGAGGGAAAAGATGTTCTGCACCTGGCTGGAGTACTGGATCACCCCCACCCGTGTGGCATTGGGGCCCACCTCCAGGTTCTGGATGATGTCGATCAGGAACCGTCGCATGGTCTCGAACTCGAAGGGGCGCACGCTGCGCGAGCTGTCTATCACAAACACAATGTCCAGGGGACCGGTCTTACATTTCACCGCTGGAGGAGGAGAAAGCAAAGAGCTGGTTAAATCTCCCTGCCTTTCTGTGTTTGGGGGAGTGAGAGACAGAAAAAATCCTGTTTCCTCCACCTTTCTCCTTCAGGCAACTTTACGGTCCCCCCAACTGAGCCAGGCTGCATAGCAAGAGCCCCAGCAGATGTGATGAGGGGTGGGGGTGAAAGATCAGGCCTGGTACCCCCACCCAGAGATAAGAGGGGCTGCAACAGTTCCATGGAGATAACAGGAGTCACAGAAGACCTGGATCAAAATACAGACAGAGTCTGGAGCTCCTCTGAGCTCCATTACCACAGACCTGGGTGAGAGGGAACCTCAACAGAGGCTGGAGATGGATGTACCAGACTGGGGGGGGGAAAAAGAGGGCAAGACATGCCATCAGTCCCTTTATCTGTGGCCCTGGGAAGGTTAAAACTTGCCTTTGGCTCACTGAGCTCCCCAGCCCAGGAATGACATAGAGTCCTTGACTGGCCCAATGCCATGGGGGCCCTGAATGAGCTCAGGGAATGTGGATTCCCAGCAGCGGATTTCTTGCTGCATCCTGAACAGAATAGACATTCAGGTGTTAACAGCACCCCCGATTGCTCATGACAGCATGGCGGGTGGCCGGGAACACAATATTGGCTCATGCTTCAGAGACACCTGAAATCCTTCTGCTCAGTGTTTCACTCTCTCCTGATGGCTGGGGGTCTCCCAATGCAGCCCTCTGAGATAGACCCTCATTTCTGAAGGACGCTCTAGGGTTTCCTGGCTGAGCTTGCAGGGAAGTTTCCGTCCTTTCGTCTAAAGCCCCAAACTCTCCTCTCAGCATTGGCAGCCAACAGCCTGAGGGCTGTGATTTGGGCTAGCGGAGGAATGTAAATGAGACAGGCCCGGCAGAGCCAACACAAGGGCACAGGCCTGGGCAGCCCAGATGGACTGGCACCCATGAGGTGCCAGTCGGGGCACATGGGACTCACACGTACAGAAGATGCTCACAAGCCCTCTCCTAAAACCCAAGACCTGCCTATTCCAGAGATAGCCAGAAACAGGGAGACCAAGCTGCAGCCACTAGGGTCCCTGTGGGTCGCACAGAACTCGCCTCCTCCTCCCCCCAGCTGAGTCCTCTGGGCCTGCTGCTTTCCCCTTTAGGGCGGTGCTGCCAGAACAGCCATGCAGTGAGGATTAACAGTCTCTGTTTTTTGATTATCCCTGGGCAAACGCCAATGGGGGAATGTTTGGCTGATTCAAGCCCCGTTAATGCTCCTCAGCAAATCAGCTTTAACAACATGCCTGACAGATCTCACAGCCGGCACTGGAGCTGTGCCGGGGGAGCCTCAGGCAGGCAGAGCCGCACAGCAACTTTGGTGATGGTGATTCCGACTACATAAAAGTGGCCTTCTTGGTCCTGGCAGCTGAATTGCACCAGATCTCCTCCAATCCCCATTCTGCCGCTCACACACTTTAAGCTCAACCCTCTGGTGCACCCGGGCTGCTTGAACCTATGCCTGGCTGGTACAGCCTCCAGAGACCTTCCACCAGCTGGGCTTTGCTGGAGCACAGCGGGATCCAGACACACCCCTTCCTGCCCTCAGCACCCAGTGCCTGTGGCTGTGAGGAGAGGGAGGTGTCACAGGGCAGGCTACCCTGGCTTTATGCCACCCAGGGATTCCCCCACCACCGGGGATTCCCTACCTGAAAGTTTAACCAGCTAGACAGCCCCTTGGTGCCACCAGGGTGGCACAGGGGGTCAGAGCAAGGCTCAGGATTGGGCCTTTCCTCTCCAAACTCACCAGTAAGCATTCCAAGCAAGAGCCCTTCCTCCCTGTCAACTTCAAGTAGAAGTTAACCCTTTGCTCACTGCCTCAGCTGTCAGGCTATCAGTCATTAACCCTATTCTGTTCCAAGGAGGCTATAATTTGGCTTCAGACTTTCCTATCTATCTATCTGCTTGTGCCAAAGCTTTTTGTAATATTTTGGGGGGGAAAATCAAACCAATCCAGTCTTTCCTGACTCCCTGCTGTGAGAGGTCACGTTAGGGAGAGGCCCTGAGATCTCTGCACCAGCTCCTGGAGCTATGGTATATAAAAGTATATTATGATACTTGTCTACCTGTGCTCTCACAACAGATGAGGCATCACAACCCTCTACAAGGGCGCCACCTCTGAGCAGTTCATGTGTGTGTATAAGATGGCCTTGCCCTTTAGCAGCTGCAGTTTACATACAATAAAAGGCTCCACAAGCAGGCTTCATGGTTCCTTCTAGAGCAAACATTAAATAATAATAGCATTAAATAATACCACTGTGGGTAATTCTTTTATTCCCCTCTAAGTCCAACACTGCCTGGATTTTTATCATGTTCTGCAGGCTCCTGTTTTTCAGGCATAAAATGAGACAGACTTCTTAAGAAGAAGCCCACAATGGAGGAGCCATGTCAAATGGTTCCAAGTCCCCTTCTGCACCTAATCTGTGCATGCAAACAGGAGCAGGGTGTTTTGCACATACAACGGCTGTGAATGTGTGTTGTTTGATTTGCCTGTTACACGAGCCTTGGAGAACATGACCCTAAATATTAAACGAACACATGAAGTCCCCATGTCTGCTGCCCAGAATCAACAGCGCAAACTTTAAGTGCTTGGACATCTTTGATATGCGCCCATCTGTTATCTCCATTTGGAGTCTTTGCTACTCCTAACACTGGAACTAATTGAGCAACCTCGGCCTACTGAGAGCTCAGGATGGAGTTTTCGCACCTCGGACACATGCTGCGGTGGGACTGGCAAGGAGTTCAGCACTCGCCTATGCCTTGCTCTTGGAGTTTGCTTGTCTCCTTTAATTACTGCTACTCTAGTAGGAAATGTGGTGTCAAAGACTGAGGAATCAAAGAGTTCTTCATGGTTTTTCTCCTAGTGCTCAGCTCATTTATAGAGTCAGATTCTGTAGGCTGATGGGTTTGGAAGCAAGAGCGAACGATTTATGGTAACCGTAGACTCTAGCTCACTGTAGGGGGTATCTATTACTCTGACTTACACACTACATCAGCCAGGGCTTTGGCTCCTTGCTTATAATCTGCACAGCTTTGGCCAGCTGCTCACCTGCAGGCTTTGGTCTGGCTTCTAAGGCCGTTAAGATGAGCGAGAGGAGAGGAACGGCAAGTAGCAGCTTCATCATCCAGCTCCAAGAGAATGCAGCCTCTGGAGATTAGAAGGTTCACTGCAAGAAGAAGACAGGAAATCACAATGCTATTCTGGGATGTTTATAAGGCAAATATGAACATATCCTGGGAACCAAAAAGTCAGCAATAGTCACTGTCCTGGTCCAGGGTGAATGATCCAAAATACTAACCCACAGGAGTCTAAATAGATGCACCAGCATTTCAAAAAGATCTCTGAATGATAATTATGAGAGAATGTGGGAATGCAAGCCAGTGACAGGAGTAGGGAAGGGAGAGCCAGCCAAAGACCAACAACGAAAGTTAAGGATGAGATTTCCAAAGATGAGATTTTTCATTGCAGTTAAATTTCATTACAGTTGGTGATGATGCATCAAACAGAAAGAGCTCAGTTTGATTTGCAAACAGTGGGCTGAGCTGGCAGTCAGATAAGCCTTATTGTATAAACTGGGCAGATCTGATTTATAGCCAAACACTCTCATAACTGGATGCACCACAGCCCTCTTTAGCCCACAGAGGAGCAGAATGTCTGTATCAGGGAAAGTGAGACAGTAGTTATCTAGTCACCTTCTCTTGCCATAGATCATCAGACTGGATTGAGGGACACTGGCTGTGTACTGGGCATTCATGAATGAAATGCCAGCCCAGCCAGGACAGGGCCCCATGTGCTAGGTGCTGTACAAACACAGAGTAAATCACACTTCCTGCCTTGAAGAGCAATGGCCACTGGTTTGTGCCTGCACTCCTTCCCCACAGAATCCAGTGACCTGTCTGCAGAGAGATGTTACCTTATTGAACCTCCAGTGTTTTGCAGCTGTTTCTTCCCGGGATAATTCCTTGGTTGCATCCTCTGTGTTCCAATATTTATTTTATTTGTCTGATGCAGACAGCTGAGTGTTTGGGCTCTTAAGGGGAAAGACATTTAGTTTGTTTTTTCAAAACCTCAGGATGTCATGTCCACCTCCACTTCTCCCCTCCCCGGTTATGAGTTCTTCACTGCATTTGCCTGTCTCCTTTTGGGGACACTTATTTATTTGTTTGCTTTTATTAATGCACCAACCAATGATTAGGCACCAATCAAGGTGCAGTATGAGTAAAATAAACAAATACTACTAATGGCCGCCGCCAAACAACAGAGCTTTATGCTGGGTGAAAGCTAAATAGGGAGCAATTATATAGATATCCTCAGAATAACTTGATTCTCCCTCTCCCCCTTTATGCATTTGCACAGTGAAACTCAAACTCTGCTCTAGCCCTGAATCTTTAAATGCACAATGGAGCTCTCTGTGCTGAGGTCTCTGCGGGCAGGACATTCCATCCAAGAGGAGGCAAGGAGACCCCACATTCCCAAAGACACAGGTCAATATGAGAGAGCAGCTCATACCCCAGACGTGTCCACAGGAGTGCTGCAAATGACCATTAAAATGCAAACTGCAGCACAACCCAAAGCAAGGAATGTGGCCAGAGAAAAGCAACGGGAGGGAGAAAGGTACCACAGCAAAGGGTCTGGATGGTGCCGGGTCTGGTGCGGTTTGTTTGCATGTTATCTGATTCGGAGCCAGGGAAAGGAAATAACAGGCACGTCTCCGGAAATATCACCTTAAGGAGATAAAAGAGAGGTTTTAAGGCACCATCTCTTTGGAATACAATCAAATTGATTGTGTAAGTCACTTCAGCCCCTGAAGTTGAACTAGTGGTCTCTCTGTCTTTTGCTCAGATTTGGGATAAATCCTTATTATGGGATTGCTTTAGAGAGAGGAAGGTCAGTCAGAATAAGTTTTAAAGATCATTTAGACCGGTAATTCGTTACCAGCAGAGGCAGATATGTCACTGGCATTGCCTGGAGCTACAGCCAGGGCACCAGAGGAGAACACTCCAAGACTAGTGTCATCTGGAGTCACAGAATGTTGAACTACAACATGATATTGAACTAGGGCACTTCAGAAATGATAGGTTCCCAAAGCCATGGACCATGCCAAAGGTTGTGTTGGTTTGGGTCAATCTGTAAATCAGACGATGAAGCCATTATCTGGAAGATGATCTCCCTGCCTTATGATTAAAGGAAAACTTCATTATGGTGTGGGTGAGATTCTATTCTCTTCATCTAATTACCAAAAAAACAAAATCACTACAAAAATATTTAGGGCCTAGATTTTCAGGAATGCCGGCATACTTTCAAGTATGCAAAATAGGTGTGTATTTGCATGCCTAATTTCTGCAGACATTTACCTGGATAATAATTGCAGTTGCAATACTGGCCATGTAAATATTCTTAGAGTCAACCTGTAAAGTGTAGGACTGAGAGAGCTCTCTTTCCCTTTAGAGCCCTCATGGTTCCTATATCAGTCCATACCTCCAGGACAAAAAACAACCACAACTTCCTGCAGCTAAGAAGATTCTTTCTACTTATGTTACTTCATAATTCTTGTTTACGAGGACACCTTTTTACTGTTTTATACCTTCCTCTGAATCATCTGGCTCTGGCCTCTGTTGGAAACCGGGTATCAGAATAGATGGTCCACTGATTTCATTCTGTAGGGCAGTTCCTATTCTCCTACACCTTGGAAATCAGTCTCTTCAAATTGTTGTGGGGCAAGTTAGATTTATGCCCCTGAGCTGTCTCCCTGTGAAAGAGGCAGCGCCGTTTATGGAGTCAAGAATATAAAAAAGCAATTTTTTCAATGTCATTTTAAGAATAATCAGCTGTAAATATTTATTTAGCGCTCTAAGGTTGCAGTCATAACTAATCACTTGAGTGTTCATTTAACCGCCAACTGGTAATATACAAGCCCTGAATCAATCTCTTGTAAGGAAGCAGGTCCAGTTAGTAGCTTTAAAGCTGTATCCTTAACACTGTCTCCAATTCTGGTGTCCACACTTCAAAAAGGATGTTGAAAAACTGGAAAGGACTGAAAGTCAGAAAAGAGCTACAATCTAGCGAAAAGGTCATAATGAGATCCAATGGTTGGAAGCTGAAGCTAGACAAATTCAGACTAGAAACAAGGCACAAGTTTTTAGCAGTGAGCCTAATGAAGCACTCAAAAAACATACCTAGGGATGTAGAGGATTCTCCATCACTTGAAGTCTCTAAATCAAGATTAGATACCTTTCTAAAAAGAGAGCTAAAGATCAACCAGAAGTTATGGGCTTGGTGGAGGAATTACTTGGTGAGGTTCTCTGGCTTGCGTTATGCAAGACAGGAGATTAGAAGATCATAATGATCCCTCCTGCCCTTAAAATCTATGATGAGATGAATCTTTCTGAGCAATGCAAGTGTGCTTGCAGCTTGGAATGCATATTCCTGAAATGTGCAGTATGAAGGTATTAAATTAGCACATCACGCTAGTCACCCGCCTTCTTTGACACAGGCTGACACAGTTTAGTGGCACTTGCTCTGATGCAGCTAAACATCTGCAAGTGAAATAGTCTGCAGGAAACACTTGGTCCCCAACGAAATCTGTTTCATTTCACCCCTTTTTAATAGATTTTTTTTCCAGAGGTATTTTTCTGGGAAAAAGCAGTTGCTAACCAGAAAACATTTCTAGGCCACTGTGCCATGCATAACATTTCTGTAGGTTTCTAGAGTCCATGCTTTACTCCAGTGGCAGGCTGCCATGGAGCCTAGGTTTGTCGGTATCCGGGTAACTTCAAAGCCAGCACAGACAGAAGAATGAACTGTAAGGGAGAGAAACTAACAAGAAAAAACACAGCTGGGGATTTTTTTAAATCCTCTTAATTCTTTAATCATTCTTAAAGTTCCAGTGGGCTGGAGGAGGTTAATGTCTACCTGGGGTGGGTCTGTGTAATAATAATGCATGCCGCATTCCAGTTATGACATCAGGCATTACTGCATACTGGCCCTGCAGCACAGCTTATACTGCCTGATGCCATGATTAGGATAGCAGTGTCAGCTCAGAGACGGTGCATCTGTCCCAGCTGTTGACATGCCATGCACCCATGACAGCCCACAGGGTGACCCCGGTCATTTCTTCATTCTTCCCTCCCAGGGGAGAGATGGGATTTGCCTGCTGGGCTATGCCTGTTTGACTCTCTCTCCCTTCTCTGCTCTGCCCCGTCTCCCTCTGCCACCACTGCTGTTTGCCTGGCAGAGGCGAGAGCTGTGTGGGAAGCACGCAGCTGGGAAACAGGTGCTGAAAGGAAGAGCAAATACTGGGCAGGACTGAAAAATTAGGAAATAATCAGGAGACCTTGGAGATAACGACCCAGCTATAAAGTGAAAGAGATACAGTCAGGGTGTGATTGCTCAAGGTAAAGACTGCTGGGAGCTGTTCCAGCACCACTGAGTGATAGGGACCTCGGCTCAGGCAAAGGAGACAAAAACGTTTCCAAAACAAGAGGGGTGCCAAGACAGAAGTTCTTTGACTTTCAGAGCTGCACAAGGACATAAATAATCACCTGCTTTGCACTGGGCAGAAGGATGCCTCAACCTTGTGGTTGATACGTGAGCAAAAGAGATCAGCACAGGAAAAGCACGCAACAGAAGGGTAGATGGTGGCTCCAGACTCCTCTCAACTCACAGAGCGATCACTGGCTGGGAGGCCTCCCCCACTTCACGATGGATCCCCCAAGGCAAACAGGTATGTCATTTCAACACCCTGTGCGTGTTGCTGCTTCCACACATGCTGGCACATCCGAGCACAGTGCCAACTTTCTTGCATTGCTCTCTGCTCAGATTGCCTCTGTCTGTCTGGATTATCTGCCAAATCCTGACTCTCAGGGAAAACAGCAGCTTCAGATTTCAGTGTGGCTCTTTGGCGATTCGTTTCCTAGCTACAGGTTAATAGAAACATTTGGAATATTCCACTTCTGACCCATAATCACAGGTCAGGGATCTGAAAGCCCTGGGGATGCAGATCAGCTCTGTATTCCAGTTGCTATCATAGGCTGGGAGGGTTTTGCCTACTGGACTCTACGTGAGAGTGAGTGGGTGGATGAGAGAGGGGATGAACGTCGCAGAGGGCTGAAGCACTTTCGCAGACTGAGAAAAATCTCTGACCCCAGTGTTTTAGGCAGAGAAATGGATTCTGGATTAGACCCCGGGAATCACAGCCATTTCACTTGGACTTGCCATGGTGTTCCTGTGACTCACAGCTTGTCTGCATTTCTGGGATTTCTGCTGCTTTACTCAACAACCTCAGGAGCAAACAAGTCTCAGACTCAGAACGGCATGTTCCACCTGCTAAAATGGCAATAGCAAAAATGGCCAGATTGAGATCAAGGACCAGAGGAGAGTGGGGCATTTCCCCAAGGGTCTTTGATTGGGTGCCAGTCACTCTTAAAGTACACATGAGAAAGACTTATGGGAAAGTTGGTGGAGGACAAGGAAGGACAATAGCCAGAAAGTTTCATAAGCTGCTCCAGTACCACCTGGTATGTACACAGGGGACAAAAATCAATAATTAGAGCTGATTGGAAAAATTCCAACTAAACATTGTTTTGTCAGAATTTGCCCATTTGGAGAAACTGAAATGTGCCACAGAGACAGTCGGATTTTGCCGAAGTTCTGATGGAACCCAGACAGGGTTCCAATGAACGCCTGGCTGCCAGACAGGTTTTGAAGGCAGGTTTTGCTGGAGTCGAAGCTTCTAAGGGCCGCAGCTCTGGGGCAGCCAGCTTTGTGACTGTCACAGACTGTTTACTGAGGAGGGTCTCCTTGGGTCCATAGCAATCCACCAAGTAGAGTGCCCCAGAGCTGGGACTCCATTCCCTTCATGGAGATTTTTGAAATATTTGGCTTTCGTTCCTAATCAGAACAAAACCAACTTGTGGCCTATCTAAATCCTGCGTGCAAGGGAACTGCCTGTCTGCACTCAGCTCTAGTAGACATAATAATACTGTGGTCTTTTACAAGCATTGTATCCACAGATCTGAAAGCAGGGTGGGTCGGTTTCATCCCCCCCATTGCACAGAGAGGGAAGCTACGCCACAGAGGTGATTTGCCAAGGTCACACAGCAGGTCCTTGGCAAAGCCTGGAAGCCAGGTCTCCTGGTTCCCACAGAGCAACCTCTAGCTGAGCCGTCATTAGATCAGTCAGGCTGCAAAGCCCGGGTGAGCAGACTACTCGGCTGATTTTTTACTCATGCCAGGGTGGGCTTTGTGTCCACTCCTCCCTGGTTGGCTACATTATGCCCACACTTAGCAACGCTAATAGCACACTGAGCATGGAAGCTGGCATAGGGACCAACCAAAACAAGTCACAAGCATCTTCATTCTCCAGTGGCTCTCAGGTGTGCTAACTGCACAAAGGAAATGGAAAACCAAACAGTCACACAGCCCCTTTCCCACATGGAAAACCCTGTACTCCCTGGGTGCAGGCACCTGGCCTTTCTGCTTTGCAAGAAGCTGTTCTTATAGCGTTCCCTGCCTCTTCCCCTCTACCCCCAAGTCTGATGGAGCCATTTCTCCCCAGCCCTGCTTCATCACTTCCCCTGCGCCCCTGCGTGAGTGTGAGCAAATGGTTAATCCCTCTCTTACTGGAAATTAGGGCTCTGGCCCCCAAAACACACACTATGATTCAGCTACTTCCTTCCCACTCTGGCCTAATAACCCTATACACAAATACCTGCCATGTGCGAAACTAAAAAGAGGCAGCTCCTCCATTCCTGAGGATCCTGGGAGAAGGCAGGGGAGAGGCAATTTAAGCAGCTGGGCTGAGAGGTGAACAGTCTCATGACAAGAGATCAGTTACGCATTGGGTAGAGCTGCTGGGCAGGATGAGCACAGCACCATTGTACTGTGCCTTTGGCAATGCTAACTCCCCACGAATGCACTGGGATTGTAGATTCCTCGGGGCAGTGACTTTTTTGTTCTGTGTTTGTACAGCACCTAGCGTAATGGGACCCTGGTCTGTGACTCGGGCCGCTAGATGCTACCATAATACAATAATAATGGGCCAGTACTGGTTTAATGGAGGGGTGACGCTTTTCTATGTTGCATTAAATTCCAGTTCTTTTCACTAGTGGGGAAGCAAATCCCAGTTCTTTCTAATGTTTTGGGAGTCATTTTTATCCTCCAAGACCCAAATTCCACACACACATCTTATGTGTAACAGTAACACACAGCTTTGCAGGACTCCTTTTCAGTAGCATGGTAAAAGAGGCTGGGGTTTAACGTTGCCTTCCCCACCAGCTGTGCTTAGTTCACACAACTGGAGACTTATGTAAACCAAGAGAAAGAAAAAGACAGAACAGTAGCTACAGCAGGTGTCTGCTCTCAGATACCCACAGCACAACAGAGAGAAGCAAAGATGAGATCAGCAAATGGTTCTCATTAGGTCGGTGATTATTCTTCCATATCCTCTGGCTGGACACCCCATCCCAAACCAGACAAGTCTCTGCAAAGGACTCTTTATAGTAAGAAGTGCTGCCAGGCATTCCAGGTATATCTATAGAGACGCATTTGCCCTGTTGCCAGACATTTCAGGTACTTCCTGACATTCTACTGGCATGTAAAGAGGACGACCAGCCACCAGAGGGTTGGACGCTTTCTGTTTGCACACACAGAAGTGCCTGCCCTGCAGTGCAACATTCGCAGCTTCTCCTGGTACCTTCAGACAAGGAAGAAACTGAACACTAGAGCTGGCTGGAGAAAGGAATTTCTGTCCTGCAGGAAATTCCAACATTTCAAAAGCTGTTTTCATTCTGAATTAGGAACAAAATGGCAAAATTCTGAATTTAGCACAGAACTGAAATTCTGAAAAGTATCAGCCTGGAAACATCAAAATGTTTCATTTCAATCATGTTAAATCATTTCATTCTGATGACGTCAAAATAGTGTAATACAATATTAAATATAATATATCATTAACATTCATATAATCTGCTTCTGTTTTGCTGGGTTATTAATTTCATTTTTGGGGTTTATTTTTTAGCAATTTTTGCATTTTATGTAGATATCTAAAAATTGGGAGTTTCAAGGCTCTCTTTGTAAATACTGTAATGAATAATGTATACAACATACATTACTCAGCATGGTAGTATATAACGTAATACATAATCTCTTTGCAATGCTCCCTAGAGCGCTTTAATGTAGTACTCTTTCAAACAACGCACTTGGGAACCTTTAGTGCACACCAGCAGGACCTATATGGACCAATTTACGTGCAACACCTTAGTGCACTTTAGAAACCACACTCCTGTAGCCTGTATTACTGCTCCATCTAACTAGAACGTGTTTGTCTACTCAAGCTGTGAAGCATACTCTCAGCTATAGGGTAGATGTGCCCACAGAAGCACATAATGGAAACACTCAGCAGATGTCTCTACAATTCCACAAAGCAGGATTTAGATCCCTGCTGAGAAGCATTTGACTTGAACCTCAGACGAATCTGAAATCAGCCCTGGTTTGCCTCTGACCTGCATGTGTGAACCAGCTGTAATTTGTGCTAACTCGGCTTGCGTTCACAAAGTTCTCATCAGAGCTGCATGCAAACTTTTCTGCTGCATCTGGGGATCCAGGAATATTCTGAGGCTGCTCCTCATGTTCTCCAGAGAGTTTTGACACAAAGCTGCGTTCTCCAGGAAAAAATCACATAGTAATTTCAATATAGCCACACGTCCTCTATCTGGTTTGTGCAAACCTATAGTAAACTTGAACCTCTCCTCTTACCGTACAATCGGGAAAAGGGTTCTCTTGAGCCAAAGACTTTCCAAATAACAGGACTTGCAAATCTATGTGAAATGCTTCTGCTATACAAAATGGCATCTTGACTTGTGCTAAAGAGCTCATTGGAAAATGACCAAGGTTCCTAACATGCCCAGGTGTGAGACCCAGCAGAACTGAACAAAACGGTTCACATGAGCATCTAGGGAAGTATGTGAAGTTTGGGTCTGAAAGATGCAGCTACCTTCCACCTGAGACACCAGTTTCTCTGCAACTCAATGGGACAATCTTGCCGCTCCACCACATCCCACCTTTAAAATAAAATCCTTACTAAGGAACAGCAATCCTTCCATGAACTGTAGCTCCTGTGTCACCAGTTAACCACTTACACCTCACCCTGCCTTCAGTCTCCTGAAGGTACAAACTAGTCTTCTCCTCCAAGTCCTTATTTCTAAATGCAAAAACAGGAAAAATGGTCTCATGCTTTTAAATAGTGAATTTGAAGTATATACGCACTTGGATCTTTTATACCGATCATGAACAGTGTTTAAGAGAATATACCCTTGAAAAGATAGGTCACTGTGGTCAAAAAAAGAGAAAGGAGCTTAGATATTAAGATATTAGGTGCCTTACGATATGATTGATATATTCTACAAATTTATTCTGCATAGGGAAGAAAGCCCAACGTACTCTACTAATGGATTTAGACAGTTCATCAAGCACACCAAAATCCCACCACTGAAGAAGGGAAAGATAGTCCTGTGGTAGTCCAGTGATAGTCCAGTAGTAGCCTGAGTCTTGGCAGACCAGCATTCAGTTCCCTGCTCTGTCACAGACTTCCCATGCGAGTTTGGGCAAGTCACTTAGCATCTCTATGCCTCAGTTTATCATCTGTAAATTGGCGTAATAGCACTTCTCCATCTTGCGAGAGGTATTACAAGGTTGAAAGCATTCAAGATTATAAGATGCTTAAATTTGTTGTGGAAAGAGTGGTCCATATAAGTATCTACAAATAGGGGCATTTTAGCAATTTTCTCCCATCACACACACACCTCTGCTTGACAGAAGAGGCTCACCAGACCCCAGCAAAATAGAAACCCAAGAACAGAAGCATGATTTTTGCCTACTCCTACAATATTGCATTTAGAGATGGAATACAATATTTTGTCATTTTACTGTGAGTTTATTGAAGTTCAAACTGAAACAAGTTGCTCTACAATTTTATCCTGACCAAAAAACCTCCAAAAAACCAGAACATGTAGCCTGTGTAGCATATTCTATGCACATTTCTATACCATTCCGTTTTAACTGGGCTATTTTTAGAACCTTATCTTGCCAAGACTGGAAAGGAAAAAGAACCCTTCTAACCACTAAAAATGTTACATGACACTGAAAGCTATGTCTGTGTTGCAAATACCTACAGAGGGCCAATTCTTCCAGCCCCAGCAGCAGGTAACAAAGAAGTGTGAATGCTGGGTTTCAGTGACTGACCTCTGAATGAAATCCTTATGCCAGCTCTGATTAAAATCTGGGCGAGTTCACATTAAGTGGATTGAACCCAGATGTTCCAGCTGCTACCATATGGTCAGAGGTGGAGATAAAGTTATTACATTAGATAATTATTACTGCCAACAAGTCAAATGGGCAGCTCAGCACTATACCATTCCCAGGTGATGCTTGTGTTTGACTTTTGGTACAAAGAGGTTAGTCAGTTTCTTTGGAAACAGCAGATTTCCAAGAAGTTTCTCTAAAAACACAACTGAATTATTTTCACAAACATTTTTCCCTCTTAATTACTCAGACTAGCATCTGGCCATCACTCACTCACACACGCACTACATTATTGCACCCCATCCTTCATAAGCTTCAGCCCTGTTCATTCAAACATTTGTAAATTTCATTTTATGATTTTTCTGGGTTTTAACAAGGGAGAGGTATTGTTCAGAAATCTAACAAAGGGGCCCCACTGGAAACTTATAAACGGTTTAAGCAAAGATTTCCCTTGAAAACCTTCAACCCCTGCTGGAAACCTCCAGGGAAATACTGTATTAGGAGCAATCACAGCACTAGGCCCCTCAAGGACCACAAACTGCCTGCAAGTGCAGCCTAGTTAGCACCAACGAAAGCATCTTTAAAGGCAACTCCCAAGCTCCAGTCTGTCTAATCTAATTAAATGTTTTTTAATTCTTCCTTTTCGTGGAATTTATGAAAGTGTTTGAATAACATTTCCAGCTGAATGCAGTAATGGCCTGTCTGCTTAGACACAAAGTGTCATTTTACCAAAATTACCAAACTCTTCTGCATGCCTTCCAGATACAGAAGATCCATTCACTTCACTGAGCCATGCTCTGAGAGAAGAAAATCAAAGTTGAGAATTACCACGTAGATCTGAGAGCAGAATTTTGCTCTGGATATTTGCAAAAATCGAAGGCAAATCTAATGACATCCCAGAATGGAACATTCAGACCTGCTTCTGAAACTCAATTTGTAATGGTAGTTCTGAACTACATGTTCAGTGCCTATTATTAATTCTTATTATTATTACGAAATCTGCTGTTCATTATCAAAGGCTCCTCTATAAGGTAAGGAGAAGCTTCTGCAGGGATAGGGTGACCAGATGTCCTGAATTTATAGGGATAGTCCGGATGTTTGGGTCTTTTTCTTTTATAGGTTCCTATTAACCACCCCCCTCCCATCCCCTGTCCCGATTTTTCACATTTGCTGTCTGGTCACCTATGCAGGGAACTTTAATGTAACAACTTTAGCCCACATGCAATTGGAGCCCAAATGAGGCAGAAGTCCCACTGGCTTTCTTAGTGCGTGAATAGACCCTACATTCTCAGTATTAAACTGATACATTTCCTGGCAGCTCTGGTCCAAGTAAACCTATATTAATCCCAGGAGCTCGTCTCCCATGTCACTTTATATATGCGGTAGGCTCCTTTCAAATTACAGTGTTCCTTTGCATGCTAGCCTCCTGATGAATCCCCAATGATTCTCTGCACCATCACAAATGCTGCCCTGGCTCCATGCTGCACAATGCAAAACAGCAAATAACTTCATGTTCCACATCTGCTTAATTTGGTTTAGTTCAGATTATTGCATATTAGCACAGATACTACGAATGTATAACACTCTAATTTTCCAAACGAATTTGGAATAATTGCTCTTGTGAAATGTACACATAACTGAATACCTAATTCTCCTGCATAATTATCATGATTGCATGCTTATGCAAATATATATAATTACCATCTGCCTATGCAATTATCCAGTTTGCATGTATGAGTGCAGTAACAGTGCAAACAAATTAAGAGCACAATTATGTGCATATCTTGTTAGACAACCCAGACATTCTAATGCTTGGTATGCTACGTCACGGGACATGTATATGAGTTTGTATACCACATTGTCAAATCAGATTCTGGATAGTATCTGCAGGAACCATCCTAATACAGGCAGATGGTGAACATGAAGTGTATAATCAGTTACCCACACAATTGGGAACATCTTACTGAAGCATAATCTCCAATATGAATATAAAGAGAGCTGAAAAGTATTCCAGAGACAGAATAGGTCGCCCACATTATTCCTAAATTGCAACATACAGATTTTTGAGCATGCTCAGTGATTCCCAGCACCACATCCCCAGCGAAGCGCACTCCACTTGGGAAGGAAAGAGTGGGGAGCCCTGGATTGCTGCAGTTTAGATCTGAACCTGAGTGGAGACCATAAGGTGGGCAGGCAGAGAAGAAGGTTGATTCTTGGCATACCAAGGTCTCAGGGAAAACAGGCAAAAGCTGTGCAGCGCATGTCCCTTCCTTCCTTCTCTGGTTTTCCTTCACACTGTATTCCCACTGACCACGTACTTCATTCTTCAGATCTTTGCATCCTTTCTTTCTTCTCACTCAGGCAGTTTTTAATGCAGGAGAGATGCTGGGACTCCGCTCCTTCTGAGCTCTGGGGCCAGGACTTTGCTCCTGGGAACTCACCTCTCACCTCTTCTCAATGATGCCTCCAGACCTGGCCCTTGGGAGCTCCTGCTCCCTTTGACCATGGTGTTAGATCTCAGATCCCAGGAGCTCCTGCTACCTCTGAACACCATGTCAGGTCTTTGCTCCTGGGAGCACCAGCTTCCTATAAGCCTGTCCTTGAGCTAGGCTCCTGCACCCTCCAAGTGACATGCCAGGTCTCAGCCCCTGTGAGCTCCCACTCTCTCTGAGCACCATGCCCAGGCTCAGCTGTCTGCAAGCACCATTCCATGTCTTAGCTCCTGAGAGCTTCTGCTCCTCCAAGCACCATTCTGGGACTCAGTTCCCCTGAGAATCAAGCTGGACTAACTCTTTATAAACTTCCCAGCTTTCCTGGGTGTCAGACTGAGCAGAGAGGTTGCAACAGCTAGGTTCTCTGATCAAGCAGACAGCAGCTCCTACATTTTGCAGGCACGTGGGGGAGTGGAGGGGACTGAGCTAAAAGGGAATTTTCTTCCTAAGACATACACCTCTATCACCTCCCCCGTACTATTCCCCTGACACCATGAACACCATGCACAAGTGCCCACTACACTGCTGGTGCTATACAAACAACTCATCATCACACCATCCTCTCTGTATCCGGCCTGATTCTTAGCCCAGTCCACTACATTCAACACCTACCAACAAGACAAAGACATGGACAGCTCCACTACTCTGACATGCACGAAGCTGGGAAGTGGGGTAGTAGGGAACATGCTGGATGGTAGCGCCTACAAATCCCTGACATGGAACAGGACCCCCTTTGTGCTAGGTGCTGTACAAACACAGAACAAAAAGACAGTTGCTGCCCCAAAGAACTCACAGTCTAATTGTTCCCTTCTGGCTGGAGCAGGAGGCAGGGCCACTTGGAGTGAGTAGCTCCTTGGGGGCAAGAAGGGTTTTGCACTGGCCAAAGGCATAGGGACCTTTGGGCACTGGGAGCCCCTAGCAGGATTGCTCCCCTCTGGCTGGCAAGGGGCATTGGGGTGGGAAGTTCGTAGGGGGTTCAGGATCATTCACGGGACACTGCACTGGAGAGACAGAGGGGTTTGGGCATCATTCCCCTGTCTGGTATGGGGCACTGGGATGGGAAGCCCCCAAGGGGTTCGCTCCCCTTGGGCTGGCGGGGGGCACTGGGGTGGGGAACCCCCAGGGCGTTCGCTCCCCTCCGGCTGGCGGGGGGCACTGGGGTGGGGAGCCCCGGGGAGAACCGAGGATCGCCCCCCACTCTCTGCTGGGGCACAGAGCGAACGACACGGGGGGTGTCACCGCCCCGCGGGGATGGGGTTCGCAGGTCCGGCAAGGGGCAGCCCCGCGCTCCTGCGCCCACCGCTGCGCATTGCTCTGCAGGTGCCCCGCTGCCCCCGGAGCCCCTCACTCACCTCGGCCGGCTGCAGAGCGCGGAGGGGCGGCTGCGCAGCCGAGCGGAAGGCGGGCGGAGGACACCCCCCTGCTGCTGGTACAGGTGGGTGCTGCGCCCGGGGACCCCGCTCCAGCCGCTGGCCTGTCCTGGACTGAGTGGGGCTGGGGCAGCGGCAGCTGCATTTAACCCGGCATCGCGGGCGCTGGGCCCGCGGGAAGGAGCCGACCCCTCCCCCTTTGACACTGCAGCGAGCGGGGCTGCTGCGGGGAGAGGGGCCGGGCGGCGCCCCACCCACCCCCAGGGGCCGGCGCAGGGCGGGGGGCCAGGTCACACCCCCCCGGGCATCGGGCTCCTCAGCGGCTTTCCAGCGTGGCCGGGCGCGTGACTCGAAAGAGATGCCCAGATCCACCCGCGCACCTGCCAGAGTCCACATGAACGTGAGCGGCAGAGGCTGGAGAGAAGAGGGAACTGCCCTGGGTGCCCATCGAGCACTCACTGAAAACACTCTCACCTCTGCTGCCTAGACAAACTGGGGTCTGCTTCCCCTTGTCTCCTACGCAGCGCTACCGAGTGCAGCGTCTAACTCTGCCACACGCCGGGATTTGGAGCTAACACTCACAGAATACACACCCAGCGCACGTGCAGGTCTAAACACAGAGACACCAATGCACATCTCTTCTTGCACACACGTGGAGCACCTACTGTTATGTATTATTAGCCCATTGATAGTTCAAATTTAGAATTATTTCTTTTCTTCGGAGCATTGATTTATTTCTGTGGGAAATGTACAAATATTAATAAGATTTCTTTGGATTTTAATTGTAGTTGTTATTTCAAAGATAAAATATATTGCATACAATTAACCATCCAGTAGTGTGACACATATTTATGTTCTCTGTGTTTGTAAATAGACACCAAGCCTCAGCTGATATAAATACCAGTGCTGAGTTTTTTGTGCCTGTTTAAATTTGCAGCATTCAGGTCTGTATCAACAGGCCCTCTGGCCCCCACTCTGATTTACACCAGTTATACAGTTGTGTAACTTCTTTGACTTGAATGGCATTACTCCTCATCTACACTAGCATGGATGAGAGGAGAATCAGGTCCAAATCTGGCCCACCAACTGTAAATGGTTATAACTCCATTGGTTTAAAGAGTTACTCCTGATTTACAACAGCATAGCTACATTGAATGAATTTAGACTATCACAGGATCTGGCCCAGATTTGAGTCTGACATCTTTCTTACGCATGCTGAGGTAAATCAGGAGTGACTCCACTGAAGTTAATGAAGTTACATGAGTATAAACGAGGATTCAGGCCTGGAGCATGTTGAAGTACACGATTCCTACAAATCTAAACAGGAATAAACTTGGTACAAGTTAAAGTGTAAGGTTCTGAGAATACTTTGTTGCCCGGTATGTGAACTAGACTTTAATAGCTAGAGAGTTTCACTGTTTTATGAAGTGATGTGGTTAATTGTATGGAATTTCCCTGACAGGTCATAATCATATATACATTTGATTTGTTTTGAGTTTTTCATGTTCATGCATGTACACAATAGGGTGGCAAACAAAGGTGTGTGCTAGTGGAAATGTCAATCATAAAAAATGTCCATCATATTCAAACTTTATATAATTGAAAAACTATTCACACCTGTTCAGCCTTTATCTGGACTCAGCTTAAACAGTGTGGGAGTGGTTCTGTTTTCCTTCCCTGTTCCATCATTGGCATGTGTTCGGAAAACCCTTTAACTGTGAAGGTCCCAAAGGAGAATGAGTGAGTGGGCCTGTCCAAATATACAAATTGCATTGACGTGGCGGTTTGGGGATCCCTGTAGGCAATGTTTGCGGATTAGAGAGTGTTTTGGAGGTCATAGATTTTAAGGACAGAATTGTCCATTACAAACATCTGGCCTGACCTTCTGCATAACACAGCACAGGTCAATTCACATACAATATTGTGACATCTGGCTATGGAGAAATTAGGCATTGACAGATTGGACCAGATTCTCCATTGCGCTGCACCTTATGCAGTTATTTACACCGGTGCAAAGGGGGTGTGAACCATTACCATTCTGATTTAGCTGCGTTTTATACACACTTTGAACTGCTATAAATAACTGCCTGAGGTTCAGGACAGAGGACTAGATCACTAGATCAGTTCCTTCCTCCACTGCTCAGGGAAACAGGTTAATAATGTATTACAGTAGATTTTCATGAGCCCCTCAGCACTGGGCAGGTGATATATGACTTAAGTAACTGGCTACATTCTGTGTTGGGGAATTAACCTCCTGGCTGACCTAAGTTCCCTGGTGAATTTCAAGTGGCCACATTTTTTTCACTCCCTATTCTTAACTGTTGTGTAACGTTGGTGCTGCTCTACCTGGGCAGTACATTCCTCACGCTCAGAAAAGGCTGTAGTTTTATTTGTGGATGAAGCAACCAAAATATATCATTTATAAATACACATGCACACAAAGCACATCAAGGTCTGGTTCTTCTGGATTAAAAGAGGTATTGAAAAGTTAGGGCTCCCAGTTACTGTAGGTTTCCCATCAACGTGATTTCTAATAACTTTTCCGTTCACACAAAATATAGCACTGATGCCATACAAAGGAGCAATGCAGTCAGCAGCTATTGCAAACACTCAGTAAAAGGCATAACACAGACATGTAAAATGGGTTTCTTTTTACTGAGTCGTTCAGTTTCCATAACTGTATGAAACTATAATAACTCACTGTAACCGTGACTCCCAGGCAAGCTGCAATGCAGCTGGATTCAGAAGGCAGAGAGGCAAAACAATCAATTCCTTCAACTGGGAGAAGGTGAAAATATAATCTAAGGACTCAGCCCTGCAAATCTCTCTCACAAGTAGTTCTTGTTCATGAGAGGTGTATTCACATGAGTAAAGTATTACATGACTAAAGATTTGAAGGATCATGCCCTAAACACGTGGAACCTATTTTGATCTTCTACTTTGATAGACTTCTACTTTAGTTACACAGAGATCAGAATAGCTGGATCATTACCTTTGCAGAAATGAGTGAATGTTAAATCTGCTAATGTACATAGACAGCACATATAAACATTATTGCTATGGTTACAGACATAGAATAGCAATTTCTAAGACCCAGAAAGTACAATTTGTGCCTATAAAACTGCACCCATATTTTTCTGCACCTGCCATCAATTGTGGGCACAAATATGAGTTGTAGGACAGATACCTGATTTGCCCCCACAAATGGAAGGGTAGGCTGGGGTACAGCTGAAACACATTCCTGACGAGAATGCTTATTAAACAATAAATTGCAATTCTTGCTGAATCCCTAGGGAGCATGTGATTAAATAGCAGGGAAGGCTTGGCACCAGGAGTGACATCTGAGCTGAATGTGCACCTTTGTTTTGTTTTGTTTAATTAAAAAACAACCACCTTTATTTGCACAATATAAACCTAGGAGTCATGTCTGTGATAGGAGCAGCTAGCACAAGAATCCGCTTGCCTGTAAGAATAAAATGGAAGGTGAGCTTCACGGCAGCATGTGCATGGCAAACATACGGTGTGTCATCTTATCTAGTGGGGAGAGGTGGGAGAATGAAAGGAAGAAAGGCTCATTTGAACTGTGGAACGAATATAAAGTATTGAATGATGATACGGTCTCATGGAGCAGATCGTTAGTTACCCAGTAGTTTATTGCTACCTATAAATTTCAGTTCCTAGTAGGGTTGCCAACAGTACCTTATTTTTCATCTCTGTACAAGAAGATCAGGAGTTGCTGAGTGCTGCAAAAAGCAGCAAGAAATACCTCTAGTGAATGAAGGTGAGTGCTGTGTATTATTAATTAATAATAAATAATAATATCAGGAGATGGGGTAAGGCAGGGATACTAAGAAAACAGACCCTTACTTTTGAAATACAATGTTGACAACTATAGTTCCTTGTCACAGTTCAAACCACATCTGATAATAAACTATAATGTAACCCTTTCCTGAGTCATTTTGAAAAAGATGGTATCTATTTCAAGGGGCAAGAAGTGCTAGCTTGAGTACAGTACATGCTATATTTGGGAGGAGGGCCTTACAAAAATCATCCAACCAGAAAAAGGTCTTTGGGAGAGAAATCCTCTACATTATTTTGCTTCCAAACAATACTTTGCTCTGTGCAAAGACATTTGATTCCCAGCTAGAAATTCAGGCACCAAAAAGAGGCTTTTAGAAAGAGCTCCAAGAACCCAGTCCTTGCAGCACTGCAAACATGATGCTGTAATAACACAATACTGTAATCGAGGCATTTTAAGAAGTCCATATAATACATGTCATACAGTGTGAATAATTCCCTATAACCCATAACAGTTAGTAGGTGCCGGAAAACTGCAGAGCAGGTCAGTTAAGCTCCTCTAGCAAAGGCCCTTTGATTTTCAAGAGGTAAATTTGAACTCTGGGTGGTCGCCTCACCATTCAGAATGGTGAGCACTATTTAAAAGTGTATCACTGAAACAATTTAGTTCAAATATTTAGACAGCAATGGCTGCAGAGAAAGGGCAGGGGGAGAACACCTCAATTTCCCAAGTGCTCATCGTAGCTGATTCTCAGACTCCATTGTCAGATATCACATCTGTACAGTTGGAAAAAATCTGCTTGTCTGTATCTGGGATGTATCTGCTTTGCCAGTCCTATGCAGTAAATAACCACGCATGGACAGTTATCCCACTATGCACTTCAGTAAGCCCTGTGCAATCACCCACATACCGGGTGGTTCTATTTGCAAAATGTTAAATAACATCACATTCAATAGCACTCTGAATGCACATTAATATCCCTATGCAAAAATATCCTCACATGAAAACCTGTGCAGCAGGAGTCATTCAATGATGATCAGTTCAACATGTCTGACTGCAACCCTTGTGGTTAATTCCACCTAAACAGTACTCCCTGCTGCTGCCTCCTAACTCATCTTGTAGCTGTTCCCTATTCTGTAAGTGCATTGGTTATTTTTACAGTTAGCAGCTGGCCTTGGTCACAGACTTCCTTTCTGCCTCCACCTGCCATTGGCATTTCAGGAACTCTCCCAAAGCAGAATCCACCTTTAGAAAGGGTTTACAGACCTCACCCCAGTTCCTTACCTCCCAACAAACTCTGGCAATGATCCAGTTTCACAGTGCTGGGAAATCTCTCAAATCTGGAGCTATGTGATCCCTATGCAGGTGAATAAGAACTATACAAAAATAGAATCCAGCAGCTCTGGAGGGGAGGGGATAGCTGATGGGAGCTTTGCCTCTTCTGCTGCTTAAGTGTTTTGAGACAGAAGAGTAAAAAGGGCTAAGCAGAAATCAGAGCAGCATGTTTTTCCCCACTGATTTATGCTGCACAAATCTAGCCTTTGTCTCTGAAGCAGCTCCTTCCTCTTAAATCAAGATAGCTCCAGAGAATAATACTCCCCTTTGTTGTTGTTTCTTCAGCATTTGACTCCATGTCCAGATAATCCTTTTTACCTTAATCAAGGAGGAATGTGTATCTCTGAAGTTGGTCTCTGCTCAAAGCTTATTAGGCAGACACAGAACCAGGTGGATAGAAAACTTGAAGAGCTTCAATGCTGGTGGCCCAACACTAGAGCTGGCTGAACCCACCAGCAGAGTCCTTCATCTCCGGCTGGACTGTCTGTGAATGAACCATGCACGTTGTCAGTCACAGCTGAGAGTTGAACTGGGACCTGCAATTTTGCACTTACAGTACTGAAGGACAGGCTGAGACTCTAAAAAAAAAGATCAGAGCCTTTGGGCCTAATTCTCCTTGTGCTTTTATTTGCACCAGTGTAAAGTGAGCATATAATGCTCTCAAATGGAAATAGCAGTGATTTCACTCATTTGCACTGGCCTAAATGAATATACAAGGTGCAGTGCAATGGGGAACCAGTCATGTTTGTACAATCATTAATTAATTGCTTCCCAGCCTGAGGTAGTGGAACTAACAAGGATCAGGTTATAGCTTCATGGACACCTGTACCTTATAGAAAGTCAGTGAGAGATTAGTCCGAGTGGAATTGCAGAGAATGGTCATACGCCTCTGGAAGGCCCTGAGCCAGGGTCTGTAGAAGGCTGGGGACTCCAAGGGAACCAGCCTGGGAGCCAAGTGCTTTATCCCAGAGCCAGAAAGATTCTGAAAGGTAGCCAAAAAAGGGGTGTGAACAGAGTCCAGAGAGTGGGCCAAAGAGAAGCCCATGAAAAGTAGAAGAACCTTTTTAGTTTGTGTTTGTGCTACCCAAGGAGAGTATAAGTTTTGTTTGCAACTTAGCCAGAGAGCTAAGATGCATCTCCAGCACAGTGTATGGACAGCTGAGGAGACCCACCTTGAGGAAAGAAACGGAGTCAGGAAGTGCTGTCAGCACCATGTTTGGCCAGCAGAAGGCACTACAGGGTGGTCATGCCCTATTACAGTGATTCTGAACTAGGGATACATGTACTCCTGGAGGTACGCAGAGGTCCTCCAGGGGATACATCAACTCATCTAGATATTTGCCTAATTTTACATAAAAAGCACTGGAGCAGTCAGTGCAAACTGAAATTTCATACAATGACTTCTTTATACTGCTCTGTATACTATACATGAAATGTAGGTACAGTATTTGTATTCCAATTTATTTATTGTATAATTTATGATTTTATGAATTATTTTATTATATATGTGAAAGTCAGCAATTTTTCAGCAATACTGTGCTGTGACACTTTTGGATTTTTATGTCTGATTCTGTAAACAAGTAGTTTTTAAGTGAGGTGAAACTTGGGGGTATGCAAGAGAAATCAGACTCCTGAAAGGGTACAGTAGTCTGGAAGGGTTGAGAGCCACTGCCCTATGTTACAGACCCTCGGCGTGCAGGACATTTCAAGATGTTTCCTAACCATAACTGGGTGCAGTTCTCTCCCAGGGCAAAGATAGGCCTGCCCCCGGTGCAGGGTTAAACGAAGACAAAACTTGCAAAGGCAAATTGAAGCTCAAACTGCACATTGCAGTATGGTTTTTCAGCATTACACATGAGGCATATGATGACATGGAATGGATGCCAATGTTATGTCAATCGCTAGCTCGCTTCCATATTAGTTAGCTTTGGCCAGGCCTGGGTGTAAACCATTAAATAGATATAGAAGATTGAATTAAGTTACGTGCCGGGATTAAATAAGTAATATTAGTGTAATGGAGTGTGTTGATTGGTAGCCAGGGACAAAGTTGTGGACAAAGTTCTACAACTGGATCAAAAGCAAACATCTGTAAAAGTTTTGAAGAACATCTGATGAGTAGTACTGGCACTGGGCTCTGGCAAAAAAGCGAATAAGCGACTAACAGTAAATAATGAAGTAAAGTTGTCTGCGGAGAACTGTCACTGTGATCACAAAATAAAGCACCCACTGCTTCTGCACTAACAACTGCAGCCCATGTATCGGTCTCATCAGTAAAAACAACACATCTGGTTGCCAGTGAATATCAGTTACGGTTCGTACTCGGCAGTTATGAATAAGCTCAGCAGACATAAACTCCTCACTT
The DNA here is from genome assembly GCF_025201925.1 of Gopherus flavomarginatus. Classification (NCBI taxonomy): domain Eukaryota; kingdom Metazoa; phylum Chordata; order Testudines; family Testudinidae; genus Gopherus; species Gopherus flavomarginatus. The sequence continues at coordinate 32,546,308 of NC_066627.1, read as the reverse complement.
CTCAGATACAAAGCAGCAGCTAATGTTATCAGGTGACCCAAGGCCAGATCATCAACTCTATAAATTAGCATCGCCATATTGACTTCAATGGAGTTGTGCCAATTTACACCAGCTGAGGATCTGAGTCACACATTGGCGAGCTTAGTGGCTGTACGGAAGACACTGGAAACAAGGAGAGCAGGGAATCAAGAGCATCCATCTAAAAACCAGGGAAAACAGTGGTGCAAAAGATTGTGCAGTGAAAATGCAGCCAGAGATTTTGGGAGGACAGCTGCAGATAAAGAAGATTCCAGATTGTTATGTTCTTGTGCTGGATACGTCTGCTATGTCAACGCCGTTGCCTGTTCTGGTCTCCAGGATACTCTGAAGACAGAGCCATCAGCAACGTAGTACCAGACAATGAATCTTTGTACGAGGGGCCCCAAGCTTGAGGAGCTGTCGCATAGGATTGTTACTAGAAGCTGTAAAGGATCTGCTCTTTTCCAGCAGGTTTTCACTGTACTGGAAAGTGAAGCATTAGCCAGTGAAACATCTTAAAAGGTTTCTCAGGTTGTAACTGAGGTAAAGATTATTTGCTTCTGTTTCTCTTTCAGCTTTTCTAAGTCCAGGTGCCACATTATTTTGAGTCCATCAGGAGATCAGTATAAGCTGGCTGGGAATCCTGGGACGGGATCAGATTTGTAGTTGACCCCAAACATTTGGTGTTTTATGTTCTTTGCTACTTGTAGTTTCTGGCTAGTGTGATGTGTATTTGAAAGCTGGGATGATTATTTTTTCAATTAAAACTCAGTTGAGTCTATGGGTATGTCTATACTACCTGCCGGATCTGCGGATAGCAATCGATCTATCCAGGATCTATTTATCGTGTGTTGTTTAGACACGATAAATCGATCCCCGATCACTCTCCTGTCGACAGCTGAACTCCAGCAGTGCGAGAGGCAGAAGTCGACGGGGGTGCCGCGGCCGTCGATCCAGCGCCATGAGGACGCAAAGTAAATGATTCTAAGTCGATCTAAGATAGATCGACTTCAGCTACGCTATTCTCATAGCTGAAGTTGTGTATCTTAGATTGATTCCCCCCACGCACCCGCCGCAGTGTAGACCAGGCCTATGTTGCAGGATTTTCCCTGTGCTGTAGCAGATGCAGCCCTGTCTCCAATAGCCAGCTTGTCCTTTGAGCAAATCACTAAGGGCTGCCCATGTCCTGGCATTGGCTTACCAGTGGTACAGCACTGTGTATGCAGCTGCGATTTGGGACTTCTTGCTTCTGCTCATCCTTTTTACATCTAAGGTTCTTTTGGGTTTTTAAAGGCAAACTTCCCCATTTTTCACAGCTGTGCGGCTTGAAAGTTTGAGCAGTGAGAAGCTCTTTGCGCTAGGAAGCCACTGGGGATACATATCTGAAACCAATGTTTTTAATCACAGATGGTGGTTCTGAGTCTCCAGCATAAGGCCACCATTTCTCTGAGGGAACTAACATCATGCATGACCCCAGTGGTGAAGGGGAGCCCCATGCCAGAGGCTGGAAACCAATTTCCATCCAGTTTTCATATGGGTTTATCAATCATGAGCAAGCCAAAGATGTCCAGGTTGTGCCTGGCCCTGTGTGTATGAACACCCTCCGTGTGTGTGTGTCACTGGACGTGGAACCAAGAAACAAGTGAGCTTGGTTTAAGTGAAGTCCTTGCCATATTTGGCTAGTGTGGCCCTAAGCTGATGGGTACATTTTCATTGGCTTCACTGAACTGTCCTACACCAAGGAAGTGTCTTCCCTAAGTGTGGGAATGAGAAGAGGCCTGTCCAAACAGCTCCTACCTCCTCCCTCTCAGGTTTCCTTCCATTAAGGAAGTAGCACATTGCCCTATTGAAGCACAAGGCCCATGCACCCACATACACCACACTTCAATGGTTTTATGGAACGTTTTGCAGGCGCTGTGCTAGTGCTCTGCACAGGGTGAATTTCACTTTCTGTAAAGGTGAGACAGCAGTACAGTACATCTCCACCATTCTAGCTTCTCTATACCCGACTTCCCTTTAAAACAAGCATCCTGTGTTCGGGTTCCAGCACAACACAGCAAAGGCCCTGTGTGATTTAGACTGAGCTTATCTGCCTACAATCAGTGGAAAAATAACCTACCACGTTAACAAAGTCTAAGGGCCAGATCCTCAGCTTGGATAATTCCACTAAGTCAATGGAGCTATGCCAATTTCCACCAGCTGAGAATCTGGGGACATTTCCACGGGACAATCACCAGCAGGAACCAAATAACAGCTCCCGATGCCAAGAATAATAGCTCCCCAGCCATGCTCATTATTACCTTCCATAAACATTCATAATGTACTGAGGGGAGATATAAAAATGAATCCATGTTAAACAGAACGTATGTAAAGCTATCCCATTAGATGGTGGAAAACTCCAATACAGTATAAATGAGACTGTAATTATTATCGTCAGTTACAAGGAGGAGGGGATCAGTAAAGATAACATTACCTGATTTCCCATTTTCAGGCACCATGTGCATTCATTCACACGAGTGCACGGAGAATGGAGACTGGGTGTAAAATGCCACCACTCCAGTTTGGTAGCATGTGGCTGCATAAGATGCCAGGTGCCTGAGAAGCTGGCCCAGGTGTTTTTAAGGGCCATGTATACAAAGAGAAGAACATCATAAACAATCAAAATGTCACTATCTTCATAACATGGGACTGGGAGGAGGAGTGAAAGGACGCGCTTTCCCATTAGGAAGCAATGGGAATGTTTCCAAGCTAAGCTTTCCCTATCTGTCTTTTACCAAAGGCTGGAGAAAGTAGTGGGTAAACTAACCAAACAATTTTAATGATAGCACTTGTCTTACAGCAGCTTTGAAACTTTCCCATTCCCAGTGCATTCTAACTGGATTCCTCTTGTCCTACTTTGCATCATTAAACTGGGCCCCTGCTGGGAAGTATTATTAAAACAGTAGCTCTTACTGAGAGAGACACCAAATGCCTCGACTGCAGATACTGATGCAGGGAAGGGGGGTATCTCAAAACTATGACTGTTCCCGGTGTTGTTATATGCAATACCATACCAGTGCACTGAGCAGAGTGGGGTTTGCAGCACCTGGCTATAATTAGTTCTATTGTCAAGGTCTAGTGCATAGCAGGCACATTAGAGTGCAGAGGAATGAGGGACAGAAGGATATCACCTACAGGTAAGGTGCCTGTGCTGGCTATCTCCATGTTAAATACCCCTCAGGGTGGCTCCGGGGTGGTATCAAGCAGTAGGGGGATGGTAGGAAGCCAAGCGTTGTGTCCCCTTTGCTAGGGTACTACTTAGGACTCTCTTTTAGATCCAATCCAGATCAACTTGACCATCTCCGGGATGGAGTGCGTAGATATCTGCAGCTCCCAGCTGACCAGACTGTGCTTATACTGCATCCAAAAGTCGCGCAGAAATCATACGGCAGTGAAAAAAGGTAGGAGATTTGCCTGGCTTCTTATACAGCCCTGCCTTTAGATATCACCTTCCAAAAACCAGACACTTACAACTCCCTTTCAAACTCCCCAGGGTTTCGTTATCTAGTCTGATGAAACAGATGAGCTAACATAACCCCATTGTATTCATCTTTCAGCCTTCACACAGCCCCAGAATAATACAGTCATTCATGATGATTATGATAGTAGTACCTAAGTGTCCCGATCAGGGTCCCCTGTGCTAGGCACTGCCCAAACAAATAACAAAAAGACAGTCCCTGCCCCGAACACTCTATCCTGGATTAATGAAATGGTGGGAAGGGCTGAACACTGACCCCTGTGAGACACCACTGGCCATTTCACCTCCCCCGCGCAGATAGCTGGAGTGCCCTCAGCAATCAGTCTTTGCTGCAGCCCGTCCTCACTCTGTTTAACAGTCATTGTCCTTAGATTCATTCCTTCCTTCTTCCCCCTTTGCCATTCTCTCCTTTCCTCTGCTCTTCTCTCTCATGCTTTTCTCTTCCCTCTAGTCATCTCTTTCTCCGTAGGAGGTTGAGAGAGGCCCTATTGTACTGAGGGTGGGGTTTGGGTTTTTTTATTTCCTATGCCTTCACTGGATCAATGGAAGATACTTTTCACAGAGTTGGGCTCTGGCTGTAGAGTTGAGATCCAACCTTCCCCAGAGGACAGCTGTGAGCTCTGAGTTTGATCCACTGTAGAGATTGTGGCCAGCTGCAAAATGCAGATCCAGATCCAGCCTTCGCTAGAGTTTACCGGTATTTGGATCTAGGATTTTGGTTCAGGCCCATTTCAAACAGCCCTGAAATTGTTACCTTCTCGGGGCGCTGAGCCAGCGAGTGGAGCTGCTGCGTCACTGGGGCTAACCAAAGACATAGCCCTGGCGTACCCTGGTTGAGGCGTGGTGCAAAGGATGCTGGGAAGCAGGTTTTGTGGGTTTGGCAAGAAAAACAGAAGTGAAATCTAAAAAGTGATTACGAGCTGGCACAGCGCTTCTAGGTTAAAGTTTAAATAAGCTAGTGCTATTTTTCCTGGATATGGGGATTCAGGGTCCTACACTGTTGCTGACTTGTTTAAATAAACATGTATCCAAAGAGATTAGGACCCAGAAATATGGAACCAGCCCAGACTGGTGTTTTTACTGCTAACATTTTACACAGTATCAATATGGGATGAATCTGCACCATTCACATGAATGCAAAGACAGTGGAAACCCAAATAAAACACAGGAAAATGTGTTTCCAAAACTTTGGCTATAGATTTGTTTGCACTGGTCTCAGGAGCTGGCTGTGAATACAAACTGTGTTCTCAACCTGCTGAAACTTCCACATTCCAAGCTGAAAAAGTCTCTGTGACAAATTCTCCCTTGACTCAAGGAGGGAAGATCTGAAGTAAGCTTTCCCTGTGTGCCCTCTCAGCCATCTGCCCTTGGATAGGGCTGGCATGTTCCACTAACAGAGCACCTGATAGATGTGGCTGCGCACGTGGGCATCTGGGGCAGGGGGATGGACATTGCGGCAAGAGGCAGTCTCATTTCTCCGGTGCTGCACAGAGCACTGGATGTGGTTGGTTTGTCACGCAAGGGGGAGAAGCTAAAAGAGCTGCCTCAGCATGACCTACTCATGCTGACCCCTTGCTAATGGCACTCTACATGGTTGAACAGCTGCTGCCATTGCATCCTCCTCAGGAGCTTCAAGTTAGGGACATGCTCTTGGTCGTCACACCCAGAGACGTGTAAAGCCGTTACAGCCTGATAGGTCTGCACATCACCAGAGTCTTAAAGCCAGAAACAGGTTTAATTGTGCAACCACATCCATCCCCTGCTGGAGGAACCCAGTGGAGGCTTGCACAAGAACAGATGGGGAGATGTTCACAACATAGCAGACTGTTTAGGCCAAAGAGAGACGGGAACAACGAGTGCACTGAGCTCCCTCCCATCGTGGCCTCAACACTTGTCCAGGATGGTCTAGGTATATGTCATCCTGCCTTGGTGCCAGGAAATGGACAGAGGACCTCTTTAGGCACCTTTCAGCCCTACATTTTTATGATTCTGTGCCTGCAAAGACCTGCCATTGGCCATGCATATGGCATGACTGCGCACTCAGCACATGCAAATACAGGTGTGGTGCAGGCATCCACATTTTTGTGGGTGCATCTCCTGTGAAAACCAGTGGCGTCTCCAGGCACCAGCGCTCCAAGTGCGTGTCTGGGGCAGCAAGCCAAGTGTATGCTGGCATTAGTGACCCCAAAGCAGGTCATGTCTAAGCATCTCTCACTTGGTTAAGCAATGAAGACGACTCTGGATTCACAGTCCTACAAAGAAACAACCCTTCTTGGTGATGTCCCTTACCCTAGTGTTCACTTAACAAAGATGCTGTTTTGTTTTGTTAGGTTTTTCTGCCCCCCACCTTGTGTTTATCTGACTGGACCAGGTTGGAAACTGAAGCAGGAACAGATAAAAGGTAAGAGCAGAAGAAAGCCACATATGCCTGGAGAGCAGAAGTCCTGCCGCTCAGCCACTCCTGATAAGCAGAACTGAGCACAATGGGAAAAGCTGTCTGCAAATATTCATTCGGTTATGAAAGTGACTTTCGGTTTGAGTGTATATTTGGCCTATTAGTGTTCGAGTTCTTGACCTTTACGGAGCGAATACCCATGACAAATGAATACATAGTTCATGTACTCAAACAGATCGCAAAGTTAAAGTAATCAAATTATATATTTGTTCAGCTCTATTAGCAAGTTCACAGGAACGGGCAGAGAGGGGGTGATGAAAAGCAGCGAAGGAAGCGATGGAACTAGGCTTGACCTGATGGGAAGAAGCAGTGCATGTTCCATCTGCAGGACTGATACATTGGATAGAATCTAAAAAGAGGCCATTAAAAATGCCAAAGCTCAGAGGGGGAGAGTCTGAAGGCACCACATGTGATCTACTGAGGAGAAAGGGGACAAGACCTGGGGATCAGGACCTGAGGGAAGGGGATTATGCAGGGAGGAAAAGAGAGTTAGGACCATGAGCTGGTCTAAAATTTTTCATGAAAATCAGTGAAAAACAGCTTTTCTATGAAATGGAAATTTTCATGAAAAAAATTCCATTTTCGTCAAAATGTTCAGGTTTTCAGCCACAATAACAAAAAGTTCAAAAACTGCATTTTTAAAAAATTATTTATTTTGTTGTCTGCAACCAAAAACTTGACATTTTTCAGTTTTCAGCAAAAAACCTGAAAAATTCCAAAGAAAACTTTTGATGAAAATGAAAAATGTTCAGTCACATGAAAAAATTTGGGGGGAAGAGGGGAAGCAACCATTTCCTGACCAGCTCCAGCCAGGAGCGAGGACTGAAGATAGAAAAGGGAGAGTGAGACTAGCTTTTGGAGGAAAATTCTTGACCGTGAGACCATTTAGGGTATGTCTACACTGCAATGAAAAACCCGCAGCAGCGAGTCTCAGAGCCCAGGTCAACTGAATTGGGCTTCGCATGAGGGGCTAAAAATAGCAGTGTAGACATTCCCACTCACCTGAATGGGAATGTCTACACTGCTACTTTTAGCCCCACTGCCTGAGCCCAAGTCAATTGAACTGAGCTCTGAGATTTGCTGCTGCAGGTTTTTATTTGCAGTGTAGACAAACCTGTTAAGCAATGGGTACGCTCATATAATGGCGGCTTCACAGCTCTGGGGAGGGGATCATGCAGCCCAGGTGGGGGAGGATACAGGAAGGTAAAAGGTTGGAGGGGTGGAGAGACAGGGATGTGGGAGAAGGGAAGCAGGAAATCAGAGCCAGGAGGAACAGAAGGGGGATGAAGATAGGGATTGGGGGAGAGGGGCTGGTGAAGCAGGGCAGTCGGGAGAAGCTGCCGAGCCTGTTGTCGAAGGTGTCTAGGGGTGCAGGATAAGGAGGGTGAGATGCAGGAAAGCAGCATCTCACATCAGTGCGGCTGGAGACCAGAAGTGTCCAAGTGTCCCAAAGATGCTTCTGGGAGGTTCACCTGCCTGTGCCCTCTCAGGCGGGGCAGTAGATTCCCAGTCCCCTCTTCCTCTCTCTAGTGAGGGCACGAGGGGTGACAACAGCTCAGCCCTTCCTCTCTTTCCATTGCCACCAGCAGTCTGGGCAGCAGCAGCCCCGACCCTCTCAGTGCAGCTCCATGGTCCCAGCTCCATTGGTTTCAGCTGGTGTCCAGGTTTCTGTGTCTGGGAAATGTTTCTCCTTCTCTTTTCCAGCGAGGGATTTGGGAGAGGCTGGTTTCAGGGTGTGCGGGTACATGGGGCTGGACAGCATAGGCAGCAGCCACATGGAGACCCAGAAACTCAACTTTGAGGAGCAACCGGACTCCAAGGTAAGCTGAGCAAAATGACTCCCCTGACACACATTCACACAATACCTCTCTAGGCTCTCCTGCCCCCTAGTCACATATGACCAGGCATCTCCCTGCAGCATTCTGAGTGCTTTTCACTCATGGTTTGCCAGGAAACCGATCTTTCTTTGTCACCATCTTTTCAACTTCCTGGCTCTTGTGGCTGGAGGATAGCCAGGGATTACGCATTTTCCTCAGCCCATCGTATTCTCCTGACAAATGGCAATGCCACTCATCACAAAATGAGAGTGCAGTCTTTCATTTACAGATAAACTGCTAGCGAAAACACCAATCTGTCACAAACGTTGTGGGCTGGAGCTATAACTTGGCATCTTCCTATGGAGAAAGAAATCTATCAAGTATTATCTTGGGGCTCTGAAGAATGTGGGGTCTGGGGTTGGCCAGAAATATAACAAAAAGGACCTTTGTGTTTGCAATGCTTCCCTTGCAGCATATCAGTGCAGCCGAAGCGCCAAGGTGACTGGGAAACTGTAAACCTAAGGAGATTTCTTGTGTTATGTTGGGTAAATCACATGTGAACATTAATTTCCATTTGGAATTCTCTAGCCCCAGTGTAAATAAAGCCTTTGCCATTCCTCAGCTCCTCACTCCACCTGAAATAACATCTCTAATCATTTCCCCCTTTAAATGAACCAATAGCTCCTCTGAATGGACCCCATCATGTCCTAGTGGGAGCTGCTTTGTCCTGCAGTGCATTTTCTTGGGTGTACTGAGCAAAGTGATGGTGGCTCTGGTGAAGGGGGGTCTTGTCTTCTGGGCCCTTCACGGGGTGGTTCTTAAGAATCATCATTAATCCACACAGCACAATGCAAGGTGGTCAGTTTCCCTTCTGAAAACCCAAAGCACATAAGGAAGGACAGAGAAGAATGCCATCTGACTCCTGCAGCCCCCCTGCAGATCTCCCATCCCCACACCAGCATGAAGGGCATCTTTTCACTGAAGTCTTTGTTGTTATAAGGTGGACATTGAAACTATTTAGAGTGAAGATTGTTGAAGATACCCCTTCTAGGGGAGACCCAGGCATCGTGGTTTGGAGAGCTATATGTTCAGCCACAGGACTAACAGGAGCCGGTTGGTAGCACTCTGCTGTGCACTGATGGTGCAGTGATTCACTGCTGCACGTCATCATACTCAGGTTGGGCAGGAAGCCAGCACAGGTTGAGTTGCTGGGTTAATTGATTGTCTTACACTGTTGCCTAGTGTCACAAGTGAAAGGGAGCCTTGTTGTTGCTCTCTCCCTCTCTGTTATACTGTTTATCATGGAATCATAGGACTGGAAGGGACCTTGCGAGGTCATCTAGTCCAGTCCCCTGCACCCAAGGCAGGACTAAGTATTATCTAGACCATCCCTGACAAGTGTTTGTCTAACCTGCTCTTAAAAATCCCCAATGATGGAGATTCCACAACCTCCCTAGGCAATTTATTCGAGTGCTTAACCACCCTGACAGAAAGTTTTTCCCAATGTCCAACCTAAACCTCCCTTGCTGCAATTTAAGCCCATTGCTTCTTGTCCTATCCTCAGAGGTTAAAAAGAACAATTTTTCTCCCTCCTCCTTGTAACAACCTTTTATATACTTGAAAACTGTTATGTCCCCTTCAGTCTTCCTTCTCCAGACTAAACAAACCCAGTTTTTTCAATCTTCCCTCATAGGTCATGTTTTCTAGACCTTTAATCATTTGTGTTGTGCTTCTCTGGATATTTTCCAATTTGCCCACATCTTTCCTGACATGTGGCACCCAGAACTGGACACAATACTCCAGCTGAGGCCTAATCAGCGCAGAGTAGCGTGGAAGAATTACTTCTCCTGTCTTGCTTACAACACTCCTGCTAATACATCCCAGAATGATGTTCGCTTTTTTGCAACAGTGTTACACTGTTGACTCATATTTAGCTTGTGGTTCACTATGACTCCCAGATCCTTTTCTGCAGTACTCCTTATGATAGCACTCAGAGGCTCCAGCCAGGATCAGGGCCTCCTTAGACTGGGTGCGTTGCAAACATATATGAAGATATAGTTCTTGCCCCAAAGAGCTTACAGTCTAAGGTCCCACCCTACTAACCTGGCCGTGCTTATTTACATTGAGTCAAGCAGGACCAATCGTGTATAAAGTTCAGCATGTGAGTAAGCGTTTTCAGGATCAGGGCCTATGCTAACCATCTCCGATAGGTGGGTAGATAGAAACAGACACACATGGAAAAGTGTCTGTCAGCTCTCAGTCTCTCTCTTCCCATGCAGGAAGAGTTTCAAAAATAGCTACTTCCACTTTCCAGCACTCCCGTTTCAGTGGGAAGTTTCATGAGGACATTGATTTCCAGGTTTTCCTATGACATTTTGTGGACCCAAAATGACACATCATCAACATTTCAAGGAAAAGCAAAAAATTCCAGGAAACAAAATTAGTTTGTAACAAAAGAGTGAAAATTTTCATGCAAAATTCGGCAGTGATTTTTTTCCCTTTTTCACACATACACTAGTTTAAAAGTTCTTTTGCCTAAAATACCTGACCAACTAATTAGGCAAAACTTGATATCGTAGAAGGGCTGGTGGGGCCATCGTCCCAGCCTCTAAGGGCTCCTGGCTTCTTGTTATTTACTCTTTCATGCAATCTAAACTAAAAGGCAAGCTCCTTTGGCCTGTATCTTTTGTTTGGCATCTGGAAAGCACCATGAGCATCTTTACACCGATTGTAAGCATCTAGGGGCAAGGGTTGTCTTTTTGGTCTGTCTTTGTATAGAGTTGGTGCAAAGGGGTCCTGGTCCCTGATTGGGGCTCCTAGGTCCTCCCACAATACAAATAATAAACACTGGCAACAGTAGTGCCCATCATTGTGACAGTTAGGAGTTCCCCAGTCTCCATGGCCATGTGTCCCTTTAACCATACCCTGCAATGCTTATCACTCTCTGCTCAGTCAGGTCTCCTGCCTAGGCACAACAGCGTATGAGCAGAGGTGAGTTTATCAGGGGACCTTGCCTGCACTCAGCAATCATTAACCAATGCTGCTGGCCAGCCTCTCACTCTCACAGCAGATAAAGCCCCCCAGCTGCGAAGGACGTGAAGAAGTGAGCAGGTATCTCTCTCTCTAGATATCTAGGTAGGCAGATATCTGTGTCCCCCCCTCACTGAAGTATCTTCGGTGAAGATGCATCCAAAAACTCCAGACACAATCTCCAGTCTATGACAACAGCCCCTTGTTACCTGCAGGAGTTCAGCTGTGCCAAAGCGCTCTACATCTCCGACGCGGAGAAGAGGAAGCATTTTCGGCTGGTTCTGAAGCTCTTCTTCAGCAACGGGCAGGAGATCGGCACTTTCTACAGCCAGCTGATCAAAGTGATTTCCAAACCCTCCCAGAAGAAGCAGTCCCTGAAGAACACAGACGGTAAGTAGCAGGGGAGCCGGCCTCGTCAATGGGAGCTGAGCGCTGCAGGGTTTTTACCAGCAGTCTCTGTGATACTCTGTTCTCCGTTGCGTCACCATTGCAGCTGTCTGAGTAGCTGGTACCTGAACAGGTTGTCAGATGCTTTATCAGAATGGGGCACTAATATCAAGCAAACAAGAAACTATCATAGATGGCAGATTGAATATCTGCCAAGTCCTTAGACATGACAGGTTTATGCGCTATAGGCAGCCTGATCCAAAGCCCGGTGAAGTCAATAGAAGAAAGAATGGATCAGGGCCTATTTATGTCCACTTTCTTGAAAATGTATCCTACCAAGCTGTGTTAAGATCTAATGCAGAACCTTTGTCCGGATTTCTGTTCAAAGATCTCCACATATAGACAAAGGCATCACCCACCCTTCATAAAAGGCCATCTCAGCTGGTACTCTGCTAAAGGGAAAGCCAGCCAGAAAGGGCTAGTGTTCATACTGCTGTGTACACCAGCTTAGCCCTGGGGAGTCTGAGAAGGGCAGAGCAGTGCTTTCAAACCACACGCTGATATGGAAATGAGAACACATGGAGCATTATCTAATGACCTGCAGAGCAGGGGAAAGCAACCCCAGACGGCACAAGATATGAATTAAGAGGTCTTTTCAGTCACAGATTTTGAAAATATTATGAAGTGTTGGCAGCCAAGAATGGTTACTCACTTCACAGTCACAAGTTCTTCGAAGTGTTTTGTCTGCCTAGAGCCCACCCACGCACCTGGGGGTGTATACACACCACCCATGAGATCCAAGTGGGGGGAAGGGATAGCTCAGTGGTTTGAGCATTGGCCTGCTAAACCCAGCATTGTGAGCTCAATCTTTGAGGGGGCCATTTAGGGATCTGGGACAAAAATCAAACAACCACTGTCAGCAACGGTACTTGGTCCTGCTGGTAAAGGAAGGGGACTGGACTCAATGGCCTTTCAACATTCCTTCCAGTTCTATGAGATAGGTATATCTCCCTATATATCATTATAAAGACTCAGAAGAACAAGATTTTGTAACATGATGGCTCACTGCATTCTTTATCCTAACTCTATGCAAAGCAATAACTGGCCTCTGCGGCTATCAAATCACTCAGCCATGCTCTGGTATTCAGGCAAGCTGATACTGATAACAGCGAGTTTCCATCAGTGCTAATGCCGGCATGTCTGTCTTTTGCAGTGTGCATCTCATCTGGGTCCAAGGTTTCCCTCTTTAACCGCCTCCGCTCCCAGACGGTCAGCACCCGTTATCTGTCCGTAGAGGGTGGCACCTTCATCGCTAGCGCAAGGCAATGGGCAGCATTCACACTGCACCTGGGTGAGGACCTTACATGTTCAGCAAACTCCAGCAGTCCACACAGGGCCAAATTCACCGCTGGTACATCACTGGGGAAGTCAGTGGAGCTGTGTCCATTAACGGCAGGGGTAGGTTTGGCCACCCAAGCATAGCAATAGTGAAAGACAAACAGGGTGGTCACATCCAATCTGAACAATGGTGCTTACTGATTTTAACGAGTCATAATCACAGGTCAACAGAAGTATCTTTCTAAAAGATGTCAGGAACCCCTGAGGCCAGCTTCCAGCAGGAGGCCTGTGTCTCTTTGCAGCACATTGCTCCTCCCTGCCTGCAGACAGAGCTCTGAGGAGGGAGGAAGGATGGTCCATTGATTAGGCAGCTAATCCGGGATTTCAGATACCTGGATTCAGTTCTCTACTCCAGTGCTGGCTTCCTACGTGACCTTCAGTAAGTCACTTAGGCCCAGATGCTCAGATGTCAATGGAAGTTAGAAGCCTACGTACGTTGAGGGTCTGGGCCTCAGCCCCGATCAGCACTTGCCCTGCCCTGCCTCCCAGGGGTGTTGTGAGAATAATTACATTAAAGACCAACGGGCATTCTGATACTACAAGGATGGGGCCATATAGGTCCCAAGAATAGATAGGAGATGGTACTATTTTGACCACACTACTTTCTTTGATACCTGCTACCAGCACCCCCAGGCAGTGTGAAATTATCCTCCCTGTGAATGTCCCTCCCACCCTCCCCCCACTCCACCTCACCCCCTTTGGTCTCTGGAGCTCTTTGGTCTCCTATCTACCTTAACTTCCCTTTGCCACCACATTTGCCTCCTGGAGTCCCAGGGTGTTGCCCAGACTCAGTAACAATCCAATTCCCTTCTCCTGCGCTGGTATATCGCTCTCCAGGAAGGAGACAGCAGGGGAAAGGGCTGGGAGCAGTCTAAATTCATCTCTGATTCCCAACACCCTTTCCTCATTAAGGGCCTGATCCAGTGCCCTTTGAAATCAGTGGAAAGACTTCCATTGACTGCAGTAGGTTTTGGATCAGGCCCTAAAAGCCTGCTGGTCTTGAGCAAGGGCAGCTCAGGCTGTGCCTGTTCAAGGGCCATGTTGGCATGCAGTCAGGCGCACTTTGTATGAAATGTAAGAGATCTCAGCTGCCTCCCTCCCCGTTGTGAATCTGGAGGTGTCACCTGCAGAGCTTACAGATCCCAGGGTGCTGGCCTGCCTGCTCCAATCGCAGTGGAGAACTGCCTGCGGGGAGCACTGCCCTCTGCAGGCTGCATTTACCCTGCATCTTGAAGATGCACAAATTGGAGCGAGAAAGGGACCAGTTGCCCGAAGAGTGTCCAGGGAGCCCCTTATCTACCGTGCTGCCAGGCTCCGTGATGAGAGAGAGTTCTCCTCTACCCTGGTCCTTCAGCAAGAGCCAGAGGGAGCTGTTCCCGCCTTCATACTCCAGGTTGGTAACTCTCCATCTCTTTTCCTCTCCATGGGAAGCGGATGAGCACTGCACCCGGGGTGAGTTCCCACTGCGGGAAGGGTACATTCACTACGGCTCCGTAGTCCAGCTCATCTGCACAGCCACCGGCGTTACCCTGCCGCCCCTGGTAAGGCTCCCGGGAAACTCAGACACCGGATAGGATGGGGAATGCTTCTGGCTTCAGCTCCATTTAGGGTTGCCAGCCCTCTGGTTTTCACTCAGTCAGACAGGGACCCTGGCAGCTCTGGTCAGCACAGCTGACCTGGCCACTAAAAGTCCAGTTGGCCACAGGGCAGGCAGGCTCCATGCCTGGCTCCACGCAGCTCCCGGGAAGCAGCCAGTATGTCCCTCCGACTCCTAGGCTGGCTCCGCAGCTCCTATTGGAGCCAATGGGAGTTGCAGGGGTGGTGCCTGGAGGCAGTGCCTGAAGCACACAGAGCCTTCTGGCCGCCCCCTCCCCCCCACCTAGGAGCTGGAGGGACATATCGCTGCTTCCCGGGAGCCACCTGAGGTCAGCACCGCCTGGAGCCTGTGCCCTAACCCTCTGTTCCAGCTCAGAACCCCCTCCCGCATGCAAACTTCCTCTCGGAGTCCATAACCCATAGCCCCACCCATACCCCAAACCCCTTCCCCAGTCCTGATCCCCCTCCTGCACCCCAAACCCCTTATTCCTGGCCCCACCCCAGAGCCTGCACCCCCAGCTGGAGCCCACACCTCCTCCCGCACCCCACCCTCCTGCCCCAACCTGGTGAAAATGAGCAAGTGAGCGAGGGTGAGGGAGAGCACCCCACAGAGGGGGAGGGGATGAAGTGAACAGGGAGTGGGGCCTCAGAGAAGGGGCAGGGCAAGGGTGTTCGGTTTTCTGCAGTTAGTAACTTGGCAGCCCAGCTCCATGCCCCAACTTTGCTCAGCCAGCAGCTGGCAGCAGTGGCATAACATGGAGCAGGTTGCAACCATCCTGACCTTTATTAACAAAGTGTGGCCTGTAGAGACAACAGGTCCCAGCATGCAATGTGACCTCGTGACTCAGGTCAGGAGGATGGAGCACTGTCTGCTGGGAAATGATCCAGCTGTGCAAGCCGTGTGGGTGTAGCAAATGGGAGGGCAGTGGCAGGAGACAGGCTAGAATGATGTGGGCTGATTTTGTTCCATGTCAGACAGTAGGGGAGGGAGCAGGGAATTCCCACAACCAGTCCCAGAGGAAGTTTCGGGCTGAGAAAATCTTGGAAGGATAAAAATGCTGAACTTTCTGGAGCTGACAGTTCCCTCCAGCCGGTCAGCCCGCCTGTGTGTCCTTCCCCACAGATCATTCGGAAAGTCACCAAGCAGTATGCCATGCTGGATGTGGATGAGCCCATCTCCCAACTCCACAAGTGCGCTTTCCAGTTCCAAGGCAGTGACGGGATGTACCTGTGTCTCTCGACCGAGAAAGTGATCCAGTTCCAGGTAGTGCAGCATGAAGCCGTCCAGATACTAGCGAGAGCAAACTCCCTCCAGCTCCTCCCTCCTGTTACTTGCTGCTGAGTCCATCATTTGAATGGTCTTTACCTTAAAGCCCCCCGCAATCCCCAAATGAAATTCAGTCCTTTATGTGATGTTGGAATAGGGAGAGAACCCATGCATGGAGACACACATCCCCACTCCAACCTCACCTACCCATGCTGGGCCTTGCTCTAATTTTTCCTGTCACCCCACAGCGACACAGACCTCTCTCCCTTCCCACTTGGCCCTGCCCCTCTGGCTGCCTCCCACAGCATCACATAACCAAGCTGCCATGTGATTTTGTTAAGCCAGAAGCATTTGAGGATGAAGTCACTGATCCCGATTGCTCCTTTGGGTCAGCATAGACGTATCCCTATCCCTGAACATGGAACTGCAGCAGCTGGCCAATAATAATAATAATAAACAGCAACGTGCTGGTCCAGCACCTTCCATTTAGGGTTCTCAGATCCTTTTACAAAGGTCGAGAGATATTATTATCCCCCTTTGACGGTGAGACAGCGGCACAGAGAGCTGGAGTGACTTGCCAAAAGCCAAGCAGACCATGGCAGAGTCAGGAATAGAACCCAGGAGTCCTGGCTATCAGTCCCCAGCTCACACCACTATGGTACGTGGCCTCCGTGACACTAAAATTCCATGCAGGCGTCTCCATGCCCAAAGGAAGCAAACCGTGATCTGCTGAACGATGGCTCCTGCTGGACGATAATTGGAACGGAGACTGTGGAGTACACGTTCAGTGACAGCCTGGCCTGTATTCAGGATCCCGTGAGCCCAGTCCCACTTATAACCATGCTGGAGGTACGGAGGGCTTTCCATCTTGTTGTCCTGTGCACGGCTTTTGTTAACCTAGCTCAGGGGTGGCCAATGTGATCTGGAGCCACCTGCGGCTCTTCAGAAGTTAATATGCTGCTCCTTGTATAGGCACCGACTCTGGGGCTGGAGCTACAGGTGCTGACTTTCCAATGGGCCAGGGGGTGCTCCCTGCTCAACCCCTGGCTCTGCCCCCACTCCACCCCTTCCCACCCCTTCCCTAGCCTGCCATGCCCTCACTCCTCCCCTTCCCCCCCCAGAGCTTTCTGCACGCCACGAAACTGCTGATCAGGAGGGGCAGGGAGGCAGGGGGAGGCACTGATCAGTGAGGCTGCAGACATATTACTATGGCTCTTTGGCAATGTACATTGGTACATTCTGGCTCCTTCTCAGGCTCAGGTTGGCCACCCTTGACCTACCTTACTGACGCACAAGAGGCTGCAAATCTCTTCTCCTAGCTCTGCATGTGCCTCTGAATCATCTTCCCCCATCCCCAACCCCCGGCCTCTTGCCACACGCTGCCCTCTGTGTACATGACAGGGCAGATTTTTCACAGATGATTTGAGGAATCAGTAAGTTTTGATCTTTTCCCCTCTGCTCAATAACTGGTCCTAATGTCTCCTCAATTCCCTCTCCTTGTGCCCCAGCTCAGGGCCCTGCTCTCCTCCCCTGGGGTAAGACACTGTGGACTGCCCGCTCTTCTGCAGGGAGGACAGCAAGCCCTCCAGCTGGGAACGTTGCCGCCCGCAGGACCATATTGGGGCAGCAGCACGTCATGGTGCAAGGTGTATAACCCCCTCCCATGTGCTCTGGTTGTGACAGCTGACTGGCGGAGGGGATGTGGCAATGCTGGAGGTGCAGGGCGAGTATTTCCATGCAGATCTGAAAGTCTGGTTTGGAGATGTGGAAGCTGAGACTATGTACAGGTAAAGCAGCGAACCAGTCTGATGAGCTGGTGTTTAGACACAGGTGGAGATGGAGGTGGTGGTGGGTGGCATAAATGACACCGACCCTAAATGCCACATCTGGCAGGCCTTTTTGGTCATTATTGTGGTTCCAAGGACTGGGAGCTTTGCTTTAGGTGGGAGTTTTGTGCAGTGTATCCCACAAGACAAAGCAGGACGAGTCTGGAAATAACTCACACATACACAAGCTTTGTAATTAGAGATCCAAAAGGCTTCCTAGGATATCTAATCCATGCCCGCACCAGCTCGGGATTGAGCTCGAGGGACATTGACTAGTACACCAGCATTTATGGCAAGGGGTCTCAGGCTGGGAGAATGGGTGTTCCGTGAGGTCACTTCAGGAGGGACATGGCAGCTCCATCTGCAGCATGGGCATGAGGCAAACAGGGTGAGAGTCTGGGCCCAAAGGACCAAACCTTGGAACAGGAACCCCACCAAAACAGAGGGGAAAGGGAGAAAGAGACAAAAGAGAGAAGGGAGGAGACTGGACAAATCAGGAGCTGCCATTAATCCCAAGACTAAATGACTGCCACCAGGTAGCAAAATAGAATTTACTTTATTCAAAGGCACTGTGGGAGAAAGGCTGTATTAGGGTTGTGAGTAGGACAGGGCAGAGTCTCCTCCCTGGAAAGGCTACAGTAGTATATATGGTTTCTTTTCTTTCTTTCTTTCTTTCTTTTCTTTCTTTTTTTTTTTTTTTTTTTTGGTGCACTGTTCCCAGGACCCCGAAGTCCTTAGTGTGTGTTGTCCCTGACGTCTCGGCATTTGGCAGCAACTGGCGATGGCTGAGATACCCCATCACTGTCCCACTCTCGCTCATAAGGAACGATGGGCTGATCTATTCCAGCTCGTTCACATTTACGTACACCCCAGAGCAGAGCTTCCTCCCTGCCCTGCAGATCCTTCCAGAGCTGACACAGGACTCCGATACCTTACTCAACAGCATCCATCAGGAATTCACTAGGACCAATTTTCACCTCTTCATGCAGAGCTAGCAAGCCTGGAATGGTGGAGGGTCTTCATAGAAACAGGACTTGGAACAAGGTCTGCCACCATCTCTGAAACTGACATTAACACTGAGAGATGGGTACAGACATCCCTGTGGTCTGTAGGATCTCCCAAGTGCTCTACTGTGCATAAAATACCCTGTCTATTCTTTTTAGATTTGTTAAGAATTGTTTCAAAAGGAAGCATCACCCTGTGAAATTTACTAACAAAATGAACAATATATCCATGCCTCAAGGAGTGTTTAACTGATTCAAATGATCTTTTTACTAGACATTTTGCAGATGTCACAGTTTGGCTCTTTAGCTGGTGTAAAGTGGTGCCATTGGTTTCATGGCTTCATAGATCTTAAGGCCAGGAAGGTCCGTTGTGATCACCTAGTCTGACCTCCAAGAGCTTTTCACCCAGTAATTCCTGCACTGAGGCCATTGATGTCAGTGGAGTGATATTGATTTATGGCAGCTGAGAAGCTGAGCCCAAATGTGCTTTTATTTGCGGCCCCTACTGGGGTTATTTCTTTAAAAGTAGCACAGTCTGAGGTGCCCTTACTAGCCCTGTCATCTCACACACACTTCAATCTATGCCTCAGTAGTAAGTTGCTGAGTTAAAGTTGCCTTAAGAAGAATCCATGTTTCATGGAACTGGAGCTCTGAGTGCTACACACAAGTGGGCTTTGAAGCTCTATTTAGAGTCTTCAGATCACCACGGCATCAAAAGGCTTATGGTATATTTTGAAACACTCTGTTTTGGCAGTTGAGGCTGATTTAGAAGTGACTTAATTGCCAAAGCCACACTGGCTTTTAACCTACACTGAACTCTTGAAGGTTTACCAGGAGGCCCGGAAGAAGCATGCTGCTGTCTAGTGAGCTACAGAATCCTGGGCAGGCTTTGCAACAGATGGCTCTTTCTTTCACTCGTCTAATTGCGGCGCTGCTCCTGGAGGATCCTCCCGTCTACGCCTGTGTTTTGCGAGCACGTGCAGTCTTGTGGCTGGCGTGTTTTGGATTATGCTACACAGG
Organism: Gopherus flavomarginatus; assembly: GCF_025201925.1. Lineage (NCBI taxonomy): Eukaryota > Metazoa > Chordata > Testudines > Testudinidae > Gopherus > Gopherus flavomarginatus. The sequence goes on along the minus strand of NC_066627.1, from coordinate 32,526,973 downwards.
TTACTTTATGTCCAGTGGTTTGGGAGATGGATTTTCATGTTTCTCAAGGTCCAAGTTCCAGGCCCGTCTAAGGGCCGCTCTTTTTTTTTTCCCCCGAGATGCTGGACCAAATCCTGCTCTTGTCCAGACGTGCACAACCCTTGCTAACTCCACAGGAGCCCCTGCTCCATGCTTTGGTTCTGTAGCCCATCCTCGCCTCATACAGCAGAGCTCATCCCGGCACCATGCAGCAAACACACTGGAGACCTTTGCCCTGTTGATATACGTTATAGTCATAATCACTGAAAGACTTGCTTGGCCTGGCATAGTTTTTGCCCCACCTCTGGGCAAATCTGTGATCGTGGCATCCAGGCAGTGTGTCATGGGGTGATAGAACCCCAGATCCAGCTGTTCTGCACCCCTCTGCTGGAACTGACTCAAACTAGCGTGCTGGGGAAGAGGGAGGAAGGACATTCTTTGTCCCATCTCCATCACTGTCACCAGTACATCTCGTTCTCCTGTGCCTAGCAATGGCTCTGATGAGACGACAAGCAGGGGAGAGGTTGGGTCAGCAGCAGCAAGAATCATTTAGGGCTAGCTTTTTTAATCCATTTAGGTGCCTAAAGAGGCAGGGTGGAACCTAGCGGGAATCCCATTGAAATCAATTGGAGTTAGGTTCTTCAGTGCTCTTGAAAATACTACTAGGTGCCTACCTGCATCTTTAGGTGCCTAAATTCCTTTTAAAAACTGTCCCTTAGGGACTTCAGCATTAGTGTTGCCTGGAGATCAGAGCAAGTGCTGAGAGGCAAGGCTAGCTGGGTTCTATTCACAGCTCACTGCATGGACAAGTTGCAACCTCTCTGGGCCTCCACTGTTAAAATGGACTCAGTCATGGAACTGTAGTAATATAGGGCTGGGAGGGACCTTCAGGGGGCAAGTCCAGCCCCCTGCACTGAGGAAGGACCAAGTAAACCTAGATGATCCCTGTCAGGTGTTGGTCCACTCTGTTCTTAAAAACACCGAGTGACGGGGATTCCACAACCTCCTTTGGAAGCCTATTCCAGAGCTTAACTACCCTTATAGTTAGAAAGTTTTTCCTAATATCTAACCTAAATCTCCTGTGCTGCAGATTAAGCCCCTTACTTCTTGTCCTATCTTCTGTGGACACGGAGAACAATTGATCACCATCCTCTTTATAACAGCTCTTAACATATTTGAAGACTTTTGTCAGGTTCCCATCCCCTTAGGTCTGGTCTACATTGGGGGAGGGGGCGGGGGTTGATGTAAGATACGAAACTTCAGCTACGGGAATACCGTAGCTGAAGTCGACAGATCTTATTTCGACTTACATGCTGTGGCTCCCCCATCGACTCCGATACTGCCGCTCACTCTGGTGGAGTTCCAGAGTCGACGGGGAGCACATTCGGGGATCAATATATCGCGTCTAGATGAGACGCGGTATACCGATCCCTGATAAATCGATCCCTACCCGCCAATCTGGCGGGTAGTCTGGATGTACCCTTGGTCTTCTTTTCTCAAGAGTAGACATGCCCAGTCTTTTTTAATCTTTCCTCATAGGTCAGGTTTTCTAAACCTGTTATAATTTTTGTTGCTGTCCTCTGAACCCTCTGTCCAGTTTGTCCACATCTTCCCTAAAGTTTGGTGCCCAGAGTTGGACACAGTGCTCCAGCTGAGGCCTCATCAGGGCTGAGTAGAGCCTGACAATTACCTCCCGTGTCTTACATATGACACTCCTGTTAACACATCCCAGATTGATATTAGCCTTTTTCGCAACTGCATCGCATTGTTGACTCATTCAATTTGTGATCTACTCTAACCCCCAGATCCTTTTAATCAGTAGCACCGTGTGGCCAGTTATTCTCCATTTTTTAGTTGTGCATTTCATTTTTCTTTTCTAAGTGTAGTACTTTGCACTTGTCATTACTGAATTTCATCTTTTTGATTTCAGACCAATTCTCTAATTTGTCAGGGTTGGTATGAATTTCAATCCTATCCTCCAAAGTGCTACCAACCGCTCTCGGCTTGGTGTCATCTGCAACATTTATAAACAAACATACTCTCCATTATCCAAGTCATCAACGAAAATATTGAATAGTATTTGACCCCAGATTGATCCCTGCAGGACCCCACCAAATACTTCCTACCAGTTTGATGATGAATCATTGAAAACTACTCTTTGAATACGGTCTTTCAACTTGTTAGGTACCCACCCTATAGTCATTTCATCTAGACCATATTTCCCTAGTTTGCTCATGAGAATGTCATGTGGGATTGTGTCAAAAGCCTTACTAAAATCAATATATACCAACATCTGCTTTCATTCCCTCTCTACACACACACACACACACACACACACACACACACACACACACACACACACACACACACACACACACACACAGCCAGTGACTCTGTCAAAGAAGGAAGTTAAATTGGTTTGATATAATTTGTTCTTGACAAATCCATGCTGGCTATTCCTTAAAATCCTATTAGCATCTAGGTGCTTACAAATTGATCATTTAATAATTTGTTCCAGGTCTGGAAGCTAGGCTGACTGGTCTGTAATTCCCCAGGTCCTCTTTGTTCCCATTTTTAAAATAGCTACTATGTTTGCCTTTCTCCAGTCCTCTGGGACCCATATGAGTTCTCAAAGATAATTGCTAACAGTTCCAAGATTGTTTCAGCTAGTTCCTTAAGTACCCAGCAATGATTTTCATCAGGCCCTGCCAATTTGAGTACATTTCCCTTATCTCAATATTCTTTAACCTGTTCTTTCCCTATGTTGGCTTGCCTTCCTTCCTCCTTGTTATTAATATTAATTGTGTTGAGTATCTGGTCATCATCTTTTTAGTGAAGACTGAAGCAAAATAAGCATTAAACACCTCGGCCTTCTTGATGTCATCAGTTATTAGCTCTCCTTTCCTGCTGAGCAGAAGATGTAACTTTTCTTCATCTTTCACTTGTTCCTACTGTATTTAAAAAAACGCTTCTTACTGCCTTTGATGTCCCCTGCTAGGTGTAACTCACTGTGTGCCTTAGCCTTTCTGCTTTTGTTCCCGAGAACTGGTAGGTAAGGTGCCCTGGGAAGAAAATCTAATGGATAAAGGAGTTCAGAAGGGCTGGCCGTTTCTTAAGGAGAGAATGTTATAGGCACAACTGCCAGCTGTCCCGATGGCCTCCTCTTATTCTTCCTTCACATCAGGCTAGTTTGCAGTTGTGCCTTTAATAAGATGGGACCTTACCACCAGTTCTCTGGGTTTGTTACAATCTGCTTGTTTGAAGTTCATTGTCCTTATGCTGCAACTCTCACCCCTTCCTTTCCTTAGAATCCTGAAATTAATGATTCTGACTTGCCTACTGGCTCATGCAGAATTCATTACAGTTTGCAAAGCACCTGGAGAAGGGGGAAGGTGGCTAAGGAAGGGCAGAAGGCTATTAAACCCCCTACTTAGTGACACTTGTCACGGAGTGTGGGGGAGTCCGGTCCTGCACCCCTCTTCCTGGGACCCACAGTGACTCTCAGCCAGCCAGTAAAACAGAAGGTTTATTGGACAACAGGAACACAGGTTACAGCAGAGCTTGCAGGCACAGTCAGGACCCCTCCACCGAGTCCTTCTGGGCTTTCAGGGTGCTTGGATCCTAGCTAGGATACCCTGAATTCCACCCACACAGCCCCAAGCCCAAACTCAAACTGCTTTCCTCCTGCCACTTCCTTCCTTTGTTCCCCTTCCCGGGCAAAGGTGTTTGACCTTTCCCCTCCCTTACCTAGCTCAGGTTACAGGCCCTGGCATCGTCCATCCCCTAAAGTCCTCCCCTGCTCTCCCACTCCCCACACAGACAGTCCCTACTGCATCACATCTCTCCCCCCTTCGAGACTGAACTGAGCGGGGTCACTCTGCTCAGTGACCTGGGGAAGTTCAGGGTCCCCTCTCCGGGACAACGCATCCGCTGTTAGGTTGGCACTTCCCTTCACATGGACCACGTCCATGTCATAGTCCTGGAGGAGCAGGCTCCACCTCAGGAGCTTGGCGTTGGCTCCTTTTATTTGGTGCAGCCAGGTCAGGGGAGAGTGGTCGGTGTACACGGTGAAGTGTCGCCCAAAGAGATATGGCTTTAGCTTTTTAAGGGCCCACACCATGGCCAGGCATTTCTTTTCGATGGCCGCGTAGCTTTGTTCCCGGGGTAGCAGCTTCTTACTCAGGTACACGATGGGGTGTCTTTCCCCCTTTTCATCCTTCTGCATTAACACTGCCCCCAGTCCCGTATTTGAGGCATCAGTGAACACCATAAAGGGTTTGTTAAAATTTGGGTTTGCTAGAACTGGGCCACTAACCAGAGCCTCCTTCAGCGCCCGGAAAGCCTCCTGGCACTGCTCAGTCCAGATCACCTTGTCTGGCTTCCCCTTTTTGCATAGTTCAGTGATGGGGCCGGCTATGGCACTAAAGTGGGGCACGAACCTTCGATAGTACCCCGCCATCCCAATAAAGGCCTGGACCTGCTTTTTGGTTTGGGGAGCAGGCCAGTCTCTGATTACCTCCACCTTGGCTGGTTTCGGCTTCAGGCAGCCGCTCCCCACCCGATGGCCCAGGTAAGATACTTCAGCCATCCCCACCTTGCACTTCTCAGCCTTTACTGTTAACCCAGCCTTTCGGAGTCGGTCCAGGACTTGTTTAACCTGGGACACGTGGTCCTTCCAGGTCTGGCTGAAGACGCAGATGTCGTCAATATACGCCACGGCAAAACTCTCCATCCCCCTCAGTAGCTGATCCACCAGACGCTGGAAGGTGGCCGGCGCTCCCTTGAGGCCGAAGGGCAGGGTCAAAAACTCATAGAGCCCCAGAGGGGTGATAAAGGCCGATTTCAGCCTGGCATCTGCGTCCAGCGGCACTTGCCAGTAGCCTTTGGTAAGATTCATAGTGGTGAGGTACCGAGCACCTCCCAGCTTGTCTAGGAGCTCATCAGGCCTGGGCATAGGGTAGGCATTAGATACAGTGATGGCATTGAGCTTTCGATAGTCCACACAGAACCGGATTGACCCATCCTTCTTGGGAACCAGCACTACTGGCGAGGCCCAAGGGCTGGAAGACGGCTGGATCACCCCCAAAGCCAGCATGTCCCTGACCTCTCTTTCAAGATTCTGGGCAGTTTTACCAGTGACCCGAAAAGGGGAGCATTTTATAGGGGGGTGTGACCCGGTCTTCACCCGGTGGACAGTTAAATTAGTGCGTCCAGGCTGGTTGGAAAACAGCTGTCGGTATAGATGCAGCACCCCTCTGATCTCAGCGTGCTGGCCCGGGGTTAGTTGCTCAGAGAGGGGAATCGCCTCCAGGGGGGAACCAGTTTTTGTTCCAGGGAATAGATTCACTAAGGGGTCATCTCCCTGCTCCTCCCAATGTCCACACACGGCCAACACCACATTCCCCCTGTCATAGTATGGTTTTATCATGTTCACATGGTACACCCGACGGTGATGTGCCCGGTTTGACAGCTTCACCACATAGTTTACCTTATTCAGTTGCTTGATAACCTTGAAGGGCCCTTCCCAGGCGGCCTGGAGTTTGTTTTTTCTCACGGGGATGAGAACCATTACCTGATTCCCGGTGGCGAAGGCACGGGCTTGTGCTGTGCGGTCATACCAGACCTTCTGCCTCCTTTGGGCTCGGGCCAGATTTTTCCTGGCCAGGCCCATGAGCTCGGCCAGTCTTTCCCGGAAGGTCAGGACATACTCCACCACTGACTCTCCCTCGGGAGCGGCCTTTCCCTCCCATTCGTCCCTCATCAGGTCTAGGGGCCCCCTCACCCGCCTTCCATACAACAGTTCGAAAGGTGAAAACCCGGTAGATTTCTGGGGTACCTCCCTGTACGCAAACAGCAGGTGAGGTAAGTACTTGTCCCAATCTTGCGGATGCTGGTTCATAAATGTTTTTAGCATCATCTTCAGCGTCCCGTTGAACCTTTCTACCAGCCCGTTGGACTGGGGGTGATACGCTGAGGCCCAGTTGTGCTGGACCCCACATTTCTGCCATAAGGACCGGAGCAGGGCCGACATGAAGTTGGACCCCTGGTCCGTTAAGACCTCCTTGGGGAACCCCACCCGGCTGAAAATTGTCAGCAGCGCATCTGCCACTGTGTTTGCTTCGATAGAGGACAAGGCCACCGCCTCGGGGTAGCGAGTGGCAAAATTCACCACCACCAGGATGTATTTCTTTCCTGACCGGGTCGTCTTACTGAGGGGTCCCACTATGTCCATGGCCACCTTCTGGAAAGGTTTTTCTATGATGGGTAAAGGCCTCAAAGCCGCTTTCCCCTTGTCCCGGGCCTTCCCCACCCTCTGGCAGGGGTCACAGGATTGGCAGTACTGTCGGACATGGGTAAAGACCCCAGGCCAGTAAAAGTTCTGTAGCAGCCTCTGCCTGGTGCGCCGGATTCCCTGGTGCCCTGCGAGAGGGATGTCATGGGCCAGGTACAACAGCTTGTGACGGAACTTCTGGGGAACCACCAGCTGCCTCCTGATCCCCCATGACTCTACTTCCCCTGGGGGAGCCCATTCTCGGTACAGGAACCCCTTCTCCCACAGGAACCTTTCCTTGCAACCTCTTCTTATGGTTTGTACCGCACTAAGGTCAGCCCGGTCCCTGTGCTTTCGCAAGGAGGGATCTTTTTGCAACTCGGCCTGGAACTCAGCAGCTGGGACAGGAATGGGGACCGGCTCTCTCTTGCTGGCTGGGTCTGAGGCCGCAGCCTCTCTGCACCGTGCCCCTGGGCGTTCCCCGCTTCCTGAGTTAGGGTCCTGCACCTCAGGTCGAGTACCTTCCCCGTTGTCGGGGAGCAGTGCCATTTGCCGACTTTGACTACGAGTCACGACCAGGGCACTCTGGGTGTTACTAGGCCAGTCCTTAAGGTCCCCTCCCATTAACACGTCAGTGGGCAAATACTGGTGTACCCCCACATTCTTGGGGCCCTTCTTGGCCCCCCATTTCAGGTGTACCCTTGCCACGGGTACCTTGAATGGGGTCCCGCCCACGCCCATTAGGGTCAGGTAGGTGTCGGGCACCATCCGATTTGAGGCCACCACCTTGGGCCGGGCCAGCGTCACCTTTGCGCCCGTGTTCCAGTACCCAGTGACCTTCCTCCCATCCACTTTCAGGGAAACAATGCACTTCTTCCGGAGGGGCAGCCCCGCGCCCACCCGGTAAACCAAAAACCCGGAACCGGGAGCATCCACAGGTGGTATGTTGCCAACCCCCCTTTCCTGGGAATGTAGCCCCTCCTCCGATTGGGTTTTTACCCAGTCCACCCTCTGCGGGTTGGGTCTGCTTGGTTTGTCCCTGAGCTTGGGGCACTGGGCCCGTATGTGACCTCGTTGGCCACAGCGATAGCAGCCCATATCTCGTGGGTCCCCTTGAGTGGGTCGGAGGGACCTGCCGCTGGATGTTCCCCTTTTGGGGGGGTTCTCCATAGGCCCCCTTTGGGAGGTCCCATGATGACTCTCTCTCTGCGTTGAGGCAGGCTTGCTCCTTCGAGACTCCTTCCTGCCATCCCCTGCCCGACTGTCCACAAATTGGTCGGCCAGCTGGCCTGCGTGCTGTGGGTTCTCCGGCTTCTGGTCCATCAACCACAGCCTCAGGTCGGACGGGCACTGCTCGTACAGGTGCTCCAGTATGAATAGGTCAAGCAGGTCCTCTTTAGTTTGGGCCCCAGCTGTCCACTTGCGAGCATACCCCTGCGCCCGGTTGACCAGTTGTAGGTATGTGACCTCACGGGTTTTACGCTGGCTCCGGAACTTTTTCCAGTACATCTCAGGAGTCAGCCCAAACTCACGGAGCAGGGCCTGTTTGAACAGTTCGTAGTCCCCTGCCTCCGCCCCTTTCAGTCGGCTGTACACCTCCACGGCTGTGGAGTCCAGTAAGGGGGTGAGAACTGCGATCCTGTCTGCAGGGTCAACCCTGTGCAGCTCGCAGGCATTCTCAAAGGCCGTCAGGAAGGTATCTATGTCCTCCCCCTCCTTACGCCGGGGCAGCAAGTGCTTATCAAAGCTCTTTGTAGGCTTGGGTCCCCCCCTCACTCACCGCAGCCAGAGCCTCACTGCTCCTCAGCCGGGCCAGGTCCAGCTCATGTTTACGCTGTTTCTCCTTCTCCTCCCACTCTCGCTGGCGCTGGCTCTCCTCATGTTTACGCTGGTTCTCCTCATGTTTACGCTGGTTCTCCTCATGTTCACGCTGTTTCGCCTTCTCCTCCAGCTCTCGCCTCTTTAACTCGAGCTCTTCCCGTCTCAGCTCCCTTTCATATTCCAGCCGCATCCGCTCCACGGATGCCGAGCGTTGCCGGGAGGTTCCCCTGCTGGGGGGTGAGCTTCGCCGTGAGGCTCCCCTGCTGGCCGGGGGTGTCACGGTGCCCTCGGTATACACTGGGCTCCTCCCCGCCCTTCCCCTAGGCCTAGGAAGGGGGGGTCTCGGGAAGCCCTCGTCCGCCGGCTGACCACTCCCAGCAGGGACAGTCACTGGTGCCTGCGCTGCATCTGCTCGGCTGCTTCCCTCAGAGACAGGGCTCCGTTCACTCATGCGGTCTCCCTGCTCCAGCTGGGCAATCAGCTGGTCCTTGGTGCGTCTCCCCGGGTGCAGCCCCCTCTGCTTGCACAGCTCTACCAGGTCACACTTGCGCCGCTTGGCATACATCTTCCTGCTGGCCACTCACAGGCCGGGGTGCTCGCCGCTCCCCACGGTTTCCAGGGGGACCCCTAGTGCACCAGCCCTTCTTGAGGTCACCACCTCTCTGCCAGGGTCGAGCTGCAGACTCCTCCGCCCCTGGGACCGCTCGCTGCAATCCCCCGGGGGACCCTGTTACTGCAAAGTCCTTCTCACTGGGCACACACTCCCAGGGGTTAACTACCCCTTCGTTTTACTGCTCCCCAGTCACTTACTGCAGGAAGCGCCGTCCACGGGGTGCAGTATATCCCACCGCTGCCACCAGTTGTCACGGAGTGTGGGGGAGTCCGGTCCTGCACCCCTCTTCCTGGGACCCACAGTGACTCTCAGCCAGCCAGTAAAACAGAAGGCTTATTGGACAACAGGAACACAGGTTACAGCACAGCTTGCAGGCACAGTCAGGACCCCTCCACCGAGTCCTTCTGGGCTTTCAGGGTGCTTGGATCCTAGCTAGGATACCCTGAATTCCACCCACACAGCCCCAAGCCCAAACTCAAACTGCTTCCCTCCTGCCACTTCCTTCCTTTGTTCCCCTTCCCGGGCAAAGGTGTTTGACCTTTCCCCTCCCTTACCTAGCTCAGGTTACAGGCCCTGGCATCGTCCATCCCCTAAAGTCCTCCCCTGCTCTCCCACTCCCCACACAGACAGTCCCTACTGCATCACAACACTGTCCTGCCCTTCCACCCTGGCTGGCCTCCTGCCTCTAGTGTCCAGCGGATAGATCAGAAGAGAGCAGCGTCTGTGGTCCCAGCAGGGCATGAGTCAAGAGCCTGCTCCCCAGGGTATCATTTCCTGTATTCTGCTCAGCTAGTCAGTTAATTCTAATTTTAGCACATAAAGAAAAAAAGAGCCATTCTATTTACAAGATGGCAACTCGCCATCGATTCACCAGAGCTCACTGTTGACTGGGGGCAGATATATTGCACAGTGGAACTCCAGGCAGCTCTGGCAGCGTCGCAGTCCCCAGGGCATTAGGCATGAATGGCACAATGTGTAGCCCTAGATCATTCCAGCCAGAGTGGTGAGAAGAAAAATGCATTTGATTGGCTCTGCTGGCTCCAGTTGCCGGCAGGTGAGGCCAACAGCCATACTGAACTGACTTGGGACCGAGTCAGTTTCTACCTTATGGAGCCTGGTTCTGCGCTGGCAGCGCTACAGGAATTGGTTTTTACAGGCGGGGCACAGCAATGCACAGAGGCTAAAAATACATCCCAGGGCTAGCTGCAGAAAGAAATATATATAACCTGTGTTTTTAATGCAATAATACAGAGGCAGATCCTCAACTGGTGTAGCTCACATAGCACCAATGTGTGAATGGTGGGAATTGCCCTTCCTTAGCACCCTCCAATGGTGCTACAACCATTTATACCAGCTGAGAATCTTTTCCACTGTGTCTGCACCTGGTGGTATGGCAGGGGCATCCATAAACAATATGGGAAAGTTTTTTGGTGAGAGAGGCCGTAATGGTAAAGTTTCCCAGGGTTCCAAGAAGCGCCAAGTTAAAAGAGAAGCTTCAGAGACAAACTCTAATGCCAAAGAGAGCTAAAGAAATATTTACAACATTTGAATATATATTAGCAATTTCACTTGCACTGCCAATGGTGTAGCAGCCTGGTGGAAAAGCCCTAGCCAGTATCATAGAAAATGATACTTCTCTATAGATGTTTTGGAACCATCCTATAGACTTTAATAGATAATAATACCCCTGTTGAGGCATTGTACAGGATGATTTGACCAGTGATACTCAGACCGAAGCTGGAGAGCTGCAAGTGGCTTTTATGTGTCTCCTGCCGCTCTTTGCAGTACATGATATTAAGACAGTGTGTGATTTAATTATTAACCAATCAGGATGCTTTTACTGTGTTATTAACCAATCAGTCAGTCTCCAGCACACACAAGAGTGCCTTTGAACTGCTGTCTCCAGCATAGAGCCCAGCTTCACAGCGCTGGTTTCAGAGGAGTGCCACAGGGACAGCCACACAGGTAAGGATCATCATTTGAAGTTTGGATAACACGTGATTCTGAATAAGCATTCAGAGTTCTGTCACTACAATTGTGGTTGATCAAATAATAACACTTATTATCCATATACTAAATATTTCCCCTGCCATATTGTTTGACTATGAATAGTACTAGAGTAAATGACAATACATTCACACTACTGTGGCTTTTTTGGGTAATGTTGATTGCTAATTTGGCTCCTGAACCACTGAGGTCTGAGTGTCACTGGTTTAGAGAGAGAAAATGTCTGCAGAAAGAGAATGAGAGTCCCCTTAATTTCTTTAGGTGTTTAATGTAACTGTGGTGGAACCTGGTTACATTTCCATAGAGCCCTATTCCTTTAATCCTCTGTAAGTTATGTAGGGCTTTTCCATATGGGTACTGGACCTATTCTTCAGAGGATATCAGGGCCAGATTCTCAGCTGGTGTAAACCAGCAGAGCTTCACTGATATTAGAGTTCTATTTATACCCACTTTAAGGGTGCTTTACAGAGCACCAGTGTGGTGAAAAAGGGCCTTAGTGTAAACAGGCATCAGGCCCAAGACACCCCCTAAATTGATGACCATGTGACAAAGTCCCTGCTTTACGGATCCTCCCTGTAGCCCCCTCCTGAAACTATTTCCTACCCAGATCTGTTCTGAGAAGAACTGGAATTGCATGAAAGGACGGGAGATTCTTTCAAGTTGATGTCTTAATTCTCTATCAGTGGGACAGATGGAATAAACAATCTGCTGGAGCCACTTCCCCCTTCCCTTTGAAGCGTCCCGACAGAATGCTGTGCCATTCAGATTTTGTGACTGGAAAGAGCCCGCCACTATATTTAGCAGTATTTTGTGTTCCGTAGGGAAGAAGTGACACTTTTTACTAGACATCAAGGGATTTCAACAATAGAGAGTTTTGTTTAGTTTTGTTTACTGCAGAGCACTTTGCTGGAGCAGTCAGAAAAGTAGCAAACGGCACATTCTTAAACTCTAATGGATTAAGCAAACAGCTGCAGTAATTTAATCACATAGCAAAATGGAAAACTCAGCAGCTCCTTTGGGTTGGAAGGAACCTAGAGTGGGTTGCCCAGCCTGTCCTCCTGCATCGGGGCAGGATCGATTTCATCCTCCCTTAAACCAGTCAGCAGCTTGGGTGCATTTTTGCCCTCTGCTTTTCCCGCCAAGCCCTCCAAGCAGTTTGTAAACAGAAGTCCACCACTCTTAAGGGTTCCTTCCCTACCCCTGGGGGGACTGTGTACTCGGCCTGTCAGCGCAGGGCTGTGTGCGCTGTTTATGTGCATACCCACTGATGAACACAGATGGTTCTGGTGGATGCCTGCCCTTGAGTCATAAAGTCTCACTCCCAAACTATAAATCAGCAGCCCCCTGTTTCCTGCTGGAATATAACATAAAGCTGCAAGTGTTAGGCAGCATGAGCACAGAGTGTGCCCGTCTGGCTTCCCTAGGTCTCAGCTCACCCCCTTTCTGCAGCCCTCAGGACTCCTGCCTCTGAAGCTGAAGCCAGCACTGTACATTCTGCAGTGCAGGGGGGTTGGGAGGAGGGGAATAATCCCATGGCAGGCACTGAAAGCTCAAAGCAAACTCCTCTTCTCAGGCCTGCACTGCGGATGCCCATGGCCTATCTTGCACATTCTGCCCCCAGTATTGCCAGCCCCACACATTCATAAAGAATCATGCCTCAGGCTTCAAAAATCGTCTAACTGGCTTAACAATCATGAGGGTTTTTTAAAAACTAAGAAACCTGCTGAGGCTCCTTGTATTCATCTTGGTGTGTCTGAGCCATTGTGTCGCACCCAGGATGTATTTTTAAGCTTTTCTCCACAACAGTGAAGGCTAAAAACTCACTTTTATTAAAAATGAAAACTGGGAGCCTCACCTAATCATATGACTCCAGGAGCTGGAGCTTCAAAGTAATCAGCTACCATGAGACTAGTGATATAATCATGAGAGTCAGCAAATGCTGCCACCTGGCTGTCCCAGTGATGAGGATTTTACACAAAGGAAAATGGCCAGGTTGTTAGGCTATCACTAAGGCAACGCTGGCCACCTGGGGGAGCTGAGTTTGTCCTAACCAACCTGGACAGGCAGCACCAGGACTTCCCCACACGCCCTGCTTCCTTCTGATGAGCCAGGAATGCTGTTGATGGGCACAGTAGCATCTACCCTGGGTTGAGTAGTGCAGGTCCCATCCACCCTGAACTTACAAAGCTAGCAGCTGAGAGTCACTAGAGTTTTCCCCATTGTCTTTAGTGAAGCCTTGTTAAATCTCCTTGTATGTCTGGGCAGTCAGTTCCCTGAGATCCCCAAGCGTGCCTGAACATCCCATCCCATGAGATGGGTGATTATGGGCAGGATACCCCCATAGAATCCATGTGGAAACCAGGGCATTCGGTTTCCACATGGATTCTATGGGGGTATCCTGCCCATAATCTCCTGTCTCACACTCAGGCCTGGTCTACACCTAAAACTTAGATTGACATAGCTATGAGAGACACAATTAAGCCAACCTAAGCCCTGCTATAGACACAGCTAGGAGAATGGAAGAATTCTTCTGTTGATCTAGGTACCACCTCTCAAGGGGGTGGATTTCTAAAAGTGATGGGAAAAAAAACCCTTCTGTGGCTGTAGCAAGTATCTACAGCAGGTAATTGCAGCCCTGTAGTGCTTGTAGTGTAGATGTAGCCTCAGAAAATTGGCTAATATGCCTCATCTGCCTCCGAAAAGGAGGCCCTGAGGGTTTGAGGTAAAAGAATAAATAGGAGGAGAGGTGTGAGGCTGGCAGCTGCTCTTTCCAGCTGTGCAGGTACCTGAGGGGCTTCACATATCTGACACATTGTGACATCAGCAGCAAACTCAGCCCAGGGAGCTCAACACTTCTCGATCACTTTTTAACTCCTTTTTTATTTGGGGCCTGATTCTGCTCTGACTTGCACTGGCTGTAAATCAGGAGTGAGTCCATTGAAGTCAGTAGAGTTTACATTGGGGTAGGTGAAAATGCTGGCTCCTGAGACATGTCCTTAGATTTAGCAAGAAGAACATTATAAGACGCTAGATGGGGGTTGAAGTAAATTTGATCTCAGACCGTACATGTGGGAAGAGGTTGTGGCCTCTGAAATTCCCAAATCCTGTATTATGGGCCCAGCTATTGGCCTGTGAGCTTGAGCTGTGACTTTGGCCAGCATGGATTTTCAGGCTGAGGGTAACAATGTATTGCAAGAAGACTGAGCTCTAAGTGAACAGCTGCAACCTTCTTAGCTGGCAATCTCTAAACTTCCAGGGTTTAGAGATTTCAAGGCCAGAAGGAGCCACTGGGGTCATCTAGTCTAACGCAGGCCATAGAACTTCCCACAAAATAATTCCCAGAGCAGAGCTTTTAGGAAAGCTTGATTTCTGATCTTGATTTGAAAATTGTCAGTGATGGAGAATCCACCACAACCCTGGTGAATTGTTCCAATGGTTAATTACTCTCACCGTTAAAAATGTACGTCTTATTTCCAGCCTGAATTTGTCTAGCTTCAACTTCCAGCCATTGGATCACATTAGACCTTTTTCTGCTAGAATGAAGAGCCCATTATTAAATGTTTGTTCCCCATGTATGTACTTACAGACTGTGATCAAATCACCCCTTAGCCTTCTCTTTGTTAAGCTAAATAGATTGAGCTCCTTGAGTCACTCATTATTGGACAGATTTTCTAATCTTTTAATAAGTCTTGTGGCTCTTGTCTGAACCCTTGCCAATTTATCAACGTATTTGTATGGTGGACACCAGAACTGGACCCAGGATTCCAGCAGTGGTCACACCAGTGCCAAATACAAAGGTAAAACAACCTTTCTACCCCTACCTGAGACTCCCCTGTTAATGCATCTAATGATTTCTCTGGTCCTTTTGGCCACAGCACCACACCAGGAGCTCATATTCAGCTGATTATCCACATGACCCCCTCCCCCGCAATCCTTTTCAGAGTCGTGGCTTCCCCGAATAGTGTTCCTCACACTGTCAGTATGGCTGACATTCTTTGCTCCTACACGTATACATTAAAATGCATAGTGTTTGTTTGCAGCCAACCTACCAAGTGTGCTGCAGGTACCATCTATCCCCAGCTCATGCCTACTTCTGCAGATCCAGCACTCCTTTACCCAGGGCTCGTGCTTCCATTTAGGCGACCTAGGCAGTCGCCTATGGCGCTAGGATTTGGGGGGGTGGCATTTTGCCACCCTTGGCGGCAATTCAGCGGCAGGGGGTCCTTCCGCGCTGTGGGTCTTCGGTGGCAATTCTGCGGCGGGTCCTTCACTTGCTCCAGGACCCGCCGCCAAAGTGCCCCGAAGACCAGGAGCCGCGGAAGGACCCCCCCCACCGCAGAATTGCCGCCAACGACCGGGAGCGCGGAAGGACCCCCGCCTAGGGTGCCAAAAATCCTGGCGCCGCTCCTGCCTTTCCCACAAATACTAAAAAAAAACCTGTTTAGTTGAATTGGGGGTAGGGGGAATCCTGCTACTGGGCAGTATCCCCCATTCCAACATGGAGGGCAGCACCATCCCCCCACACTACTTTCTTTTGTCTCCAGTACATATGGTCAGTGAGAAATCCCCTCAGCCCAGCACTACTGTTGTACCAGCCCATGTGCCTGGGTCCCAGATTCCTTTGGGTTCTGGCAATGCTCAGCCTCCAGTTTATTTGTGTAAACAGCTGCTGCCATCTAGTGCACAAGAACATGTACAGCAGCTTCTCCTCATAACCAGTTATCACTGCCCGGGCATTGCACACCTATGCTATTGGGTTTGTTCCTGACAGGATCAGATTGAAGTTGGGATGGGGCTTGGGGTGCTTCCTAGAGCTTGTGATGAGCTCCAGCTATTTTGCCACCCCAAGTGGCGAAGCAAAAAAATAAAGATAAAGCCGATCAGCGGCACTTTGAGGCACTTTGGCGGCAGCTCAATCGCACCACTTCATTCTTCTTCAGCAATTTAGTGGCGGGTCCTTCTCTCCCTCTCTTCCTCTTCAGTGGCAACTCAAAGAGGAAGAGAGGGACTGAGGGACCCGCCACTGAATTGCTGCCGAAGACCCGGACGTGCCCCCCCTTTCCATTGGTCCCCCCAAGCACCTGCTTCCTTCGCTGGTGCCTGGATCCAGCCCTGACCCTGAGCCAGCTCTTCCCAGCCCAAGGGACGTTTTTTGTTCTTATCCCATCGTGTGTTGGTGTGTCACAAGATGGTTCATCGTGTCTGTCTTGCTGAGAGCTCGTCAGCCATTCAGGTACTCTGACCTTCCTTTTAGCAGGATTTTTAGTGAGGTCATTTACCATATTTTAGATAATCTGTGAACTGATTTGATTCTTTAGACAATAGTTGAATGCAGTGATTAAAGTGCATCTGGAGAGATTGGCATGTAGTTTGGGGACCACGTAGTGGCAGAGAATTTAGTGCATGAACTGACATTCTGTCCAGATGCCTGAACAGAAACCAGAAACAGCCCTCATGCCCCAGTGCATTACAGAACCCCTGGACAGCTCCCAAACTTTGCTTCAGTACAGAAATCCCCAGGGAGCCTGGGACCTCCCTGAGTCCAGAAACACTCCTGCACAGTCCAGGTTATCTCTGTGCAGTCCAAGCACACATGCTGGTCACATTCCAGTTGCCTCGTGCTGTGCCCACGCAAGGACCATGCTGCCCCTTCACTCCTTGTTCATTAGGCAAAGTAATTTCTGCACATCAGTGGGAAACTCTCAGTGTTGTCCAAGTGCAGGAAGAACCCTTAAAAATCCAACCTGGGGAGCATGTTCTCCAGTCCAAATGGCCAACAGGGGCTAGTTTGTTTAAATGAGGCTGCTGCGTTTTTTTCATAGATTTTCAGGCCAGAACAGACCACTGTGATCATTTAGTCTGACCACCTGTATAATACAGGCCATAAACTTCCCTGAGTTAATTCCTCTTTAAACTAATGCAGATCTTTTAGGAAAACCTCTAATCTTGATTTTAAAATTGCCGGTGATAAGAGAATCCACTGTGATCCTTGGTATATTGTTCCAATGGTTAATTACCCTCCCTGTTAAAAATTGGTACCTTTAGAGTCTGAATTTGTCTAGATTCAACTTCCAACCATTAGATCTTGTTATACCTTTCCATGCCCAATTGAAGAGGCCTCAATTATCACATTTATTTTCCCTGTTTAGGCATTTATAGACTGTGATCTAGTAACCCCTTAGCCGTCTCTTCGTTAAGCTACATGGATTTAGCACCTTGAGTGTCACTATAAGGCAGGTTTTCCAATTGTTTAGCTGTTCTCATGGCTCTCCTCTGAACCCTCTCCAATTTTTCAACATCCTTCTTGACTTGTGGACACCAGAACTGGACCCAGTATTTTTAATCCCAACATACAGAAACTCCTGAAAAAAGAACAGGAGTACTTGTGGCACCTTAGTCTCTAAGGTGCCACAAGGACTCCTGTTCTTTTTGTGGATACAGACTAATATGGCTGCTACTCAGAAACTCCTGAGAAACTCCAAACTGGAGGGAACTTTTGCAAGTGAGCTCCAAGCCGTGAAAAGGCTGGAGGGAGGTGTTTCCATAGTGATGGGGAAGAAGTATGTGAGGTTGATGGTGAAGTGTAACAGAAACTTAACTCTGCAGGGAAAAGGGCCTCTCCTCATCTGCAGCTTGACACAGACAGGCCTCACCATGGGGCTGGTCTCCTGTCCATGATCTGGCTTCCCAACTTTACTCTAATTGCTTATGCATTGGCAAGAGGAGCCTGGGACAGCTGCCTGAAGTTGTGCATTGGCTGAGAGCCCTCCCAAAGACCTACCATCAAATCAAAGCAGTTGCTTGGGTGGCAGGGATCACAGGGGCAAAACTCGCTGCTGGGGACTGAAAAAGGCACTTGACAAGGGCAGCCGAGCCTTGAGGCTTCTCCCAGACACTGGGATGGAAATCTCCATGTCCGACCACAGCCCACGTAAGACACAGCAGCAGGCAGGCAGGAGTCGGAACAGGAACTCACACACAGTGACGGTGATAGATGAACTCCCATAATGGATGTGGAGATGCTTATGATGCTTCCTCAGGTTCAGCCCAACAGTCATGCAGGCCACCATAAACTAGGTCTTGAAAAAGAGAACTTTGATTTAAAGGAGGCAGGCAGTCTCAGTGCATCTGACCACTTTCTAGTGCCAATAGCTACTAGCCCATAGACAGGGCCGGCTCCAGGCCCCAGCGCGCCAAGCGCATGCTTGGGGCGGCATGCCGTGGGGGGCGCTCTGCTGGTTGCCAGGAGGGTGGCAGGCAGCTCCGATGGACCTCCCGCAGGCGTGCCTGCGGAGGGTCCGCTGGTCCTGCGGCTCCTGTGGAGCATACGCAGGCACGCCTGCGGGAGGTCCACCGGAGCCACGGGACCGGCGAGCGGCAGAGCGCCCCCCGTGGCGTGCTGCCGTGCTTGGGGCAGCGAAATAGCTAGAGCCGGCCATGCCCATAGAGATCCCTGACTCTGAACCCTGGGCCCCAGTCTGACAGGAACGATCCTGGAAACGATGCTGGGAACGATCCTCCATGCTAATGTATTGGACAGTTCTATGCTGGAGCCCCCACAGCCTGCTACCCCGGGATTCTGTGTTGGAGCCATGAGGGTGGGAGATGACTCTACTCTGCAAGCCAAGCGTGGGGTGAATTAGGAGAGAAAATGCACCACTTTCCTGAAAAGCCTCCCCTGGACTACACAGCAGGCCCCAACTCACCTCAAATGGAATGTCCTGCTCAGCTTGGCTGAGCATTTGTTTGAGGTCTCCTCACCTCAGCTACTCTCCCCTGACCCTGTATGCACTGCAGTAGTGTTGGGTAGCAGCAGAGCCCATAAAATATCTGCTGACTTTCTGTTTTTCTGTCAGGACTATAAATGTGATACTTGGGGCAGCGGGGATGCAAAATGGTCCATTGGCCAAACCCAAGTTGAATTTGGTTGCTTAGAAATGTCAATTACTTGCTCAAAGGTCTCCCAGAACAGCCTACGCATATGTGCATGCTGACCAGAATCAAACATAACGAGCATTAAACATAGAGTGGGTCAGACACCAGCCAGGACTAAAATTACACCAGATGGCTCAAGTCACTAGACTCTCGTATTATTGGCTATTGTCCCAAAGCCAGAGATCCATACTGCTCTGACTGCAGGGCATATCCCTGCTGCTCCCTCCCCAGTACACGAGCCATGAGATCCAGCAGGTCCTTCCTGGCCACCCAGAACACTTTTACAGAAATCCATTTTTAAAATTCCCTTGGAAGCACCAAACATCCCCATTTCCCCAAGAGCCAGCAGGACAGAGTCCACCATCCAACGGGCAGGGGATAAATGACCCAAGGGCTCATGGACACTGTGACCAGAAATAGCTGAGGTGAAATCGTGGGAGGACAGCAACACCTTGCTCCAGCCTCCTGTGCAATGTCTGTAAAGGATACATGGCAGACTATTGCACAGGCTCTGCTCCAACAAGGGCTCTCAGTCCTCACGCTGGAGGTCTTAGGTTGACAGCTTACTAGGACCAGGTAGGAATTCCTTTTCCCCCTCCCCCTCATTGGCCCTGGGCTTTTATTGCTGTTACCAAAGCATGACATCCCTACTGAAGGCAGCGAAGGGGGCTAGACTGAGTCATTTATCTGGTCTGGATTGGCTAGTTATGGTCCTCTATGTCCATTGAGGCAGACTAGTGAAAAACTGGCCAGACACAGGTATTCGGAGCTCCAGCCCCAGGTACTATTAATTCATACATTAAAACAGGAGCACAGACTAAACAAGGACTCTTCCTAAGCAGTCTGCAGAGTCAATGGAGGAAAGGGGGTCCTGGAAGGGGAGCCAGGCTGGGGGATGGGGGGAACAGTGCTGTGGAGCAACATGTGCAGTTTGCTGGCAATATTATAGACTCATAGACTCTAGGACTGGAAGGGACCTCGAGAGGTCATCGAGTCCAGTCCCCTGCCCTCATGGCAGGACCAAATACTGTCTAGACCATCCCTAATAGACATTTATCTAACCTTCTCTTAAATATCTCCAGAGATGGAGATTCCACAACTTCCCTAGGCAATCTATTCCAGTGTTTAACTACCCTGACAGGAACTTTTTCCTAATGTCCAACCTAAATCTCCCTTGCTGCAGTTTAAGCCCATTGCTTCTTATTCTATCATTGGAGGCTAAGGTGAACAAGTTTTCTCCCTCCTCCTGATGACACCCTTTTAGATACCTGAAAACTGCTATCATGTCCCCTCTCAGTCTTCTCTTTTCCAAACTAAACAAACCCAATTCCTTCAGCCTTCCTTCATAGGTCATGTTCTCAAGACCTTTAATCATTCTTGTTGCTTTTCTCTGGACCCTCTCCAATTTCTCCACATCTTTCTTGAAATGCGGTGCCCAGAACTGGACACAATACTCCAGCTGAGGCCTAACCAGCGCAGAGTAAAGCGGAAGAATGACTTCTCGTGTCTTGTTTACAACACACCTGTTAATGCATCCCAGAATCACGTTTGCTTTTTTTGCAACAGTATCACACTGTTGACTCATATTAAGCTTGTGGTCCGCTATGACCCCTAGATCTCTTTCTGCCATACTCCTTCCTAGACAGTCTCTTCCCATTCTGTATGTGTGAAACTGATTGTTCCTTCCTAACTGGAGCACTTTGCATTTATCTTTATTGAACTTCATCCTGTTTACCTCAGACCATTTCTCCAATTTGTCCAGATCATTTTGAATTTTGACCCTGTCCTCCAAAGCAGTTGCAATCCCTCCCAGTTTGGTATCGTCTGCAAACTTAATAAGCGTACATTCTATGCCAACATCTAAATCGTTGATGAAGATATTGAACAGAGCCAGTCCCAAAACAGACCCCTGTGGAACCCCACTTGTTATACCTTTCCAGCAGGATTGGGAGCCATTAATAACTACTCTCTGAGTACGGTTATCCAGCCAGTTATGCGCCCACCTTATAGTAGCCCCATCTAAACTGTACTTTCCTAGTTTATCTATAAGAATATCATGCGAGACCGTATCAAATGCCTTACTAAAGTCTAGGTATATCACATCCATCGCTTCTCCCTTATCCACAAGGCTCGTTATCCTATCAAAGAATGCTATCAAATTAGTTTGACATGATTTGTTCTTTACAAATCCATGCTGGCTATTCCCTATCACCTTACCACCTTCCAAGTGTTTGCAGATGATTTCTTTAATTACTTGCTCCATTATCTTCCCTGGCACAGAAGTTAAACTAACTGGTCTGTAGTTTCCTGGGTTGTTTTTATTTCCCTTTTTATAGATGGGCACTATATTTGCCCTTTTCCAGTCTTCTGGAATCTCCCCCGTCTCCCATGATTTCCCAAAGATAATAGCTAGAGGCTCAGATACCTCCTCTATTAACTCCTTGAGTATTATTTTATATTGTTTGACTCTGTTTCAGAAGAAACACACTGATGTTTTTTCTCAGAGTTCACTAGAGCAGGGAGGTGAATTTTTAAACAGCTTAGATAAACAATAGGGTTTGCAGGCCTAATTTCCATGCACAGTCACTGTAATTATTTATACCTGCAAATTAGACAAGCAATTCCATCTCTAATGTGTTTAACAAACTGGTTCAGGATTTAGAAAGCAATGACTGGGTCCCAACTGTCCCTCCGTCTACCCAGTGGGGTCACATCTCCCAGCCAATCCAATCCCCCCTATGGGGTGGGACACACGTATGCAAGGAAGGAGGAGCCCTGGTTGTTGGAAATGCCCTCAGCAGGCTCCAGAAATGATGGGTCAAACCCCAAGTGCTTTGGGAAAGGTTCTGTTGAAACCAGAGTCGTCTTCCTGGTGAATGTGATCTCATGGGGCATTAGAGCTGCCTGGGTATCCCCAGACACCCTCCTCCTCTTACCACCTGCATGTGGCTGTAATAGGAGGAGGGCATGTAGGGTTCATGCTGTTGGCACTACCCAGTGTCCCACCCCAACCGTGCACACTAGCCCCGCCTGCTCCCCTCCCTGTGCTGCTCAGTGTGGTTATCTTGCCGGATGTGCAGGAGATCATGAAGCCATTCGGCGGTCATTTTTCTCAGCTGCTACCGCCCCAAAGTGACCCAGTGGAGAGGGGAGGGAGCTAACACTGCCCTAGGAATGCTGGATTTACCTCATTGGCACCAAGTCCGCCCACCAAGTCCTATCTCAGACTCTTGGACAATTGAGGTACCTCACTGCACCTGCAAGGCTGCTCCAGGGCCCCGTGTTGCACAAGGCAGCCTCTGACCAGCCTCCAGGAGACATCTAGGTGCATTTAAAGCCCTCCTAAGTCATACATCTCTTGCCCTGGACTCAGGGAGCCATAGCTGTCAGGACCATCAGTCTCTCTAGCTGCTCTTTGCTCAGTAACCACACAGAGCAGCAGCAGTGAGCAAACACTGGTGGTGGCAGGCCGGCTGGAGCTCTGTGCACAGAGGATCCCAGCTCAGCCAGCCTCAGCCTGTTTGCTTTCATTCATACTGGTACTTTCCTAGGACCCTGGGGGCACCTCATTTCTGTCTGCATGGCAGCAATGGGCTGCCTGGACTAGGAGCCCTCCCTAAGGGCCATGAGCATCCTCCAACTATCCTATTAACCCCAAAGCAGGCCTGTGTTCGGGGACAGAGAAAATCAGCTCTCACTTTGTATCCATCCCTACTGCCCTCTGATGGCTGCTGAGCTGAACACACAGCGGGGCAGCCAGACCAGCCTAGTGAGTCCACTCAGTCTCACTTGGCTGCTGTTTGCTGCCAACTTCCTCTGCTTACTGGACTGTTCAGTGCTACTGCAGCTGGCGGGAAGTTCTCTCTCTGTTATATCACATAACCTGCCTTAGCCACCTCAGTTATACCCTCCGATTAGTCCAAGTGAGATTGTAGGAGATTTCCTGCCACAAGCAGCCAGCATATGGGCTGAAACAACCACAGACAAGTGAATCAGGACTTGCTTGTAATGGTGAGGCCCTGCTCCTTTAAGGGCTGGAGACCTGGAGCTGCCCAGCCCCATCCAATTAGGTCCCAGCCACACCTTTAGTAGAACAAGCTGCCCATGAATGAGCTGGTTCCCCTATAAAGAGCAGCAGGAAGCTGCAGAGCTGGTGATAGTTGAGGAGATTATAGGGACTGCTGGGAGTGAGGTGGTGCCAGCAGGGACCCTGAGTCTTTGGGGGAGAGGGTGTCAGGCAGACTCCTAGCAGGAAATACTGGGTATATGGGGATTTTGAGAACATTATTTTGTGGTTGATTTTGTTATTTTGATAAATTCAGTGCCAAAGAGTGGTGTGTCTGAGCCAGGAAGAGTTTGTCTGGGCAGTTTGATTTTTGGGGTGCTGAGCTAAAGAAGAGGGAAATTGAGGCAGGGAGCCTGCAGAGCCACCTCAAGCCATGTATAGGCACTCAGGAGGTGTCTGGTCCCTTTACATTGCTAAATAACGGTGCCTTAAAGGTACAATTAGTGAGAGTATCTTGCGATGTAACGCTTCTGTCTTGTGTTTCATTGGTGGAGTGTGTTGTCACACTAGCCTGTTGTTCTGTTTGCAGCACTAAGGCAAGTAGGTCTAGGCCTTCCCAAAACTATTTAGGGGGAGGAATGACTAAGCCCAGGCTGTAATTGATTACTGGGACAACAAATGGAAAAAACAGGAAAGAGAATGAGGGTTGAAAATGAGGGATCCAGAGAGGGGACAGCAACAGAGAGTCCTATAGCACGTTAAGGACTAACAAATGTATTAGAGCATAAGCTTTCGTGGGAGAATAATACTCACTTTGTCAGAGGGGGGACACTGATCAGAGAACCCCTGACAGTGCCCACTTCTCAAAGGCATTTGGGAAGTCAATGGACGCTGCCCAGAGGAAATCTGCCTGGAGACATGAGGGGATAAGGGACCAGAAATAGGCTCCACACTCACAGAATATTCCCCTCGCCACCACCACCACCCCAGCTTCCTCCTCCTTCACAAGATGGTCTTGTGACTTTATGGGGCCATGGATGCGGTGTGCATAAAGGAGGAGGCATAGGAAGAATTGGAGTGAGAACCTCAGTAGGAGGAGCTGGAAGAGGGGATGCAGTCTGCCACACTTACATAGAGGTGGGCCAGGGTCTTCCTCTCACCACAAAAAGAACCACTGTCAGGGGAGTTTGGGAGCTGCTCCAGGTATGTGGCCATGCTCACGGCCCCATGGAGGAACTGCCAACTAATATCCCCCATGGGCCATAGAACCAGTGTGGAGTAGAGGCTGGCCCCTGAGGTTCCTCACCCCCACAGGCGGCAACAAGTCTCACCACTTGGTGTTGGGGTGGGACACAAGAGTAAGGAAGTGGATGGCATGAAGCATGAGACCGTAAAGATGTTCTCTGGGTGCTGTTCAGAGGCAGACCAGTTGGGTATTGTGGCATGTTGGGAGCAGCCAGGGAGGCTCATGGGACAGAGGCCCAATAATAAGTTCCAGAGGGACAGGGGTGCATGGTGGGCGGGGAGCACCCTCTTGCAGGACCTGTTTGAGAAATTAAGAGAAGCAGGAGGCAAGGCTGCCCTCATCTCCTGGAGCACCTGGCTGGGGATGCACAGGGTGGGCAGTCCCACGCACTGTCCGGGCGCTATGGTGTCAACCCAGTCCTGATCATAATCCAGGAGGTCTCTGAGCCTGGTAGTACTAGCCAGGCACCATCCTTCACCTGCACACTAAGGTGTGGATTGTGTAGCAGGGGTTCTGCTAGGAGGTCCTTCCCATCAGCGGCCACTGCAGACCTGGTCATTCATACTAGCCTGTTGTGTGGTTGGAGTTCTAGACTAGAAGGAATGCTCCTTCTTCCCTGCTTGAGCAGTGGAATCTCTCTCTCTCTCTCTCTCTCGCAATAAAAGTCTCCATTTTCCTAACTGGGCTTGGACTTAACACACTTGCTCCAAAAACAGTCAGCAATCAGAGCCCTGATTCTGCACTATGAAATTCAATGGCAGCTTTTCCTGCATCAAGCCCCAAATGCACAACATCCAGAAAGGAGGTGTGAACGCTAACACCGTTGGTGTCCAAGCTGACACCTAGCAGGGACTTTATGGTGGTTCCATTTTGAGGGGGCTGCCTTTCCAAATCTGCTCTATTCCCACCTCCACCCCGACTTGCTGTGTGAGCTTGTTAGAGTCACTTCCGCTCTCTGTGCTTCTGTGTCCCCATCTGTAAAATGGGGATAATGACACTGACCCATCTTTGCTATGTGTTTTGGGATCTGTGGCTGATAAATGGGACTGAGTGTTGATTGTGGTAAGTGCCCAGATACCAGGGTGATGACATTGTTACTAAACCCTTCAAGAGAAATGGAATCAAATTTGGTGCTATTAAAATTCAGAAAGCCATAAACATCCAGTACTTAGCCCACTTTGGAGTCTGGATAAGGGGCAGACAGACAGCCCTTCATTAGATTTCATGAAGCCAAGTGGTATTTGCAATTTTTAATAGTGAGAACAAAGCCCAAGGTAAATTAAAACGATTAAAGAGCCACCAACACATTCCAGTGGCTTAAAATAAAATACTGGAACCCCTTTAGCCCTCCGTCCCTGCTTTTCTGATTGCCTCTCTGGTAGTGCTGCTTACGCAAAGGTTTGAATGTTAAGGAAACTTCCCGTTTTCTAGCCAGCCTGCTCCTCCTGACAGATTCATTGTAACGTACTTACAGTCCTACATGAGAGCCGTCCTAATTCCTCATCAGCAACGTGGCTGTGGTGTCATGCCCATGAGCTTGTGACCTCACTAGATGAATCAGGCAGGAGGAAGCACGTTGGAAGAAAGGGAAGAATCTGGGGTTTTTTACACACACAACACATCCTAAGTCATGGTCAACTGCAATAAGGAAGGAAGCCTAGAGGAGCCAGAGAAGCTGAGTGTTCTTAACACTGTCCAGCCTGCAGGAGGCTGGGTTCAATTTAAAAACAAAGAGCTTGTCTACACTTGTAGTTTTAGTATGCAGTGAAGACACTACCTACAACAGTGGGAGAGCTTCTCTCCTCAGCATAAGTGCTCCACTGCCCCGCGACCGGAGAAAACCTGCCATCAACACAGCACTGTTTACACCTGGAGTCTGGTCAGTATCCCCGCATTGTGCTGGGTGTGGATTTTCCACACCCATGAGTGATGTAATTATACCAACATAAGTTTTGTAATGTACACCAGGGCAAAGTCTGAACAAATAAAACTCTTCTCCTCTCCAGAGGAACGAACACCACTTTAAAGAGAGAGCTGTACGCTACACATACACACTGGCTCATGTGAATACACACACACACACACGCGCGCACGAAGCCTTGTATAAATTGTATCTGATCCAAAACACTTAAGAAGTTAAAATAAGCCACGTTAGAAAGTGCACAGTCCAGCTGGATGAATATGAAGCGGTGAGATCTATGAAACAACTGCCTCAGAATAGTGTTAGCCAAGATAAACAAGACAGGGTTCGGGCTAACTGGTCCCCATCCCAAATCCTGGCTTCCTTGGGGGGTGGGATTTTAAACCCAACCGTTTAGGGAATAAAGTAGGCCTAACTGCATCTTGTTTAATTTGACCAGTTAAACAGCAGCCAACCCTTCTCTAATGTGGCTTCCTTGCCACGTGACCTGGTTTGGAAGGAGTTATTTATTCCACTTCCAAGATAAATGTCTGAGTCCCATTTTGGGGCTTATTCCAGGTTTTGAGGAGGTGCTTTGAGGTAGCCGCTCCCTGGTGCAGCTCATCTGATTTCAGTAATTACACTGGGAAGGAATTTGCCCTATTGTGTCATCATGGAGAACAGAAAAAGTCTTTGTGGCAGTTCAGCAGGATGGGGGAAGGAGGAGTTTTGATTCCACCCATAGAAAAGATGGTTGCAGCAGCTACTATTGTTAAAGAAATACTGAGAGATCTCAGAGTTCAGAAAGGCTAAATCTGTCCGACAGGAGGACACACATATATCTGTCTGTTCTGCGAGTGTCCTGGGGCAGGGGAACACAACTATGTTACATGTGTTGTTAAACAATCACAATTCATTCTCTAGCACCTGCCATCATGGATTTCATTTACGAGCATCTGTACATTAAGCCTCACAATAGGCCTGTGAGGTAGGCATTATCTCCATTTACCAGATTAGAAAACTGAGGCATAGGGCCCCAAAGATCATCACGGAACTACCATAGGAATAGAACCCAGGAATCCTGATTGTTAGCTGTCTTGTGCTAGCACATATACTACACTCCTTCTCAAAGATCAGAACAGAACCCAGGAGTCCTGACTCCTATCCCTGTCCCCCCGCCCATCCTTAATACACAAACCTCTCACAGAACCGAGAAGAGAACCCAAGAGTCCTCCCTACTTTAACTAATGGACTAGCGGTCGGCAATCTTTGGCACGCAGTTTGCCAGGGTAAGCACCATGGTGGGCCGGGCTGGTTTGTTTACCTGCCGCGTCTGCAGGCTCGGCTGATCGTGGCTCCCACTAGCCGTGGTTCGCCACTCCAAGCCAATGGGGATGGCGGGGAGTGGCGGCCAGCACATCCCTCATCCCGCGCCACTTCCCTCAGCCCCCTTGGCCTGGGACAGCGAATTGTGGCCAGTGAGAGCCGCAATCAGCCAAACCTGCGGACACGGCAGGTAAACAAACCGGCCCAGCCTGCCAGGTGCTTACCCTGGCGAGCCGCATGCCAAAGGTTGCCGATCCCTGTACTAGACCCTACTCCCTCCCCTCCCCCAGCAGTGATTAGAGAGAAGAAAGAGAACATCTGAAATCACTGGGACACACACAAACTAGTGCAGTGTGGGCTTGCTTTTCAGAGAAGTCAAACATCGCCAATTCCCATGGATCTCCCTTGGTGTTTTGGGTGCCTAGCTGGGGCCTTGTGACTCTGCGAATCAGAGTGAGTGAGTCTTTGGCATTTGGCAGTTCTGGGAACTTCAGGGCATGGCTGACAGGGAAATTGATAAGAAAACCCCTAGACTCTGACATGTGGGCAGAGTTTAGTCAATGCAAATATGTGAGTTTGGCCCTGAGAGCCCCCGGGGGGCATTAGGCCAGGAGCAGAGTACATGTCTGTATGATCCTGGGGTACGCGGCCAGCAGAGTGTACCGTAGGTCAGGCTCAGCACCGAGCTCCTTTTCAGAGCCCTTGTCCTGTTTCCTGATGTGCATGTTTTACACGTTGGCTCCTGGGGGCCTGTTCTGGTCCATCCCTGAGCCCTTCCAAAATGGATCCCTGAGGAGGAGGGCTCCCTCCTGGGCCTGTCTAACAAGAGCCCAGTGTGGATGGGAAAGGAATAAGATGCTTGGCTTGCTCAGGGGAACCAGCTCCAGGAAGAGAGGTGCTAACGGCAGCTCCCAGTCCCAGAAATTGCCCTTTCCAGTGCTTCACTCTCTGGGGGTGTCTTTGTGTTGAAGTCACTGCAGCGGCACAAGCCCCAGTGAGAGAAAAGGAGAAGCGGTCAGGAAACGTATGATCCTTCGGGCAGTACAAGTCCAGAGAGGGACATAGGCCTGGTGTGGCCAGGGCCAGAGACACGCCAAAGGAGTTAATGGAGTCACTTTGGAGCGAGGGCTTTGGTGACAATAATTGTGAGTCAGAGTCAGCTCTCCCTGCAGAGGGGCAGCGCCAGGAGCCCCCATTCAGCAGCATGCAAACTAGAACCTGCCTGCGAGAATCCAGGGCAAACCTGGCTTTGGAGCAGGGTTAGAGGACAGCAGGACAAACAGGGCTGCTGGCACTCCCTGACCCGAGCACTTGGTCTTCTCCTGCCATGGCTGGGCTAAGGCAGCAGCATACACCACTGCCCAAAGGTTTCCATAGCTTTAGTCCTGCATTTCCTCCCCAAACGTAGACAGAGACTCCCCACCTAGCTCAGAATCTGTGCCATTATTTTTGAGCCACTCCTGTGTGATGAGTCATGTGACTCCAGCTGATGCTGGGCCCAAGAGCCTTCCTCCCTCTCATGCTGGATGCTGGCAGCATCTTTCAGGACACAGCAAATGACCATGCATCCACCAGCAACACCCTAGGCCAGAGGCTGCTGTGAAATCACAGGGAGCAAACAAGCATTGTGAACAGTCTGCATCGAGCATCCCACCTTCCTTCGGGATGCCAGTACCCAGCATTGGCACAGCAGGGAGCAGTGATATTCCCCAGCCCTGGGCCAGGATTATGCCCCGTGCCCAGCCTGGAGCTGTAGGTGTTACAGATACCACATGTGCCATTGTCCCCAGAGAGCTTTAAGGGCCTGCATATTCAGTGAGAGGAAAGTGGAGAGGTTGAGAATTCCAATCATGTCAATAGCCACCATGCAAAATGCTAATGACTTCATATAGATGTAAATCAGGAATGACACTGCAAAGTCAGTGGAGTTACACCAGGGTAAAACGGGTCTAAGTCAGAAACAAGATAAAAATCTTAAACTGAATGGGACCATCAGCTTTCTTGTTTAAAGGAGACCTGCTCTGTTGTCTGAGACGCGCAGATGGACAGACCAGCCAGTGGGCAAACACGCTGAGGGCCCATTTGCACTTCACCCAGTGCAGCAATGAGTGGGGAATACAGAATGGCACTGGCAGCCAGAGAACGCTCCAGAGGAGAAAAGAAGTGCTGCGGGATAGCAGAGGGTGATGCAGTCATGTTTATAAATGTACCTTCTGTGTTAGGGCCAGGCCCTGGGGCCTGCAGGGCAGATCCGCAGAACAGGTCAGGTTTCCAAGTGGCAGCTCCCATGAACGAACCTGAGGCCATTTTCAAAGGTGCATGGCACATCAGGCACCGAACTCTTTTGAAAGTCTGGTCCAAAACACTGCTCCTGGCACAGGCCTAAGGAGCGACTCAGGACATTACATCATAGAGGCCCCTGCTGTCCTTGGCCAAACTTTCTCCTGTTGCTGCACGGGCTGCCAGTAGCTGCTCCCTCCTGCCCAGGGGTGAGGCATGTCTCTAGTTAAGTCAGCTGGGAGGAGAGGAAAGTGTCCTTGTGTCCTTCCTGCTTCCTGGGACTAATGCTCCTACGCACAGAGGCAAGTGCCCTGCCCAAGAGCACAGCCCCTGTCGCCCAAAGGGCAGTATCGTCCAGTCTGGGTGGTATATGGCAGGGAGAAGGGATTGGATTTATTAGGTGTCAGGTTATTCTCCAAGGGTACCACATGGGAGCCAGTCTGGAGCAGAATCAGAAGTGTAATCAGCTGACCTTGGAGAGAAGATCCTGACCTGGTTGCAGCTGGATCCCACAGCCTACACCTTCCTTGTCCCTCACGACCACAGCTCCTACTATCATCATTTTCAGTGGACAGTCCCTGGTGCTCTGTATTGCACCCCCCTCCTCTCCTCTCCCCCGAGCTCATCTGTGCTGAATGGTAATTTCCTCTTCTCTTAGCTCCCTGGGCACTGACTAGCTAGTACATAGACAGCCCTGTGCACAGGGGCTGCCAGGAGCTAACTGCCTGAACGGTAGTGAACAGAGAGGGTTCTGTAGACATACAGTGAGTTCTATGGAGGGGAGCTGAAAGCATTCCCCAGTCAGAGGCAGGGAGTGGCCAGAGGCTCCCAGCCATAAAACGAGCTACCCCAGGGGCAGTAGAAAAAGTGCTTGATTAAACTTGCTCCAGTTAACAACTGGATTAACAAAAAGAATAATCAACACCCAGGAGCCGGAAGGCATTTGATTTTCCTGCCTCACCTGCTGCAGAAATGGGAACTTGGCCACACGACAAAGCTCCCAGCCAACATGCTGCTGCAGACAGAGCTGGGGAGGGACTGAAGGGCGAGGAACTCATCCCAACAGGCGGATGCCAGAGCAGCTGATGCAGCTTCCAGTGCAGATGGATGCAATGTCACGCCATGTCACAGCCCTGAAGCAGCAGTTATGGGCCCTGACTGAGCCCCCTGGTTGGGAGGCTGCTGGTCAGAAGCTGTCAAGCCAGGCCAGGCAAGAAATCACTGTCAGGGCTTGTCTACATCAGAAAGTTGCAGCGCTGGTGAGGGAGTTACAGCGCTGCAACTTAGGAGGTGTACACATCTGCAGGGCACCACCAGCGCTGCAACTCCCTGTTTGCAGCGCTGGCCGTACTCCCGTTTTGTCTCGGGTGTAGAGGATCCAGCGCTGGTGATCCAGCGCTGGTAATCAAGTATAGACACTTACCAGCGCTTTTCTTGACCTCCGTGGAATAAGCAGGTATCCCAGCATACCTGAGAGAGCCTCTGGTAATCAAGCTGGTCTCCTTCCCCGGCTTGCTCTCGCGTTCCCCGAACCCCGAGCAAGCAGGTCTCAGTCCCTGCGGTTTGCAGGGTGGTTCCGGGAACGCGAGAGCAAACCGGGGAAGGAGACCAGCTTCGCCGCGGTTTGCTCTCGCGTTCCGCGAACCACCCTGCAAACCGCAGGGAAGGAGACCTGCTTGCTCGGCGGTTCGGGGAACGCGAGAGCAAACCGGGGAAGGAGACCAGCTTCGCCGCGGTTTGCTCTCGCGTTCCCCGAACAAGCAGGTCTCCTTCCCTGCGGTTTGCAGGGTGGTTCGCGGAACGCGAGAGCAAACCGCGGCGAAGCTGGTCTCCTTCCCCGGTTTGCTCTCGCGTTCCCCGAAACCCCTTGAAGCCGCCCAACAGCGCTGCAGTGTGGCCACATCTAACACCACTTGCAGCGCTGGTTGCTGTAAGTGTGGCCACTCTGCAGCGCTGGCCCTATACAGCTGTACTAATACAGCTGTAACAACCAGCGCTGCAAAATTTTAGATGTAGACATGGCCTCAGACTGACAGACAATAGCTGCTGAGCAGAGGTTGTAATGCTGGCAGACCAGGTGCCAGCTCATGCCAAGGCCCCCATGTCTCAACTGAACACTGACAAACACATAGCTGGAACCAGTCTGGCTCACCTGTGCAGTAGTATTGTTAAATAGGTCTTAGTGTTATAAAAATGTGCTTAGTGTTTAGACTTTATTGAATGCTTGTAAATTGCCACTTTTAGCATATGTCTACACTACCCGCCAGATCAGTGGGCAGCAATCGATCCAGCAGGGGTCGATTTGTCACGTCTAGTCTAGATGCAATAAATCCCCCCCACACACACACACAAGTGCTCTCCTGTACTCCACTGCCGCAAGACGCACAGGCAGAGTTGATGGGGGAGTGGCAGCAGTCGACTCACCATAGTGAAGACACCGCAGTGAAGTATCAGAGGGGTAGCTGTGTTAGTCTATACCTGCCCCTGGAAATTTCCACTACATGCATCTGACGAAGTGGGTATTCACCCACGAAAGCTCATGCTCCAAAACGTCTGTTAGTCTATAAGGTGCCACAGGACACTGCAGTGAGTAGGTTTAAGTACGTTGACAGCAACGTTATTCACATAGCTGCAGTTGCATAACTTGGATCGATTCGCCCCATCCCCCCCAGTGTAGACCAGGCCATAGCATCTGTATGCCATCTCAGAAGGTAACATATGAGTGTTTGCATTGTAAGCCTCTGTAACTGTAAATCAGCAGGCAGGAGAGAAGCATTAACTACTGTGAAATACTGATCTCCAACAGAAGGGGTTATCTCCTGCCCGACAAAGAAGGGCCATCAATACCAGACAAACTATTGTGGAACATAAGATGACAAAAGACTTTGTTGATTGCTCCTCCCATCCTACCCCCACCCTAAGTTGGAGACATGCAAGTGAGTTCCTCCCGTCAGCTGAGTTGGCAGCTCAAAGAGGAGGAAAGGGAATTAAAATCCCTGTGACAAGAAGAAACAGTATCTCAAAGAAAAACAGCAACAAGGAGTCTGGTGGCACCTTAAAGACTAACAGATTTATTTGGGCATAACCTTTTGTGGGTAAAAACCCCACTTCTTCGGTACCTCTAAACTGCTCAGACTCTCGAGAGTAAGATTTTCTAAGCATAAGCAAGAGATCTCTGGTGTTTAGCCTAGGTAGCCCTAGGGGACATATAGAACTTGCTCATTATAGATGCTTCCATTACCTCTAAAACGTGAAACTAACTCTTTTGTGTGTGCATGTTTACCTGCTTTAACCTTGTAAATAACTCTATTTCATTTTCCCAGTTCATAAATCTTTAGCTAGTTTATTATAGGATTTGTTACAAATGTTGGCTTTGGTGTGAGAGCGAAACTGAAATTGCCCTGGGGTAACTGCATGCTTCTTTGGGAATATTGGGGCCTTTTAATCTGTACTTTGATCCATCAACCTTTTACCCTCAAACGGGGATATTGCAGATTATGTATTCCTTATGTCACCCGATCTTAAACCAAACTTTGCACCCTCGATAATCTGTACATTATTCCCTGATAACCAGAATCTTCTATGCTGAAACTCTGTTCACCTCTTTTTTAACATCATCTTAGTAAAATTTTTAATTTGTTGTGATGTTTGGTGTAAGGGACCACCAAAGGCAAGCTTGCTGAGGTGACAAGATAGAAGAGTTCCCTCTGACTCCATGGTCAGGCTGTTATAGTGCCTGAGGAATTCACACTTGCTAGGTGAAATCTAAGCATGGAACTCACCACCCACCTGGGGTTTGTGCCCAGCCTGTTTAATAGTCTGCCTTGAGGCTGATACTGATGTTCTTGAGCCGCTTCAGGGCAGCTTGATTGATATGGACACGGTTTTTCTGGATCCTGTTGCACCAGCAGCTTCCTGTGCAGAGTGGGCTGGTACTAGGGTGGCCAACATTGTATTTAAAAAATAAGGAACCATTTTCTTAGCACCCCCGCCATCCCTCCTCCCAATATTATATTATTATCATTATTAATAATAATTAATAATAAATAAGCAGCGCTCTCCTACATTTGCCAGAGGTATTTCTTGCTGCTTTTTGCAGCATTCAGGAACTCCTGATCTTGTTGTAGGGAGCTCAAAAAGTAAGGGACGTCCCTTGTAATAAGGGACTGTTGGCAACCCTAGGTGGTACCCGGCTGGAACCGAGCAGGCTGCATCTCCTGCTGTTAGCTCAGCCAGTGCAGTGCAGCTCCTGTCCAACAGGGGGTGTGTGCACACACAGTGCAGACTGTGAACGTCAGACT
This sequence comes from Gopherus flavomarginatus, assembly GCF_025201925.1. Lineage (NCBI taxonomy): Eukaryota > Metazoa > Chordata > Testudines > Testudinidae > Gopherus > Gopherus flavomarginatus. Next base: position 32,493,249 of record NC_066627.1, on the reverse strand, counting down.
CATAGCCAATAAAAGGGGTTGAAAGGAACAGGTGATAAATGCAGCTAATCCCTTATTAAGTGACCAGCCAGGGACTGACAAAAGGGTACAGCAGAACTGTAGCCAAGGGGCCAAGTGGTGTAAATCAGTGTTACAGTTTCTGACTTTGACACCACTCCCTACAGTGAGTTACACCTGCTGAGGATCTCATCCACTCTCTGTGGGACTCTCTAGGGTCTAGGGCACTCTGAAGATGACAGGCAGCCTTATAAAGGGCATGGGGGGAGAGAGGGAGTGCCCCAAGTGCGGGTTTTCTGCACGCCCTGACTTCTCCCTGAAACACAATATTCAGGGTTTAAGAAGTGATTATTTTCCCTTTATTAATTGTAAAGGCGCTGCACTTGCCCAATGGGTTCCATTCACTGTTCGCTATAATCTATTGGATACAACTAACACTGCAGCACTAACCCGTACAGCAGCCATCCACTCGCCCCACACTCAGCCATCACCCTGCACTCCGTCACCCCCACCCCCGGACCCCTGGCAGGAATTCCTTGGCCCCCCATTCCAGCTCTGCCAGAAGGAAGCTGGCCCTCGGCAGTAGGTTTGAAGGGCTCTTTGTTATCCTGTGTAATTTTACCTGAGTGATGGAATAGAAATGTGCTGAAAACTCCTCACTAGAGGCTTTCAAAAGGAATAACACAGTTCAAACAAACAGAGAGCCCATTGTTCCCAGCAGCGCCAGGCTGTTGGGGGCTCATGCTCCACATTCCCTATTTCATATGTTAGCCTGGGATAATCAGCCGGTGATAAAACGGGCCTTTCACTTAGCTAAAGTCAATATTGGGCAGAGAGCACCTTGAAAGTTTCTCCTTCATCCAGCAGCACTTACGCTCCTGGGAGCCAGACCCACTGGGGAATGGCTAGCCCAGTAAGGAGCGAGGTGGAACGTAACAGAGGGTTATAAAAAGTGGGAAGATGGAGGTTGAACCAAGTTTGGGAATGAGGAGGAATTTTGGCCCTAAGGCTGGTGATCTGGGCTCTTAACTCAGCCACTGCCCATAAACAGCCCCTGGGGAATATCCACCATGGTCCTTTGTTATGCACAGTGTTCAGATACAAACAGTCCTGCACATGATGAGCTCCCCATCCCATGCCCGATGCCCCTGCCACACCACTGAACAGCCCTGTGCACGCAGATGGGGAGGGAGCAGGGAGACGATTGGTTCATTCGCTGTGAATCTGGGTCTAAACATTCAATCCTAAGAGACTTTTGACGCTGGCCTCGATTTTCCAGAGAGAACAGCTCCCACTTGGGTACCAAAGCACATGGCCAGGTTTTCAGGAGATGTCTATGGTGGGCGCTGAGCTCTTTTGGAACTCTGGCCCCGTGAAGATTTGAATTCGTGTTCATAAGTGTCTAGCCTGTCCACCTCAACCCCACTGGTCTGTAGAGGGAGAGATCCAAACAGCATGGAACACACAGCACCAGCCAACCAATAGTGAGGCTACTATAGCATATTTGGCTATATATATAATCAAACCAATAGCTAGCCTAGGGCTGTGTCGATCCCAAAGAACCCAGCTCAAGGCGAATCATAGTCATATAGTCTCTTCTGCTAGGTTATGTGCAGAGGAATTGGACCCTGCTATGCTTGACTTCCTCTCTCACTGTGCCATGTGTTTCAGTGACTGTAAACACTGGGCAAATGGCTCCCTGATCAATGGCAGACCTGGGACTCTCTGCAAACTATATGGCCTGTTGGTTCCTAGGTATGAACTGGTGTCTGCCAGCATGAATATCTGGCCATGCAGCCTTTTGCTCACTGCTGGCCTCTCCCTGGTTCATTTACTGCTGCTGACCAAGCCCATCCCCCAAGTATAGTGGGTCTTAACACATACTCTAATGGGATGGGAGGGGGGAGAGTAAAGCAATTCTCTGAGCAAACATGGCTGTGTCTCTGCAGGAGGTCGTTGCCTTCAAATGGAGCCAATCACCACTGTGTAAATGCAGCTCTGCTGCATTGTAAAGTAAAATCAGCCCCTCCAGCTAGCATGTCCCTCTGCAAAGCACTTTGTAACACACATCCCTGAGGCAGGGAACCTCCCAGAGATCTAGCCACTGGTGCTCTGTTTTCACAGCATGCTCCTCCTGTGGTGTCTGATACAAGGAGCATCAGACTGTGAACACAGCACAACAAGACTTCTCAGTGAGGAAATGACACAGTGCTGGGGGAAGGTTTAAGACAGAGCAGGATTAGACCTCAGTGCCCTGGGAGCCAAGTTCATGCAAAACAATTGCTCCTCCCTGCTGCCAGGCTGGATTTCTGGCAGGGGCGGCTCTAGACATTTTGCTGCCCTAAGCACAGAGGGTCCGCTGATCCCTCGGCTTCGGCGGACCTCGGACCCTCCACAGGCACGCCTGTGGGAGGTCCACCAAAGTCACGGGACCAGTGGACTCTCCACAGGCAAGCCGCCGAAGGCACCCTGCCTGCCGCCCTAACAGCAACCAGCAGAGCGCCCCCCCGCGGCTTGCAGCCCCACGCACGCGCTTGGAGTGCTGGTGCCTGGAGCCGCCCCTGATTTCTGGATTTTCCCAGCTTCTGAGAACTGCTGGTCTTTCCAGAAGCCTCAACAAGAGCCAGAATCTCTTTGGTGCAGAGGCATCACATGTTGAGCCCTACAAATCCACAGATATCCATGGACCGTTTCTGGAGATTGCGGATCGGATGCAGATCCAAATTTTGTATCCACACAGGGCTCTAAGCACAAGGACAAATCTCGCCTGACACTCTTCTTTCTTTCTTAGCTCTTTGGCACCTTGGCCAAGGTATAACCATGAAGCAGTCATTGCAAGCTAGTATTTATGAGACTTCCACATTTCTGAGCAGGAACTCGTTCCCTCCTCTGCTGTCTAGACCCAAAACCTCAGCGAGATTTGCAGGGTAAACATTTCAAGCAGCTTTCAAAGAGCCCTGACCAGTGACAGGAGACTCAAGAGAAAGGGAGAGGTGCCAGAAGCGATAGTGAAAGCATGAATGAGGGGCACAGAGCCATAGGGAGGGCATGGGCAAGATGAAAGGGGGAGAGAGGGAGACATGCATGTGCGCGCACACCTTCTACCACGGCAGGGATCTGGGCAGACTCTTCCAATCTGCCCTGAGGACTGTGGTGATCTAGGAGCAGCCAGTATAGAATTCCACTCACTATCAGGTAGGAACTCCCCTTGGAAACTGGAAACATTGGGAGGAGGTGGGAATTGTGTTCTGGGCAGCCTACAGTCCAAATCTCCCTACAGTGCTGCCATGCCTGCAAAATTTTATTTCCTTTCCATGGATTGACCAACTGTAATGACACCCTATTACAGAAGGGTCGCCGTGTTAGTATGTCTCAGCAAAAACAATGAGGAGTCCCTGTGGCACCTTAGAGACTAACAAATTCTAGCCCACCAAAGCTTATGCCCAGATAAATGTTAGTCTCTAACGTGCCACAAGGACTCCTCGTTGTTTTTCCTATTTCAGAAGAGTAAGTCCACAGGAAGACTGAGCTTTGGGAAGTACCAGGAGCAACCTGCTCATGAGTAGCCACAAGGCATCTCTCTGAAGGTCCCCATCAGGATTTGGCCCGAGTCACATCAGTTAAGAACTGTGGTGTACTGAGGACTGTGCTGGAATTGCAAGCTATCACTTTAAGAGTGGAGGGTATTCTGATAGGCTAGGATCCCCAGTAGGGAAGTATGTTAGCAGCAGCCAGCCAGCCTACAATAAAGTAGAGTTGTGCTTCTCTGTTTTAGGGAGCAGCCTGCTTTGTTTCTCTCTGTTTTGGGGTTCTTACGTGTTCTGAATTCTAAGTAGTGTTATATTGCAGCCTCCCAGCCAGTGTATTTATTTTTTCATCCATTTTTTTTTGTACTTATGCCATGAAACATAACTAGAACAAGCTTGTGTCCAGTCAAATCAAGGTTTTGCCCAAAATGCTCAGGGCCTAACCCCAACCATTCGCCACAATCACAGGGCTAGAACCAAGGGTGACAATGTCATGTCAGATGAGGCAGGATCAGAAGAGGGGCAGGGGAGCTGCTGCTGCACACTGTGGCTATGGATTTTGTTAACTTCAGCATCCCCATTGACCAGGACTCTGGCTGGGCCACTGCCAGGCATCTTTGCCGCTGAGCACTGGAACGGGATGCCCAGAGGGTTCAGAGAAGCTGCTACAGAAAGGACTGGAAGAGACTTGGCTCAGGATTCTTCTGTTCAGGCTCCTCTTCTCACTGGGGAAGGCGAGTAGCTGCTGCTTGGGGCTGGGTTTGCCAGGACAAGGGTGGCTCAGTCACCACCATTATTTAGGTAGCAGCAGGGTGGCACAGGGCACTTAATGAAATGGACCAGACTGGGTTATGTTAATACAGTGTCCTTACCCCAGGGATCCCTCTATTGACCTGGGGCCCAAAGAGGCAGTCATGATAGAACAGGATTTCTTAGATTGCTTTAAAAATCTGCTCTGGTCCATAAAACAACCTCCCACTCCTGCCCCCAGGCTCACACCAGACCCAGCCCTGGAGCCTGTCACTGTTTAGTGTAGCCCTGACACACCCCTGCTGCTGTGTTTACCTGTGTGGGTGCAGGTCTGTGCTCCTGCCGTGTCTGATTGATTAAGTTGTGTACAAGGCGGCTCTGCAAGGTGGGCTGGCGGCAGGCCGGCTGGCAGCTGCAGGGAGTGTGGAAGGCCTGAGAGAGAGGGGAAGGGGAAAAGCAAACATCTGCCCTTGAGCAGGCAGAGATGGGCCCTGGTGGCTCAGCAGGACAAAGGGGCAGGAGGCTAGAGAGACCAGTCCTATTTGTGTGGGGGGACGGGTCCCTCCCAATTTGGAAAAAGGTGAAAAGGGGCCATCTTGAGAGTCCCGTAGGCTAAAAGGTCCAGTTTAATCCACAGAGCAGGGACAACACAGAGAATGGCAGACCAGCCTCTGCCAGGTCACTCAGCCCCACCTGCCAAGGGCAAGGCCCATTCAATCCTTCCCTGAGCAGAACCCCCCAGCAATGGGTCCACTAGGTGCAGGTTGTGGTGGCAGGCTGTTTTTGAGACGTGTCTACCTGGAACTGGACTGAGACCCACCAGCTCATCCCACATATGGAGACCATCTCCTGAGCGAAGGGGCTTTCCGGGTCCCACTGGACACGCGAGATGTTCTCATTGATTTAAACAGAGGTTCTCATGCCCTCTCCAAAGGCAGGTACTCAGTCCTTCTGGATCAGACAAAGGCCTGCAGTGGGGTGGAGGGAGGACACCAGGACCCTCCAAAGCCAATGAACAATAGTGCCAGCAGGGCTCAGGAGTCAGATTCGTGACACGTGCAATTCACTGGCCTAGCTGCTGCATCCCTGAGCTGGGGACACCAGGTATCTCAACTGAAAGCTGGGCTGGGTGAAAGCGAGCAAGAAAATGGCCTTCTTGTTTGAATAAGGAGCCCAGGGACTGCCTGGGCTTTTTAGCCTTAGTATAAGACAAATGCTCTGATTTCCTGGGTAAACCCTCTGGAGGCTTCCAGGGAGCTGGCTGGTGCTAAAAGAGCCACCTCACTACAGACAGGAAATCCACAGACTGGATGCACTACGAGGGCCTAGTAGAGGCGAAAAGGCCCAAACTAGTCCCAGGCACCTGCTTCCAGAATCAGGGCTGCCCTTTATACATGATTGGTAGGTGCCATCTTTGTATGCAGTGTAGCTGTAGCCATGTTGGTCCCAGGATATTAGAGAGACAAGGTGGGTGAGGTAACATCTTTTATTGGACCAACTTCTGTTGGTGAGAGAGACAAGCTTTTGAGCCACATAGAGCTCCCCTTAAGCCTGGGAAAGGTGCTCCCAGCATCACAGGGAAAAGCAAGGTGGAACAGCCTTCTTTAACAAACAAACATTTTTCTCCAGTTCACACCACGGAGCCCAGCAGCAGCCCTGCAATAAACTGCCTCCAAGAGCGTGGGATCCTCAGGGCAGGGTCTGGCTTTGTTCACGTCTCCTACTGCACCAAGAACATCCTCAGCGCTTGTCATCAGTAACAAGCCAGAGCATGCACACAGCTCACAAATGGCTCCATGCTTGAGAGCAACCCCATAATAAGAAAGCAGGGTGCAGCCCCAGTACTCAGGATTGATCTTCAGTGACAAACCAGTGTGTGCCGCTCAGAGCTCAGCAGTAACCCTACAATAACAAACCAGAGAATGTACGCACAGTCTAGGGAAATATATTGCAGCACAAAGTCACATTGTAGTACCACGCTATTATAAAGAATGAACTGTTTTTTGGGAGTTTTTAAAAACTTTTTTATTTGATCATCATTCGTATCTATGGACTTTCCACAGGAGTAGTAACAAATCTTTTTCATAACCTGTACTTTTACCTTTAAAAGACACATTTGTCTGCGGTCACCCACTTCTCATTATTTGTGCACTGATTTTGGTAACCCTATATTATAAAACCGACTTGTTCCTGGTATAAGTCTGTCATCTTTGCCCATTTGAAACACTTCCCACACACTATTTCTTCATGTCACTAATGTTTAACTGTAACTCTCCCAGTTAATATTTCAGTGCACAAAGCATCAAATCATAGCAATGCAGGGCTGGAACAGACTTCAAGAGGTCAGCCGGTCCATCCCCCTGTGCAGAGGCAGAAGCAAGCTAACCTTCAAATGTTCTGTCATTTGCAGAGCAGCTCAGCAGCAGCAGATCCTCATGGATGGGCTTTTCAAAGTGATTTCTCGATGCACAAAGTGACTTTTATAACATGTTGATTACTTTTTTTTTTACAACTAATACCCAGTCGCTCAATCAGATACAGTTTAACTTCTTTCAGGCCTGGGCCTAACTGGCATCAGCCAATTGATGCTTCCTTTCATAAGACCTCCGTAATGGTTTTTGCAAACACATGGCACCTCACGGAACTATAGTGCCACATTTGGTTCCATAGCAACGGTTGGAATGCTCCATTTTGAAAGGGATGCTGTGGGAACAAATGATGTGGCTTTAAAATGCAGCTTCCTCCCTCGAGTTACTGCTGCCAGAGGTTACTAAAACCGAAACATTTTTGAAAATCGAATGTGGGCTTCGGTCTATTTCTGCTGTTTGTTCACTTTTTGCCTTTCACTCAGCTAGAAGGAGGAAAAAGACCAGGCCACACCCCTTTGTGGTCTCAGATATTAGCACAACATTGGAAGGTTTGGTTGCACTCAGGGCAGGATACATTTGAATTCAAGCAAAATACACCTCAGTCAATAGGCATCTGCTTAAGTTGAATGATTCCTAAACTCCCTGGCACTGGCCTCTAAGGTCATCCTGGGAGGGAACAGCCTTTTCCATTTCAATTTATCCATCATCTCATTCACGCGTGAGACTGTAAGCTCTTCAGGGCATGGCTCTGTGAAGTGCCCAATGTGTTTTTGAGTGCTATAAAAGTCATAAGATCATAATTTGGGAGAGTACAGGTTTTTATTATTTCCTACACCCTTGCGAAGGGCTTGCTGAGCATCCACAGACAGGAAACATGTAGTCTCCTCCCCTCTCTAGGCATCGGCATCAGGAAGAAGAGAGAACTCCCTGCTTTACCAATGGCCTCCTCCTTTCAGAGGTTGGTGGAGGCAGGGAATTATCCTTTTCACAGCAGAATCTCTCCCTGGGAAGTAACCCCACCTTTTTTGACCAATCACAGCCAACAAGGGCTCATTCCCCATAAAACAGCGATTCTGGCTTGTCAGAGAACGAGCCTGGATTCTCGACCCTGCTCCATCTGGTTACTGGGCTGTGGAATTTGGACGCTAAATCTTGGGAGCTGCTCCACCCTCGGATCAAACACAGATCAGGACAGGCCCTGCATTCACTCCAGCTCACTGCTATGGAAGGCATCCATTGAGCAAGTCTAGAACATGAATCTTGAAATATTCTTGAGCATTATCTGAACATGAGGCCATCTCTGGGAGGATCCTATGCCTCCCCACTCCACAGGCATCACACAGACTCCTTTAATTCCTTTCTGTAGTGGGATATTCTTTGTACCTCCTTTCCAGAATCCCTTAAAATCCCCCTCCCTCTTCAACCGTCCTGCCCACTGGCCTGTTTTGCTGGCTGAAGTTTAGCCTCCTGGTTCTACTGAATGTTATTCATCTTCTCTGGAGTCTTCTCACTGTGAAAATGATCTGGATTAATAGAGCTGCTAAAAATTTGGATTTTGGTAGCCCCCTGGACTTCCACACCACAAATCTCCTCTCCCCCACCCCTTCCCAATGCCTCTAGATTAGGGTTTATTACAGCACCCATCACTGCACAGGCAATGCATCGGGGGCGGGGGGCACACAGGGTCACATCCCACCCCCCACCCCCAATTTCTGTCAGGGTGGGAGTCAGGCTGAGTGTTACTAAGAGGGACGTGCCTGGGAAAGGCATCAGCACCTAGCGCCCCCACTAAACCCTGCTAGTAGGCAGCCGGAGGCAGGGAAGAGACATGGGGCTAGCTGCACAGCTCTGCCAGGGGGGGCATGAGGAAGCCCACTGAGTCCCAACCCTTCCTCGCCCACAGCTGCAGTTACCTGCTCAGCAGTAGGTGTCCGGAGCCTGCTCTGGCCCGCAGCCTGCCCACAGCAGGGAGGCAATGTAAGTGGGGAAGAAGCTGTGAAGGGAGTGGGAGCAAGGTGGTGCTGGCTTGGAGCAGGTGTGGGAGGGGCAGAGGGAGTGGGAAAGGGGCCAGAGGCAACATGTGGGGCAGTCACATACCCCACCACCCCTGAATCTTTAAATTGCGACACCCCCCCCCAACACCATCAAGAGTTATGGGTTGTCTCTGCACCACTGTGCTGTTGCATCTAAGAACTGAGGCTCTTGAAAATTCCATTTGTCAGCTGGTCATTGATTAGTGGCACTATGTACCTGCAAAATAGTTAGACTGCCAAGTCTTGGTAACACCACCACTTCCCCTGCTCTCTGCTGATGCAAGAGGAAGGCACATTGAATGACATGAGATTATCACCAGCTGTTGGTACTCAGGGCTTTACTGAGAATATACACCAGAAGGAATAACATGCTCTGTGGCATATAATGCTGCTAATCCCAAGAACAGCCCTCAGTCCTGCCCCTGAGTGGCCATGTCTGGGACAGTCTCCAGCACCCATCCTTGTTCAGGCAAGATGATGTGGCCTACCTGGAGCATGATCTGTGCAGACACAAAGCTTACCAAGACTGGGGATTTGCTCTTATTCCCACACATGTAAACCCATAGTGTAGCCAGGCAAGCCCCCTCATTTGCACTGGCAGAGCTTACCCTGGTTTCAAAGATGGCCATTGATGGCTGCAGTGAGGGCAAATCCTTTGCCTAGACAAGGCTCCTGGCTCCCTTATGGAACTGCAGCTTTTGATGAAGAAGCTGTAGCAGAAGCAATTAGGGAGTGCCCTTGGCCCAGCACACAAACAGCTGGGATCAAGTAAAGCAGTGAGATGGGAAGGAGAGAGGAGAGTCAGAGCAGCTGGGGGGTGGGTGTCTGTTCAGCAGCTGATTCTATTGCCACCCAGTGAACTGGTCGCCGTCTAGAGGAGTAGCCCCTTTGCCAAGGCGAGCTGAGCTGGTGAGCTGCAGGCATGTGGAAACTACTCCCCTTCCGCCTGCCCTTTTCCATTTTACCCAGGGTGGAAAATCAGCACCACTGACTTGCAAAGCACGCAGAAGTGAGCGCTCTGAATGTAGCAGCAGGCGTAGGCTGCACACTGAGTGCTTATCTCGCCCCATCACACACGCTCCAGGGTCAATGGGGTGTGCCCGGGTCCACAGCTGGAAAAAGCTCCCTGCTGACTTTCGTTCCACCCTGACATCACGGACATGGAACGAAACCGTTCCCAGCGCAGCTTGGGGCACTTGGTGGCTTGAGGGCCCAGGGACGCAGGGAGCAGGTTAGCCCAGCAGATGGCAGTAGACTACAAAACGAGTGAGGAGTTATTTAGGTACTGGGGATTTTAAATATGATCCTTGGTTCAGGCGTTTAGCTAGGTGCATGCAGCAATCCATAGTCCACATTTTACTGACACTTCACCGGTGTTAACGTGCTGCAACTGAAGCCGTGGCTTGTCCCTCCCTCAGGAGAATGGCCAGTCCCTCTGCCCTCTTTTCTGTTCCAGATTTGCAAACTCACTACATTCCCAGCCTTTCTGAGCTCACTCCGCTTTTCTTCTGACTGGGTCTTGTCACCTTTCCTCCTAGGTCCCCTCTTGTAAAGGTACTATAGACACGCCCAAGCCAGAAAACCAGATCCAAATCCCAGACTTTAGAATCCAGGTCCAAACTTCATGTCTCAGGCCCAGCTCCATCAAGAACAGAGACATCACTGCTTTCAAACAGCTCCGCAGTCCATCTGTCGGACAGGGACCTGTACAGAGATTTAAACTTCCATAATGCATGTATTTGTGCAACACTCACATGGCATGGGGGAAAGGGGTATTCTTACCAACACTCCTCCCCCGCTGCTGATCAACTACTGACCTAAGCAGGAAACTCTAGAGCCCTTATGCCAGTGAGTCACTGCCGATGTGATTTAGACATAGTAAGAGCTGCTCCCTTTTTAAATCCTACTATTCTGGGTGTTTAAATATGATATTTTATCATGCAACAGCAAGTTCCGCAGGTTAATTATGGTTCTACTAACAGCACTCTCCCTCTCTTGGTGTCTTGGATTCTGTTTTAAATTTGGAGCAGTTAATAGCCCTGAATGCCAATGTGTCTGTAAAGGTCCCAAACCTTCTCTCCTTTTGGTCCCTCTTCTTTGAATGCTCAGGTTTGTCTCTGGCTTTTTATTTTCAACAGCGCAATGACTGACACCTCCCCTGTGCCAAGTAGAGCAGAATAACTACCTGGTGTGGTGTACACATGATGCTATTTTTCATACGGCTCAATAGAGCATTTGCCCTTCTGGTAACAGCCTCCCGTTGATACGCATTCAATTCACCATCTGCAAGGAGGCGGCAGGTGTCCAGGGCGGTTCAGAGAGGCGCAACTCAAATGGATGGGTTCCAAATGGGCAGAGGGAAGTTTTTAGGCTGGATTCCAGGGGGAAAAAATTTCTGACAAGAAGGGCCATGTGCACCCTGGGATGACAGAGAACATCAAGAACAAAGGCTTTTAATTGATGGCTGCCTCATGCCCAAAGGCAATCTGCCTGATTTCCTCCCTCAGAGACCTAGGGCTCAGGCTAGTCACCAGCTAACAGGGATAATGAAGCCAGCCCTGCTGTGATACTGGGGAGGGGACTGCATTGCCTAGGACAGGCTCCCGCTGACCCAAAGCACTGTGGGTGAATGCTCCAGATATAAACAGACTGGCCTAATCTCCAGCTCCACTTCTTGTTAGCCAAGCTGCCCACACTCAGGTCCCTGCGCCTCTCCAAGTGCCCAGTCCCTTCTGATAATATACCCTGAATGTGTTGACATCTCTCTTATACTGGGAAGGCCCCGAAGTACATGCAAGGTTCCTGGCATGATCCGAGCAGGTCGGCTGCTGCCCATCCCAGAGCTCAGCACATTGTTTATCATTTGTACTATGGTAGCATGGAGAGGCCCCATAAGAGCTCAAAGTCCCATTGTGCTAGGTGTGGTACAAACAGTGAGGGATGGTCCCTGTTCCAAGGAGCTTACCATCAAAATAGGCAAGACAGATCAAGGGTGGGAGAAGAAATGGGCACAGAGAGAAGCAAGTGACTTGCTCAAGGTTACCCAGCAGGCCAGTGACAGACCCAAGTATCCTGAGTCCCCAGTCCAGTGCCTTACCATATTGCCCTCTTCCCTTTAGGTGACTGTGGAGGTAGGGAGAGGATGCGTGATCACCCACGGGGCACGGCCGAGGGTTCTTGAGATTCCCTTTGCTTGCTGCTTCTCTTATCCTTTGCCTTTCCAGCCCTGCCTGACTGCAATTAGAAAGCTAGATGCATGAGCCTCCCCTCCTGCCACCCACCTCAGGGCTGGGCCCCTCTGCTGTTTGTGGGGGAAGTGCTGACAGGAAATACATTGTTTCTCAATTTAGGAAAATACCATTCCCTCTCTCCAGCTGACTGTGGGACTGCAGGATGGATGCAGTGCCCCCACAAGGCCCGACTCTGCTCTTCTCATGCCCCTGTGCCTCTCCCCACTGAGATGCTGTGGCCAGAGTGTAGCCAAAAGTCCTGAGACTGTGGAGGCCATTCAGGGCTGGCTTTAGGAAGTGCGGGGCCCAATTCGAACAGTTTTGATGGGGCCCCGGCAGGGATGACTTAAAAACACAAAAAAAACCCACACATGTAAAAAAACACATGAGACTTGTACTCACTGGGCGGTGCTCTGAGTCTTCGGTGGCACTTCAGCGGTGGGTCCTTCGCTCGCTCCAGGTCTTCAGTGGCACTGAAGGATCCACCGCCGAAGTGCCGCCAAAGACCCAGAGCAAGCAAAGGACCCGCCGCCGAAGTGCCGCTGAAGACCCGAAGTGCCTCCTGGTGAGTAAAAATTAAAAAAGCACCTCTAGCCAGGAAAGGGATTCTCACTGGGCGCGGGGCCCTCTTAGGCACGGGGCCTGATTCGGGGCAATTGGTGGAATAGGCCTAAAGCCAGCCCTGAGGCCATTCCCCTCAGAGCAGGACTGGCTCTAGGCACCAGCAAACCAAGCATGTGCTTGGGGCAGCACAATTTCAGGAGCGGCATTCCAGGCGCTCTTGGAGGGGTGAGTTTTTTTTGCTTCAGCAGTTGCGCTCTTGGAGGGTTTTGTTGTTTGTTTTTTTTGCTTAGGCCAGCAAAAAACCTAGAGCGGGGCCTGCCTCACACCCTTTCCCCAAAGCCAGGCAGCTGTTGGTGTGTGTATGGGGTCTCTTTCCTGCTATAAAATTACAGGCCTTGGTAAGCAGGGGCGGCTCCAGGCACCAGCATGCCAAGCGCGTGCTTGGGGCGGCAAGCCACTGGGGGCGCTCTGCGGGTCGCCGTGAGGGTGGCAGGCAGGCTGCCTTCGGCGGCTGGCCTGCGGAGGGTCCGCTGGTCCTGCGGCTTTGGCTGACCTCCCGCAGGCTGCGGGAGGTCAGCCAAAGCCGCGGGACCAGCGGACCCTCCGCAGGCCAGCCGCCGAAGGCAGCCTGCCTGCCATGCTTGGGGTGGCAAAATGCCTAGAGCCGCCCCGTTGGTAAGGAAGAGATCAGTAGCTTGGTGCTTTAGGCTACATCTGGCAGGTAGCAATTGATTTCGGGGATCGCTATATCGCGTCTCATCTAGACGTGATATATTGATCCCCAAACGAGCTCCTGTCGACTCCGGAACTCCACCAATGCGAGCGGCGGTAGCGGAGTTGACAGGGGGAGCTGCGGACTTCGATCCCGCGCCGTGAGGACAGTAGGTAACTCAATCTAAGATTCTTCGACTTCAGCTAAGTTGCGTATCTTAGATTGATCCCCTCCCCTAGTGTAGACCAGCCCTTAGCCAGCCAGAGTGGAGGGTTGTTTCTGAGCTGTGGAGGAGGAGGATGTGTATTGGGTTGACTGGTGTGACCCTAGTTTGCAAAGCCCCCCGGCTGGCACTGAGGCTGAGCACATGGGAACTGTGTTAGCAGCGGTAACAGTCAGAGATCCCCAGCAGGGGCATTTAGCACAGGCCTTCAGCTGCATAGCCAGTGCCATGGTGACATCTACGTTAAGGCCTTCGGAGGTTAGAGTTCCTCTGGCCTTGGGGCTGTTCAGAGGTCACATATTTAGCCTCCTGCACCCAGGGCTGGCTCTACAGTTTTCGCTGCCCCAAGCAGCGCACCGAATTGCCACTGCGGGCGGCGGGGGCAGTCCATGTGCCCTTAGGGCAGCAGGCTCATTTCCATGTCGGCGGCAGCTTCTGTGTTTAGCTGAAGCCTCCGCAGACAGCTAGACATAGAAGCTGCTGCCGAATTGCTGCCACCGCAGAAACGCACGTGCTGCCCTAAGGGCATACGGACTGCCCCCGCTGTCCCCGGTGGCAATTCGGCGCGCTGCTTGGGGGCAAAAGCACACAGACCGCTGCCCCTTGCAGATTGCTGCCCCAAGCACCAGCTTGGAATGCTGGTGCCTGGAGCCGGCCCTGCCAGCACCTCCTCCCTCTTTGCCATCTGAGTCCATCTACACTTACTGTGGCATGTACAGACACTGTATGCCCAGCTAACATGGATATAAACAGCAGTGTAGATGGTGAGGCATGGCTTAGGCGAGTGTATATACTCCACAGGGCTCTTCAAATGCCCAAGCAGTGCCTCCCACAGCTACTCTGCTCTCTTTAGAAGCACAGTGGCCCACTCCCTCCCCTTGCAGGCTCCCCCCTGCAAGGATCCTGTCCCCGCTACAGTGAAAGGCTCCAGCAGTGGGAAAGACTCTGCAATCTCCCTGCTGTTGGAGCCTTTCTCCATGGCTGAAGCTTTCCGAAGCAATGTATAGCTACACATCAAAGTGCCAAGTGTGGACACAGGCGACAGTCCCTGCAGTGTTTAGCTATACATGTAGTGCCTATACTCTACGTGCTGCTGAAGTGTAGACATAGCTGCTACCTTCCTTCTCTGGCAGGGAAAGCCCAGCCTGGGTTCTCTTTGGGTCCAGGGACAGGGATAACTCACTGCTCCTCTCTTGAGCACTGAGATCTCTGTTAGCAGGGCCCTGGTAAATCTTCTGCCTGGAGCAGGAATCCTCTCTCTGCTGTAATCAGCAGCACATCCCTGGAGTCTCCCTGCCAGGTTTTCTTTTGACGGGTAGAGGCTTTTTGTTTTCACTTGAACTTTGCTACAAAAAGTCTCCTAGCTACTCTTCAGGCCTGGTCAAGCAATCTGTCTCCTCCCTCTGTGGAATGTCCCTGCAGCTCCCTGAGGGAGCGGCTCCCTCCCAGGGCCAGAGTGCACTCCCTTTAAGGTAGAGAGGCAGCCAGTTTCATTGTCTCCCAGGGATGGCACTGGCTTCCCACCCCACCCGTTTCAGATTTCATCCAGATAACACTGGCTTTTGAAAAACTGCTCAGCCTAAGAGAAGGGATTCGCAGAGTGCACTGACTGTACTGCAGCTCATTCACTCATGGAAGCAGCAAGTGGGAGCAAAAAGACAGTTTTGCTGAGGGTCTCACATAACACTGCCAATATCTATCTATCCATCTAGTTTTGTCTACACAGGAACTTCAGTCCTGTTAGCTACACTGCTCTGGAGTGTGGATTTTTCACACTGATGAAGTTAAACTGACCTAATTTTCTAGCATAGATCAGGCTTCAGTAGGGATGGTGTGAGGCCACCTCCCATTAGCTTACACAGAGCCTAGCCAACCCCGCCTCATCAAAAATCATGAGTCAGACACACCATCCCGCAAAATCATGATTGACATAAAATTAGATTTTAAACAAATTTTGGGTGCCTGCCCCCTCCTTTTTTGGCCTTGAAGTAGCCCATGGGCACAGCCAATCCTGCTGCATGCAATGCAGGCCTTCCATATACCAACACCATACCACTGGGCCAATGGGAGTTAGGTGCCTACATATCTGTAAGAAAGTGGGCCTTACCCTCTGTCTTCCTTCTTTAGCAATGGGGCACAATTAACTAGTAGTGGTGTGAGGACAAAAACTTGCTACAATACATGGTAATGGGGGCTCATAAGTACCTATGACAGTCAAAATAGAGTACTGATTTAACTAAAGTTACACTGGCACAACTGGTGTGTAGACAAGCCCTTAAATGCCAAAATAGAAACATATTTGAAAATGGACACCACCCCCACACATACGAGATACCCAAAAGTAAAATGAATGTGTATATTTAAGGCCATTTGGGGAAGCACACTGACAGATTTTTCTTTTTGATTAAAACAGGTTACCTTTAGCTCAGAATACAAAAGAGCTCATTAAGAGGATAAAATTTGTTATGTTGATTCCAATTGGTGGGGCAGATGGGCCTGCCTCTGAACTTTGTCCTCCTTCTAGCTTTGTTTTTATGTAAGTCAGAACTGCTTGAATCCATGTGACTGGGCTGGACTGGAATCTGGGAGGGTTTAGGGGTGAAGTGAGACTTTAGATTTATTTAACAAGTGCAGCAGATTTATACCACTCATGTGCCAGCGGGTGAAATGATGAAGTTACATCTCATGGGTCAGAGCTGTAGTATAATCAGCCTTTTTTTCTAAAGTCTGTTATGCACAGAGTCCCTGTGCTGTAAACTCTGGAAGGCAGCAAATGCTGGAACTGGACAGCTGAGCGCTGCTACTTTGCTCAACAAGATGATGTAAATTCAACCCCATGTCTGAGAAAGCCCTTTCCCCAGGAGACTGGGGAATGGAGCAGGGCCCAGCTTCCTGATGTGGGCAAAAGCCACCAAGCTCCCTTTACAAAACAAGCTTTTGCATTATTATTTGTTTCATCTGTGGGATTATTGTGGTGGGAGTTTTGGAAAGTTCAGGCAATTTCCTCAGCTCAAGAAGAGGAAGTCTGGGCAGAAGAGCTTATTCAGAAAAGTAAATCCACCCACCCCTCATGACTGTAGCAAGAGGCACGTGAACATTGAGAACCTAGGAATAAATCAGCCTGTTCCCTCTGCAAACAGCAAGTCCCAGAGGAGTAAAGGTCACACATGATTCAGAGGAGTTGGCTGATATGTTGGCCTTACAGAAGTAGCAGATTGCTCAAGAGCCTAGTAGACAGGACATAACATTAGCAAACAAACAATGAGGAATGAAACAAACATTTCTGCTACAACCACGTAGGAGTCTGAGGCCATGTCTACATCTAAAATTTTGCAGCGCTGGTTGTTACAGCTGTATTAGTACAGCTGTATAGGGCCAGCGCTGCAGAGTGGCCACACTTACAGCAACCAGCGCTGCAAGTGGTGTTAGATGTGGCCACACCGCAGCGCTGTTGGGCGGCTTCAAGGGGTTTCGGGGAAGGAGAGAGCAAACCGGGGAAGGAGACCAGCTTCGCCGCGGTTTGCTCTCGCGTTCCGCGAACCACCCTGCAAACCGCAGGGAAGGAGACCTGCTTGCTCGGGGGTTCGGCGAACGCGAGAGCAAACCGGGGAAGGAGACCAGCTTCGCCGCGGTTTGCTCTCGCGTTCCCCGAACCCCCGAGCAAGCAGGTCTCCTTCCCTGCGGTTTGCAGGGGGGTTCGGGGAACGCGAGAGCAAACCGCGGCGAAGCTGGTCTCCTTCCCCGGTTTGCTCTCGCGTTCGCCGAACCCCCGAGCAAGCAGGTCTCCTTCCCTGCGGTTTGCAGGGTGGTTCGCGGAACGCGAGAGCAAACCGCGGCGAAGCTGGTCTCCTTCCCCGGTTTGCTCTCGCCTTCCCGGAACCACCCAGCAAACCTCAGGGAAGGAGACCTGCTTGCTCGGGGTTCGGGGAACGCGAGAGCAAGCCGGGGAAGGAGACCAGCTTGATTACCAGAGGCTTCCTCAGGTATGCTGGGATACCTGCTTATTCCACGGAGGTCAAGAAAAGCGCTGGTAAGTGACTACACTTGATTACCAGCGCTGGATCCTCTACACCCGAGACAAAACGGGAGTACGGCCAGCGCTGCAAACAGGGAGTTGCAGCGCTGGTGGTGCCCTGCAGATGTGTACACCTCCTAAGTTGCAGCGCTGTAACTCCCTCACCAGCGCTGCAACTTTCTGATGTAGACAAGCCCTGAATGTGTGAGCCCCATCCCATTTCCCTAGACATCTGCCAATTCTGCCCACTAAGCGCCTGGGGCAGATGTTCTGCTTCTAACACCAGCTAGAAGGGAATAAGGGCTTGTCTACACTTATATTTTATAGAGCTCTAACTTGCTGGCTTTGCAGGGGCGGGGGGAGTGGGGAAATCACCCCTGAGCACAGCAAGTCTGAGCGCTTTAAAGCACCGTGTAGACAGGCTCTGAGCGCTGGGGCTTGGAGCAAATCCCCTCCTGAAGGTGGATGACCAGGAGCGTTTATCTATGTGTAGATAAACCCTTAGTTGATCTGGAATAAGGTAAAGTGTGAATTTAAAGTGAACTCATTTGGATTAAGCTAATTTGGATTTAAGTGCTCATTCTGGAATGAGAGCATCCGCACATGGAGTTAATCAGGAGCAGCTATTTTGGAATATCTCCTCATGTAGACAAGCTATAGATGTGTGGTTTTAAATCTATTCAATTAGCTTGTCAGTAGACTTGCAGGCCTTAAACCCAAATAACCAGTTTTAAACTAATGTGCATCTCCACACATGGATTTAACTAGATTACACACAAATTTGAATCAGGTAAGGCCTAAGTACCAGATATCATTTATGTAAAAAAAAAACAAACCACCAAACAAGTTTTAGAAAGTACCAGTTTATTTGATCAAGTATCAGTGGGGAAAAAACCCAAACAAAACAAAAGCAATTACATGAGAGAATCTCTTTCACACATTAAAAAAAGACAATTCATGCTTCACAGGTGGTGCTGTCTGTAGACAAGAGTTGCAAATGGGTCATTTCCATAAACAGAATAAAAAAAATGTAAGTTTCCACATATTAATTCATTCCAGAGCTAGGCCCTGAGACTTGCTTGTCTTTGAATTGAAAGGACGCCCCCCGCCCCCCCCCCTTTTTTTTTTTTAAAAAGAGGGACAACTCCTGCTGGAGACTGTTGCAGGGGTTCTCAAGCTACAGGATCAAGCCTTAGCATGGAGTCCACAGAGGAGACCTCTTCTTTGCTCAATAGCTATGGGGCAAGAGATCCACTTGTCTCCTTTACACCAGTCTAGAATCAGGTGTAACTGCACTGATTTCAGTTAAGTTATACAGGTGCATAACTACAAATGGAAAGAGAATCAGGTCTAAGGTCTACAAAAAGACAGATTTTCCAGGGCCTTCAGAACCAGCATGATTTCAAATAGTCTTGTGCAAGATGACATCAAACCATGCTATGGGTTATGTTGTATGCAGTTGCCCCCACTCTCCCCACACTCACAAAAAGCCACCCTACAGTCAGCTATGTTGTAGTCTTCATTGTACCTGGAAAGGCAGCGACTCAGCTCTAGCAAGTAAGACTGATGCAACAGGACCAAGATAAGTGGGTGTGTTTTATACACACCAATTCTGGAACTAGCAAAACCCTGTAGGACAGGCATGCATCTTCTACTCATTAAAAATGAGTTGTGGAACTGGACCAACTCTGACAGAGGTAGGATCTGCTTAAAATGACACACTAGAACACCTTTTAAAAAAATGCAAATGGCTTGAGGAAGTCAGTGTTTCCATAGAGCCACCTTAGCAGGAGACACGATCAAACAATAAGTCTAGATACTGGAAGCCATCCTTCTGAAGGGAAAAGGGAATAAAGGAGACTTTTTTTTTTTTTGGAACTAATTAGCTTAGCTATAAACTGAACAGCAATTTTGCAAGAGAAAAGATAAAGGTTACTTCTTTTGCACAGTGAGCTTCCAACTTCTGTTTGCATCCCATACCATAAATGGAAGTGTCACTTCTGAAATGAGGGGCAAGGGATCTCAGCTCCACCACCTGGCTAGACAGGAGCAAGGCTGGCATTTTCACAACACAGCAACGGTTTCTAATTCATGGAAGTTAATCTGATGGCCACTGCATTCAGGGCACACACAAAGCATTAGTGACCTGGCTAGTTCAGCAACCACTAGCCTGACCCCCAGCTGTTATGAACAAAAACACAAGGAAAATATTACTGCATTCAATATAAAAAAAAGACATTGCACGAAGAGTAGCATATAAACTAGACCAATACACCCTCCCTTACACATAGTAAGGCTGCACAAGCCCAAAAACCTCTAGCCTTTTTATTCTTAACATTTGTACACTTTGCTGGAAAAATATATATATAATATATAGCTCTATAGGACCGATTACAATATATTACAGGCTAAAAAATTCCCCATCTTTCCCTACAACATACTTTAATCATGTATTAAGAATCCAATTTTGCATACACAGTAATTCTTGCAGAAGTTATTGCCTTCAGTTTATAATTTACAAAATTCACAGAATAAAGCTTAAATAGTTTTGACAATCATAAGAGAGATTCATTATATTAGTGTTTTATATATAAAAATGAAAAAACCAAAACATGAGAAGGAACCATAAATAATCCTATAAAAATCAAATCCAAAAAAAAGTTATGGAAAATCCCCATAAATATCAATTGCATACAGTAGCTGCTATATAGAAAGAGAAACCTGTAACATACTGTAGTCAATGCTGCTTCAGTTCAGGATATGAATTGTATAAAACACAATATACATCTAGAGAAATGCCCAGCCAAAGGAAACTGAAAGGATTAAAAAAAACTTGAATTTTTTTTAAAAACTAGATTTTTAATTTCAGAACCATTTCTACAAACATAAAACATTAGGCTATTTTTCCTACTAAAAAATTATAAAATCCTACATTAAAAGGTAATATTTCTCCACCTGTAAGAGACTTGATACAGGGAAAGGTTAGACTCAGAGCCAAGAGACTTTCCTGATTTTTGTGGATTGTGACCCTACTAAGGGCCAAAAAAGGAAGAGGAAACTTCTCCCTAAGGGCCATTTAGGCCACAATGTTATTTCTCTCATGGGCATCCAGAGCCAGGGGCACAGCTGCTCCCAGATAAGGCAATGGCACAATGTAGTGTAAGAGATTTAGAGAATTATCTATAAAATGCTTTATATGATGTGGCTGTCCTGCAGCAGGCCAAATACTATAGGGGAAATAGAATAAAAACTTCTACAAAACAAGGCAATTTGGAGAGATGCACACCGGATGCAAACACACACAATTGGCTTCCATACAAACTACATTATGTACGCCCTTCACACAACCAAAACTAAGGAATTTGGCAATCTTTTGCACTCTTCCCCTTTGCACCCCCCTCCCCAATATAGCCATGACAAGGTTCCCCCTGAGATGCTTTGCATTTTGGTGTGCCCTTGTTAGTTTAGCAGGATGGAAGGGTTGCACAGAATTTTTTTTTTTTTTTAAATCACTTTGAAATTAGATCCAAGACAGCATTTATTTGGAGCATCTCAGCTGAGGTCCAAATGCTTTAGCAGTCAGTTTCTCTCCCCAGAGGGGCATAAGGTGCTGGTAGCTTTAAGCGTAGAATTCATTTGTTGGGGCTTTCTTGTAGATTGGTTTTTTGCCCAGATCATAACTCCCCTCATCCTTTTTCTTCATGCGATAAACCAACAGGAGGATCAGGAAGACAGCGAACAGCAGCCCCACTGCCCCACCTGCAATAAGAGCTGGAAGAGAGTATGGAATGAATATAGCATTTAGGAGGAAACAGCTACCCTACGAGAAGCTGCCTCACTAGTCATAAACCCATGAAATCTATCCCAGAGTTGCAGCATTTTGGAGCTTTCTACTGGAAGCTTCCATCTTGCTGAGAGTGACATTCAGTCCAAATGGCATCTAGAGATCAGAAGTCACTTTCCACCCAGTTTATCCATAATTAAAAACCAGAGTGATAAAAAAAAGTTTCTTCTGATTAAAGCAGGATAGACACTTCCCTAATACTAAGTGCCTACTAGCTTACTAGAACAAAGCCAGCTGGGTTGTGTGTTTTTGGTCACCATTCTTGCCCTCTAAAGTAGTGGAACAATCACACAACCCCATTTTTGGCATCCTCATTCCCCCCTCCTCCCACATTTACAGTGTGGCTAATGAGTCATTAGACTTCGGGGACAGTGATGTTACCTGCAAGAACTTCTGTTCTCTCAAAGAGGCTGCTGTTGGCTGTGCTGGCCATGGAAATCTTGTTGGATGGGTTCATTTCCTCAGGGGGCAAGACTTTATGTGGAGTTAGTTCATTGTCTACCACCTGGTTTTCATCCACATCCTTTGTCCCCTTACCAGTATCTTCAGGGATATAGTTGTCACTCCAGAGCTGAATAAAGCAGAGACAAACCATACCCAGTCACGAACAGCTACAAAACACTTCAAAAACAAGAGAGATAGGGCAGACACCATTTAATGGCAGGCCAGTTGAGGTAATTTAAGAGTTCAGTGCATTGCGAGCACCTTATTATGCCAGTGGACTGGATGTGGAAGCCAGCTGCTGCTGGGGGCGTGGGAGGAAGAGGAGGAGTGGGTTAAGGTGACAAGAGCCTTTCACAGGCAGGCAGGCCAGATACCACACAGAGGGGCTGTTGGGCTCAAACACCACCACCTACCATAGGACTCTCTTCAGTGGTTGAAGTTATGTCATCTTCAGCATCTAGATAAACATGCAAACAATACAGAATTAGTTTCCCTTTGCTTCCAGAGTGTTTCCCCAAAGCCCAGGCACACTATAGCAGCACTAGCTGCTATGTCTAACTAGGGCTCTGCTTTGATTAAAGTTCCCTCTTATCTGTAAGTATTTTTACCAGTCAAACATAGTTTTGATTAGACAAAGCCACATGAGGCAATCTTGAGCTTGCATCATTCAGAGAAGAAATCTTCAGCTCCATTAAGTGGCTCTTGCTGCAGGGTACCAGGATTTGCTCAGAAAGCAAATATGCTCTTGTGTGCTATGCTGGCTTCAGGAGGGCACTCTTTTGAACTCCCATCCCTAAGGTACTAACCACCAGATCTGTTTGAACATGCCAGGTACTAATTTCAGAGCTTCTTCTTACCTTTGAGAACACAATGTGCACATAAAAAGGGCAACAAGGAGCTGTTTAAACTAGTTTATGCTAGCAGTTTTGAAAGCCATTAAGAGTTCCTGAAAACACTGACTTAATGAGCTTTCACTACTACACTGGTTTTAGGGGCAAAGTGGGAAGATTCAGAAATCTTGGGGCTCGAGGAAGAGGAGATTTAACAAACTATTTAAACTTTACAGCCCCTTGGTATTAAGAGGGGGGGAAACAATTTAAGTAATGCATTGTCTACCCATTGAAGACAGCATGTAATCTCATTACGGGGGTGAGTTACTTGGATGCCCCTATAGAGAGGGAAGACAGAATGAGTCCCATATCATGGCATGGTGCCCTTTTGTGGTTCCTATCTGTGTACTGCATCCAAGCAAGCCACCACATGGAGGTATTTGATTAGGCTGCTCTGTTGATCCCTCAATTACTTGCTATGCTTAGCTTTACAGACCATGTAGCCCATTACAAGTTCCATTAGAGCAGGGGTTCTCAAACAAGGGTCGGGACCCCTCAGGGGGTTGTGAAATTATTACATGGGGGGTGGGGATCGCAAACTGTCAACCTCCACCCCAAACCCTGCTTTACTGACAGCATTTATAATGGTGTTAAATATTTTTTTTTAAGTGTTTAATTATAAGGGGGGGTGCACTCAGACGCTTGCTGTGTGAAAGGGGTCACCAGTAAAAAATGAGTTTGAGAGCCACTGCATTAGAGAGCCTATGAGGCTCAGGGGACTATGTAACTTTGCCAGGTCAGAGCTATGAAGATGTAATAGTCAGAGGAAGACTCCAATATAAAGGCTATTTCTTGCCTACATACCATCATCTCCAGAACCAGAAAACCAGTCACTCTCTTCTGTCAAGTCAGGCCTGAGGTCACTGATATCTTCATCATCTGGCAAGGCTCCAGAAGAGAAATAGTCCTCTTCATACCTCTCTGGGTCCATGGTCTCAGTTTCTCTCACCTAAGAATGGAAAACCAGCATTAGACATTATGCAGAAACCCAGACAGTTCTCAGGCTGCCAGCAACAACCAGATCAGTTGAGCCAGCACAGCAATATTTCACCATTTAACTGGTGAAGTTCAATTCAGCCCAGCTAAAAGCATCATCTTTACTAGCTTGAAAAGAGCTGAATTCCCCTAGTTTTCTGAGAGCAGGAACAAAGATCAGCCTGAGTGGGGATTTCCAGAAAGACTGTTCAGAAGGTTCCCATGAAGTGACCAGGGTCTGAATTTACTGAAGACAGCTTTCTGGGCAAGAGCTCATGGCAGAATCCCTTGAGGTAGAAGGGAGGATTAAGTTCAGTGTGATAGGCAGCAGAGTAGTAGTGGGACATATACTTAGAGAATCTTACCCAATCTAGCTCTTGACAGAGGCTTGGAATCTCACTGTAGCATTAAAATCTCAAACCCAGTATGTTTAATAGCATCATTATTTCATTTCATTTCCAATTCAGATAGTTTTAACCTTTGTACGATAAAGTGAGATTTGTCTGCTCCCCCTCCCAATCTGTATATTCTGGGGAACATCACAAGATCAAAAGCATTACAAACAGGAACTCATTTGTATAAAAAGTGTCCCCTCAACAACGTGCACAATTCAAAAAGCAAATTGCTCAGCAGTTCCCACCTGAAAATAAAACCATGATACTGGGATCTGACTAACAGTCAGAGATATGTGCATTAGTGTGGCAGCAGCAGCACATTTAAGCCAGTCTGCAGGGCATACAAAGGAGCCCAGCCAAAAAATTGGATGTTAACTGCCTGACAATGGTTTAAAATCAGAAACCATTTTTGCTTGGGCCTCTGAAGATTAGGGAGTGAAGGTAGAAGATTCAGACTATGATTATACAAGTTCCCATAACTATTCTGTATAACTCTAGTGACCCTTTAGGGTCAGTCCAGGCAAGGATTCCATAACTCTGAGATCATGGACTGTCCACACTTCCAAACTGGCAGAAGCCAGTGTTTGCTGTGGAATTCCAGCAGCAATTCACAATTCCACAGCCATTAAGTCATTTGCTTGTTAAGGAATTTAACCCTTTCCTTACAGTTGGAAGTACAATGCAAACTGAACGGACAGCCGCTGCCACTACCACATTTCACTAGCCTTATTTTGCTAGTGATTCCCATTGCTATCACCAGTTCTGCTTCACTACTGATAGAAATGCTGGGAGCACTAGTGTGGCTGGTGGCACCTGGCCACTTGTAACAAGCATGGAGATGCAGGATTAAATGGGGGCGGGGGGAAGGGAAGGGAAAGGAACACAAAATGTTGGTTCTCCACCAAAGCAGCTCACCCTCCCTTCCTCCAGATGGAATGCGGCCTTATCTGGTAGCTACTGGAACCATATCATCATCATCATCATCAGTGTTAAGTACTCTCAGTGCTTCAAGGCGGGGTGGGGTGGGGGTCAGAAAGCAGCCTGTCTGCTGCCTTGCCCCAGGCATGGTCTCACTGCAATAAGAGGCCTGTGGCATGGCTGTAGCTAGCCCTGTTCAACTTCTGGGCACAGGTTGCAGAGCTAAAAGCTAGTATAGATATAGCCATAAAAACTTCATTACAGGGCCAGATACAAGTGGTCTTCCCCCCGCACCAACAATCCACTTCCACATCTGTAGATATTGGGGTTGCCCCAGCCACCAGGCTCTGCTGTCAGGGTATGAGAAGCTTCTCCTTATATCCTGAATTTGAGGGGCTAGAACAGTGATACAATAGCTTTTCAGGCAGCTCTGGTTCATTCCACCTCTTCAGTGTCAAAAGGGACCAGAAAACATTCAACTGAGCATCCTGAAAAACCAAGAAGAGCCTGTTGCTGCCAGACTCCTCATCTCCCATTATGCCCCAACTAAGACAGCTAGAAATACAGCCTGGAACAAACATTCCCAGCATCACTGGTCATTTATAGGACAACTTTTATGCCAACCTTAGTTAGAAAGGAGGCATCTGAAGCTAGCCAAGACACCAGGGCTCCCTAAAATGGTACTGCAGCAAAGGCCACAGCTGGAATGATGAAGCTGCTGCTCCCATCCCAGACTGTGGATGTTTTATTAAGATACAGAAAGGGTTTGATTCCCATTTGCCACCAGGCCACTACTCAATAACTCAGGGTGTGTCCCCCAGATAGTAGCTTTCATGTAGTACAATGGCAATAGGTGGAGGACGTTTTCCCTTGCAGAGCAGACAAATATTGGCAGGTGTGAGTACTAGGTTACATCTTTGTGTCAGCTCATCCAGACTGTACTCACAACTGGTGAATCACAGCCATCAGGCAGACAGAAAGCAAATGCCTAACAAGGGAGGCTCAAGAGATAACTAGGCTGGATCAGAGAGTCTGAAGGGACTGAGTAACCTGCCTTATGAGATCAAACCAACAATGAATAAGAATGACAGACATTTGCTATTAGTGGGTACTTTGGAATATACCAGGTTCAGATATCACAGTGGCTTATTCATCAAAATACACACTGTGTGTATGAGTGAGTGAGGTCCAATACTAATGAAGTTAATGACTCACAGAAATCAATGAGATTCTATGGAGTGTTTCATTCCGTTGCTCATTTGGCTCTGGGCCCAGGAGAATGTAAGTGGGAAGCTCACGCTCCATCTACAGTAACTTCCTGGAAAACATCCAGACAGCTACACTGGGACCTACACCTCTACACATTTACCCATAGAAGATCAATTGAAAATTCTTAAGGGTGTGGAGTTGAGGTTATTTGAGATCCTGGGGTGCTGTTGGGCAGCTCACTTCCTTCCTGTGTGGGTAAATGTGGTGAAGTTCATTCCATGTTTCTCCCTACACAAACTCGAAACATGCCTGCTTGTTACGTGGGTACCTCCCTGGGGCTAGGTGCAAATCCCACCTTGCAGAGCACTCTTGAATGGAAAGAGTTAACAGGGAAGTGTCTGTGCTCTTTGCAGGGTAGATCTGGAACAGCGACATTCCTCACATACACACCTGCACAGGGCACACAGGAGCAGTTCAGAGAGAGATCCCAATGGGGTTTGTGGGCTCAGGGAGAGGCACAGTGCAATGTTATAGTTTCTTTAACATTGTCTAATAGGGACATTGCATTTCTAAAGCTGGAGGAAAGTCTCCCTGCTTCTCCATATACATACATACGTACATTCTACAGGCTTCCCTAGGAGGCAGTTTCCAAGTATGCAGACTCCCTCTCAAATGGGAATTTGCAGCCCATGTGGTACAGAGTCAATAACCCAGTGGTCCCCCACAGGTTGAGTAGTACAGGATGCAGCACACAACACATTGGTAAAATAGGTTGAGAACCACTTCCCCTATTCAAAAGCATCTGACACTTGCCAAATGTCCTCCACAGCCACATGTGGCCTAACACTTTTGGGGCAGTCACCAGCTGGAGGCTGGCATCTAATCAAAATGGCTTGCGACCAGTTGTTCTGCCACCTGCTATTACTGTGCTGGAACTGAGTTCAGCCACCCTTATGATGGGAGAATGACTAAATGACTGCACAGCCTCACCTATTTCTGGCAACTGAAGTCAAGCAAATAGAATCCTTTAACTACAGAAGGATGTTGCTTCTGCCGAAGTCCAGCTCCAGGATTTCTTCTGGATGTTAAGCAGCTTTTACCCACAGTGACGTGAGTGCCAAGTAAGATTAACAAACATCATTGGGGGAGGGGAATAGAAGGGACGAGAAAGGGCAGGAGCTTTCCCTGCCTGGCAGTAGCAAAAAGAGGTTTACTTCTTAGCTGCCAGCCAGAGTGCATGCAGCTATGCACGCACTCTGCCTTTACCTTCACATGCTGCTTCAGTAGGATCCATGCAGCTACTACAAGGATTAGCACATTAGACATGCCAAGATGCACAGGAGGCCCCTACCTCTGCATGGATCATTCATGTAGAAGAAGCCTAAGGCTTCAGGCTGAGAAGCTGGCAGGGCTGTGATACCTGATCCCCACTCTGGTGGCGGAGTCCAATTTCAGAGTGGCTTTGGCTTGATTTCAGAAACCCAGATCAGCACTAGCTGCTGAAGTCTGCTCACACTGCAGCCCACAAAATTCCCCATCTAACATGTAACTTTACTCCGCCACTGACTAGTTCTGAGAAGGAAAAACGGTAAACTCTAACCAAGCCCACCTCCTCCAGCCCACACACCACTACCATAGTTTACGTGCCCTTTCACAGGAGCAGAAAACAAGTAACATTCTCTAGGGCAAGGGCATGAAATGCACATGATCAACTTTTAGTGCCGGCCATTGTCTCTGATCAAACACACCAATGTTTGAATTCACTCCATGCTTCTTTGAAGGCTGGTAGAAAGTGAGTTGGACAGGGGTTGCACATGCTGGGTCCCAGGCATCTGAAGTGCAGGGAGCTCTTTATAGCGTTTCCAACAACCCAGATAATGGAGCCCTATAATTTGCTTCAGGGTCTCTGTTTCCCAGCACTGTGTACACAAGCCCAGGAGTAAACAGGAGTGAGTTGAAAGTCAAAAGAACATGGACAAAAGAACATGGACCTGGGCCAAATTTGAGAGGGCGGGAAGTGATGAGAGGCAAGTCAGCACTCAGTTAACTATTTGCACCCTGCAAAGACAGAGGTATGGGGAGTGGGTCTGATGGCTCCTTTGCAGATAATCTCATTTACTAATAGTAAAAGAATTCTATTCTTAATTTTAACACCTAGTATCAGAGGGGTAGCTGTGTTAGTCTGGATCTGTAAAAGCAGCAAAGAATACTGTGGCACCTTATAAACTAACAGACGTTTTGGAGCATGAGCTTTCGTGGGTGAATACCCACTTTGTCAGATGCATGTAGTGGAAATTTCCAGGGGCAGGTGTATATATATATATATATATATGCAGGCAAGCTAGAGATAATGAGGTAGTTCAATCAGGGAGGATGAGGCCCTGTTCTAGCAGTTGAGGTGTGAAAACCAAGGGAGGAGAAACTGGTTTTGTAATTGGCAAGCCATTCACAGTCTTTGTTTAATCCTGAGCTGATGGTGTCAAATTTGCAGATGAACTGAAGCTCAGCAGTTTCTCTTTGAAGTCTGGACCTGAAGTTTTTTTGCTGCAGGATGGCCACCTTAAGGTCTGCTATAGTGTGGCCAGGGAGGTTGAAGTGTTCTCCTACAGGTTTTTGTATATTGCCATTCCTAATATCTGATTTGTGTCCATTTACCCTTTTCCGTAGCGACTGTCCAGTTTGGCCGATGTACATAGCAGAGGGGCATTGCTGGCATATGATGGTGTATATTACATTGGTGAACGTGCAGGTGAATGAACCCGTGATGGTGTGGCTGATCTGGTTAGGTCCTGTGATGGTGTCACTGGTGTAGATATGTGGGCAGAGTTGGCATCAAGGTTTGTTGCATGGATTGGTTCCTGAGCTAGAGTTACTATGGTGCAGTGTGCAGTTACTGGTGAGAATATGTTTCAGGATGGCAGGTTGCCTGTGGGCGAGGAGTGGCCTGCCACCCAAGGCCTGTGAAAGGAAATCAAGAACTCATTTTCATCAGAGTTTCAACAGAATGTGTGTCTCACACATATACATCCATTCATATGACCACTGGAAAGTGACTCCAATCTGACAAGTCCTGCTGCAAGTTTCCTCCTGCTCAGTGGATTTGAGAACAAGTCATACAGGATCAGACTATGGATCCATCTGGTCCAGTATCCTGTCTGACAGAGGAAGATGCGAGACATTCCATACTGGAACAATCATGGACCAGCCTGTCCCGATGGGAAGTTTCTTCCCAATCTTGTCAGTAGTTGATTTGTGCTCTGAAGCAGTCACCCTGCTCAGTACAGCCAGTTCACAATAGATATCTAATCCTTTTGAATTCTGCTTTGATCTTTGTCTCAATATCTTCTAGCAATAAGTTCCACACTAATGTGCACTGTGAAAATATTTCCTAGTTTTGAATTTGCCACCTTTCAGTTTCATTGAACGTCCCTTTGTTCTTGTGTTACGAGACATGGGGGAAGTTAGAAGTTCCTAATCTACCTGCTCTATACACCATTTTATATGGAGAACCATCTTGTCCCCTCACTGAAGTCCGCAGTCCTGATCTTTTCTGTCTCT
The DNA here is from genome assembly GCF_025201925.1 of Gopherus flavomarginatus. NCBI lineage: Eukaryota > Metazoa > Chordata > Testudines > Testudinidae > Gopherus > Gopherus flavomarginatus. Next base: position 32,463,596 of record NC_066627.1, on the reverse strand, counting down.
TAATGCAACACTGTGTTCCTCTAGTCATTTCCATTGCTATCTCTGAACACTCTGTGCTCTGAGGTTCGAACACTGTACGCCAAGTGAGGGTATATCATGGATTCATATAATGGTATTGAACCTTTTCAGAATTCTTCTCCAGCCAGTTCCTTGCTTCTTGTAGTTCTGCTGCACACGGAGCAGACATTTTCCATTGGAGCTGTCCACAGAGAGGCCTAGGGCTTTTGAACTGTAACCACTCAAGGAAAACTGCTCACACACAAAAAACTTAGTTGTAGGGAGGATTGTTGAATCTCCAGTTAGCCAGACAGGCTGGAATGGTTCCGAGAATATGCTAAAGCTTGTGGGGCCAGTGAACATATGGGACTTCCTCCAAGACAGCTCATAGCCTGGAGACCTTCAGCAATTTGTGTACTTGTGGATTTAGGGACTAGCACAGAGTCATTACAGGCCAAAGTATTAGTTGGGAATTCATGATAGAGACAAGAGCCCTTACAACATAGACGACCTAAAACTCAATCATTTAGTGTGTTTGTTCTTGGCTTCACTTCAGAGGCTTCAATCAGAGTATTTGGAAAGGAGTGGCATGTGTTGTTTATCTTATGACACCAGAGCATACTCCCATCCTCCCCAGACACAATGTCACATGCAGCAGAAGTCATATTACTAAAATGCACATCTAGATTTCAAATTAAAGGATTCTCAAAATGGGGCTTACACGATACTGAAGCCAGCCCTAGAGCCTGTACTCTAAGAATGTGTTTAATAGAAGCATGCCTACACAAAAGCCATCACAACTGACACTAATTAGCCCTCTTGCTGGATGTGTCAGCAGAGAGGCCAAGGACCTAGACCATGGGAAGTGAACTGTCAGCACCAGATGTAACCCCTCAAGGGCAGGGATGTGTGGCACACTGGTAGAGTACATACATGTCGCTTCACTGCTGATGCTTGTGACCTGACTGACTGAAATCTCCATGGCTGTCCTGACATTAGCACTGAATTCACTTAAATACTTCATTTCTGCCCCTTCGCCCTTTGTTCCAGGCCACCAAAGAGTTGCTATTCTTTTATCAGGAAATCCCAGAAATTAAGCCATTGTTGAAGTAATCTTGGCTTACTTCAAAATGGATCTGTCCTACCATGACACATGGCTGGGATCCAGCTTGTCAAACTAAGTGTAAACCACTGGAAATCTGATGCTGTAATGGAAGTGCTGAGGCCAGCAAGCTGCCGCACATGTGCTAAAAGAGCTGTGAAGACAAGGTAGGCAAAAAAAACAAAAACCATGTTCCTAAAAACAAAGGAGCTAAGCCTGGGACAGGCGGGAATTTCCAACCACAGCCCTTTGTTCTATCTGATTTACTTACATGGGGCTCCTCTCTACTCCTATCTGTTGGAAGAGATGTTAACTGTGTATTATACTTGTCTTGTTATTTTTAATGTATTTTAATGCTAGAATGCCTTGCTCCCCCCCACTCCACCTTTCCCCTTTATTCCCTTCACTCCAGTTTTTGACTCTGCTGCTGTATGTGCTGTTTGATTTGCATCATCTGCATGATTTTCCTCCAGTTTCCTTAATCTCTTCCTGATAGCCTTGTCTACACTTTCTTACCATAGGTAACAATGGTGGGAGTGTTAGTGTAGACCACAAACTGGCAGTTGCCAGCATTTGAACCACCATGTTGGCTAGAGCTGGTCAGTTTGAATGGATGTAGATGACACCATAGTTAAAATTTAAAATGCAATTGTCTATACTAATGATCTGGGGGCACTGAGGATAAGTTGTAAGGGGTGGGAGCGACAAAGCAGTGCAGACAGAGCTTAACTCACATGCTTACAAACTGGCACTCATCTCTGCCCCCCTCCCACTGTGCCCAGGCTTGCCTAGTCTCTCTTGTTGGAAGGGAGGGTAGTAGACAGTTACTTTAACAAGCCCTCAGGAAGAGCCTTCTAGAGAATTCAGTGATCTTCAGATACTGAACCACAGACCATTTTAGCATATTTTACAATATCCACCAGACTGCTCTCTCCTAAAGAGATGCTTTGAGTAACATCAGGCTCAAAACACCTCCAAAACAAGAGCTACTTGTTGTTCCCTTCCAGCTTCTCTAACACGGATGCACTGTAGCACCATGGGGTATGCCACCAGCCATCTGCCCCTTTAAAGCACAGACAGACAAGATCCTCCTCTCCCATTAAGAGCTCTGTTAGACACTTCAGAAGCAAGAGTTTCTAGAGATTTCCGTCTTGTGACTGCTTACTACTGTGGAAAAAGTCACATATGACTGAACTCCAACTTTGAGGGCTCCTGCACGCTGTGGTAGTAGAGTTATCCCCATGTTAATGAGCATTTCTGTATGTGGTGAACACAAAGGCCTGGTCTACACTTTAAATTTAGATTGACAGTTATTTTGCTCAGGGGTTCGCAAAATTCACACCTGAGTGCTGTAGCTATGCCAGTCTAGTACCTGCTGTAGATGTAGCCAGGTTGATGAGAGAATGCTTCTGTTGACCTTGCTACTGTTGCTCAGGGGAGTGGGTTACCTATTATGATGGATAAACCACTTCTATCACTGTAGAAAACATCTACACTTCAGCATTGTTGCTGTGCCACTGTAGCGCCCAGAGAGTAGACAAGCCCCAAATCTCACCAGCAGAAAGTAGGCTGCTTCTTTTCCTCACTCCAAAACTCCTTCTCTTTAGATACATAAACTCCTTAGCAGAGACACTGAAGAAACCTTGTCTATGCCTAGGAGCAGAGCAAACATTTCAATCCAGGTCACATCTTGCATCAGCGTTCATCTGCACTGCAACTACTGTAACAAATCCACATTAGCTGGCTCACTGTGCCCTCTGATCATCTTTGGTGACTGTTTGCTAGTCAGCTTGCTCCACATTATTCACAGGATAGATGGCCCCTTCTGGCTTTAGTGCCAAGGAAGAGTAATCAAGGTTTCCCTGCACGTGCATGCACTTAAATAGGCTGGAGCCTGCTGAGCCAATTGTGCTAGGAGCTTTCGGAGACAGAAATTGCCAGTGTGCATTTCCTTCAATATACTTAAAGAAGCAGCAGCTCTCACTAGGAAAAACTACCTTTACACCCAAATTATCACATAACTTCTCAGCTAGGGTGTCCTCAGGTCAAACTGCCAAAATAAACCCAGAACTTTAGGTTAGATCCTGAAGCATGTGCTGAGTAGGAAGTGGCAAGAGACAGAATGGCAGGCCAGGACTTCTGCAGACAATTACCATCTCGGTGGCAATGAGACTGGGGCAAGAACAAGTTCGTAGGCAGGCATATTCTAGTTATCTGAGACTGGGAGACTCACTTTCGATTACAGTGCAGTCTTTCTGCATTTCCACCTCAGGCTCCCTACCAAGAACCTTAGCAGGTGGACAGTGGTAAGAGAATAGAATCACTTGTTATTCCTCCTATACATTCCTATTGTGATGTTTTAAATACCATGGCAATGAGGGGCTTACCCCCACCCCCACCATCAGCCAACCCTGCAGTGAAAGGATAATCCCACAGCAATATATATTATTATTACTAAGCAGAGAAGCAATATATTATAATTACTAAGCAGAGAAGTCAGTTTGCCTTCAGCAAGAGGGCTTTACTGTATTCAGAACCCAAGGAGAGCAAGTTCCAATAGGTAACCAAGAGCTTGCTCTGGATAACATTGTATTCTGAGTTTCATGCTCTCTGGGCTCCGTTAGCTTTTGACCCACGTGCATTTGCCTAACAGAGCCCACATTTAGGGTATGGCTACACTTAGAGCTGCGGAGCGCTGCCGCGGCAGCGCTTTGAAATGTGAGTGTGGTCGCAGCGCCAGCGCTGGGAGAGAGCTCTCCCAGCGCTGCATGTACTCCACCTCCCCATGGAGATTAGCTTACAGCGCTGGGAGCCGCACTCCTAGCGCTGGGGCACTGTTTACACTGGTGCTTTGCAGCGCTGTAACGTGCTGCGCTCGGGGGGGTGTTTTTTCACACCCCTGAGCGAGAAAGTTGCAGCGCTGTAAAGTGCCAGTGTAGCCAAGCCCTTATTTAAGACTAGGTGTGCAAGTCACTTTAAAAAAAACCCTCCAGAAGATACAAAGAGGAGGAGAAAGAATTGACTGGCAGGGATTTCTTGTTTTAAAATAGTCTGATAATTAGCAAACAGAGCCATAAAAGAGGTTGTACAATTCCCATGACAGATGGGCACATGCAGGGATCTATTTAAAAAGTAAGAGGACTCATTAACTAGCATCATAACCTTTTCTGATGAACCAGCTATAGGTGTTTGGAATCTTAAGTATCTATTGGTTACAAAGTCTAATTTCAGCATCTTCACCACAGGGATCTACTCATGTTTTAAAGAGAGATTCAGTTAAGCAGCTCAAGGAAGGATAAATAAAGCTAGCCACTGACAGCCAGTGTCCAAATTCAGGGTGCGGGTGGGAAGAGTCCATTATGCCTGTTCTCCCAGGGAGGTGAAGGCACAATGGATACTCAACAGGAGAGTATCCGCTTATCAGGGGATTTTCATTCAATCATCAAAGTTTGGTATACAAAAGACCAGAGTCAAAGAATGCAATGTAATTTACCTGTTTTCCAAAGTTTAGTCTTCTTCCCTCATGTGAGGGAAACATATGGAGAAACTTCCTAGAGCATAACTCAATCCCACAAGTTATTTTGCAGGGCTGTTTTGTTTTTTTGTTTTTGTTTTTAAACTTATACGTGTGTATTACATTATTAGCTCATGTGTCTTGCACTTTTATATTCCTTTGTAATAGTGTTAGCGAGATCAGACTTCAAAGAGAATAATGCACACAGCAGAAGTTTGGTGCCTTTCCTAGCTGGCCCAGTACAGAGCTAAAATGGTCAGACATACAACTAATCTAGGCTTGTTTGTACAGTTGAGATCTTGATACTGCACCTCGAAAATGTTTCAATTCCCCACAATCTATGCAAGTTTAATCATATCAAGAGACTAGAGATTTAGGTTTGATTTACACTTAGCTATGTTAGTTTAGGAAGGTTTTGCTGGCATAGATGTGATTTTTTTTTAAATTAACAGTGTAGTTAAACCAGAAAAGCCTTTAAGCGTAGCTAAGAAAGGCGCCACTAAGGTCTTGTCCAGGCCCAGAGAGCTAATGCCCACATCTTAACTATTTCCAGGTACTGACACTTTCCCAGAATCATGCAAGTCACCTACTAAAGTTAAACATGTTTACAGCACCCCAGCATTCTAGGGCTTGGTTCCCCTGTCCCCCTCCTCCAGAGGAATATTTCAGCTTTACACACACACACCCTCCTTCCTTGACCTCCCATCATCTGCATGGAGGGGAGGGGCAGTTGTCATAACTTAGTCCCAGATTTGGACCTTAGCGTCCAAAATATGGGGGTTAGCATGAAAACCTCCAAGCTTAGTTACCAGCTTGGACCTGGTACTGCTGCCACCACCCAAAAAAATTAGAGTGTTTGGGGCACTCTGGTCCCCCCAAAAACCTTCCCTGGGGACCCCAAGACCCAAATCCCTTGAGTCTCACAGCAAAGGGAAATAAACCTTTTCCCTTCCCCTCCCTCCAGGTGCTTCTGGAGAGGGACACAGAAGCAACCTCCGTGAATCTAAGCAGAGGGAGTCCATCCTCTCTAATTCCAGTCCTGGAAACAAAAGCACTTCTCTCTTCACCCAGAGGGAATGCAAAGTCAGGCTAGTAAATCTAACACACACAGATTTCCCTCTGACTTCTTCCTCCCACCAATTCCCTGGTGAGTTGCAGACTCAATTCCCTGGAGTTCCTCACTAAAGAAAAACTCCAACAGGTCTTAAAAGAAAGCTTTATATAAAAAAGAAAGAAAAATACATACAAATGGTCTCTGTATTAAGGTGACAAATACAGGGTCAACTGCTTAAAAGAAATATGAATAAACAGCCTTATTCAAAAAGAATAGAATTCAAAGCACTCCAGCAACTATATCCATGTAAATACAAAGAAAACAATATAAACCTTACTGTCTTACTATATTTGTACTCACAACTTGTAAACAGAAGATTAGAAAGCAGGAAATAGAAATCCTTCTCATAGCTGAGAGAGATTCCGGCAGAAGACCCAGAACAAAAGACTCACACACAAAAAACCCTCCACCCAGAGTTGAAAAAATCCTGTTTCCTGATTGGTCCTTTGGTCAGGTGCTTCAGGTGAAAGAGACATTAACCCTTAGCTATCTGTTTATGACAGCAGTGTCTTTCTAAATGCATGGTAGTAATCTAGAAGACCAGAACATTTTATTGTTCACCCCTTCTTTGGCTTCTGGAATCCATGAACCTCACAGCACTAACAAGGCATTTAGTTACCAGCATGCAATGACAAGGCACATTAACAGTAGTAATGTTTATACAACAGTTTCTCAGGCTTGGCCTTTAGTTTAGTTAGAATTAGTGCCAAGACAGAGTGTATAAACAGCCTCCTATAAAAGGGGCTTCAGAGCATGAGAGAGAATACTCTGTATCCAGTATGCATTTCAATTTGCAATAAATCTTTCTTTTCTTGGAAAAAATCCTCATATAAATGAAGTCTCCCCCACCTACCATCACAAGTAGAAACACACTTTTTAAATGGACTCAGAAATAAAATTGGAATCCTTACCATCCTAAGAAAAAAAAGATGCCTATTCTAACGAGACTGGGGACTCCAATCACAGGGCCAAGAGGGCGTGCTGTGCTAATCAAATTCCTAATTCCAAAAGGTCAGACAGGGAGAAGAAATCCCATTTAGGAGTTGCAATTTAGCCTTATCAAATTTGAACAATGGTCCATCATTCTAGGTACATCTTCCTCCCACCACACTACATCAAGCCATTGGTCCAATAATTCAGTCTCTAGTCATCAGAAGTAGCCAGAACCTGATGTTATAGACTGAAAACATACTCATAATACAATACATCTGTCCAGCTGGGATAGCCTCAGACACAGGGTGTCTTCACAGCAAAGAAAGAAAGAGGGTGGGGGTTGTTTTGTTAATTAAAGAATTGCTACCTCTCCAGAAAATTCAACTCCTCCTCACACTCCAGAACTGCATCATCAAGGAAAGTTTGAGTCACTGATTCTCAGAAGAGAAACAAAACTATTACTCAAGTGCTGACAAGAGGCTTACAGAACCACAGCAAACTTCTGCCTTAGCAAAAGTAATTTTCAGACTCCAACAAGCTTCTGTTTTAGAAGTGTGACTTCCACAAGTCCAAATTAGAACGCAATCTCTACATTATTAGTAATAAGAAGTTCTGAACACAGGCAGCTGTTGCTTTAATGCTTCAGCAACTCATCTGTATGACAAAGAGACATTAGATTCTACATATGTAACTTAAGCTATGTATTTAACACTAAGACCTTGGCTACACTGGTGCTTTACAACACTGCAACTTTCTCGCTCAGGGGTGTGAAAACACACACACCCGAGCGCAGTAAGTTACAGCACTGCAAAGCGCCAGTGTAAACAGTGCCCCAGCAAGCTAATCCCCATGGGGAGGTGGAGTACCTGCAGCGCTGGGAGAGCTCTCTCCCAGTGCCGGCGCTGCGACCACACTCGCACTTCAAAGTGCTGCCGCGGCAGTGCTGTACGGCTGCAAGTGTAGCCATACCCTACGTGAAAATTCTCACCTACTCTGTCCTAACTGGAAATGGGAGCCTGAAGTATTTAATCCAATAAAAAGCCAAGGCGGCTGCATTCAAGTAAGATCTTTTATGGCCCAGCAATGCAGTAACTTACCACATCTAAAGTGTGACATATTTAACACACTGCCCCCATCCCATTCACTATTCATGAACTCAGCCCTGCCTTACCACCACAGCTCCATTCTAGTGCTAATCATTTCATGCATTAATCTAAAGGACCTGCATTCTACCAGGTTTCAGCAAGCAGCCACTCGCTCACTGATAGAAACAGTTTAGAGGGCAGATATACTCACAGCTGGTCTACACAATTTTTGGCTGCTTTCACTATATTGTAGTTAGGGAAGTGTACAACCCTCTATTGTTTGACACAGTTATAGCAGTAGAAGGGTGATGACAGAAAAAAGGTGTACCATCATGTAGCTTATTTCTGTCAGCACCTGTATACAGGTATAACTGTGTCAACATAGGGGATTCTACTTCCCTAACTACAATCCATTGCTAAACCCACATGGTTAAAGTGGTACTCAAAAGGAATAAAAACCTTTTTCAGATCAGCTAGGAGAGCAAGTCTCCTGTAGGGACAGGATAAAGCTAACCAAGTCACACACCTCTACACTGCTGTGAAGATATTTTCCAGTTTGGGGGAGTCCATTATATGCAAGGTTACGCACCAGAGAATTGCCCAGGTGTCAATCACTACACAAAAATTTAATTCATCTCAGTGCGAAACAGGGGCTATTTTGACAGAAGTCACTTATTTTACGGATACTAGCACCAACTATAACCACATTATTCCCAGAGATACAGTTCCAGCCCAAATCACACCAGGCATTTAGTGAGCACCATGTACAGGGCAAAACAAAGATTCTCCCATTTGAGTACTTTACTTATTTATTTTATTTTAAAAAGCAAGACAGAATCAAACCAACTGAGGATTCAGAGTCAACCAAGTGGATTCTAGCAGCAAGCGAGATTTCAATAGAGTATTCAGCAGCAATAGAGTTTGCAGTGTGGTAAAAACAGGCTGTGGGAATTCTGCTGAAGTTTGCACTGTGAAGGTAGACACTCACTCTCCTTCCCATTGTTAGGCTTGAAGTCAAGTTAACAAATCTCAGCCTTACAGTTGGGAAGTAGGACAGAAATAGGGCAACACTAGACCCTATGCTGGAACAGCAGGGTGAGACAGCAGAGTCATATCCTGAAATGGATTCAAATCACGCACATTGGAAGGGCTATTGTCCCCTCTCCCCACCCAAAAAACAGAAGAGTCCATGGTATCCTAGCCATAAACAGTTTTCACAGCTGCTAGACTGGAGGTGGATTTCAGCAGACAAACAGCCCACGTATCTTTGCCAAGCCATTGCCAGCCACCTCAAGAACCTGGTGCACTAGCAGTAATGTGGGAGAAGAACAAGGTAGAGTATTAGGATAATAATAGACTTTAAGGTCAGAAGGGACCTTATGATCATCTAGTCTGACCTCCTGCACAACGCAGGCCACAGAATTTCACCCACCCACTCTTATAATAAACCCCTAATCCAGTGCTTCTCAAGCTATCTGATGTGGGGGACCACCAATTTTTTTTTTTTCCTGTTGTGCCAGGGACCAGTCCCATATTGTTATCCTATTCAATGCTCTTATGAGGAAACTCGCCATAGACTGGCAGCCGATGGCTCACGGACCTGCACTGGTCTGTGGACCACCACTTTGAGAAGCACTGCCCTAGCCTATGTTTGAGCTATTGCAGTCCTCAAATCATGGTTTAAAGACTTCAAGGCACAGAGAATCCTTCAGCAAGTGACCAGTGCCGCATGCTGCAGAGGAAAGCAAAAAAAAAAAAAACCAACCCCAGGGCCTCTGCCAATCTGCCCTGGAGGAAAATTCCTTCCCAACCCCAAATATGGCAATCAGCTAAATCCTGAGCATGTGGGCACTACTCACCAGCCAGACACCCAGGAAGGAATTCTCTTTATTAACTCAGATCTCACCCCATCTAACATCCCGCTAATTATTACCCCAGTTACTGAGAATAGTCAAAGATCAATTAATTGCCAAAATTAGGCAATCCCATCATACCATCCCCTCCATAAACCTATTAAGCTTAATCTTGAAGCCTGATGTGTCTTTTGCCCCCACTGCTCCCCTTGGAAGGCTGTTCCAGAACTTCACTCCTCTGATGGTTAGAAAACCTTCGTCTAATTTCAAGTCTAAACTTCCTGATGGCCAGTTTATATCCATTTGTTCTTTTCTCCACATTGATACTGAACTCCCTCCCTGGCATTTATCCCTTTGATATATTTACAGAAGGCAATCATATCTCCCCTCAGCCTTCTTTTGGTTAGGCTAAACAAGCCAAGCTCTTTGAGTCTTCTTTCATAAAACAGGTTTTCCATTCCTCAGATCATCCTAGTAAGCCCTTCTCTGTACCTGTTCCATGTTTAACAAGGATGAATTCAAACTGAGAGACCAGAACTACATAATGGGTTTGGAAGACTAATATTAGAATTCTCTAAAAAAGTGAAGAGCCCTCTTGACCTCTTTTCGAATAGGGGACTCAGCAAAGTGCTTTATGCAAGGAATTTGTTCCCCTGCTTCCATCATGGAGACTACTTCATGAGAGAAGTTCCTCTCAGGGACCCATCTTGCCAGTTTCCAAAGGATTTCATTCTCTGGGCCACAAGGAAGGGCTCTGGGGACTCCTGCTTAAAAGCTACTGATGAAGATCTTGTTCTTCGTATTCAGAGTACTGAACTGAGGGACTATACAGATATCACTCCCACGCTATGGGTTGTAACTGATTTGCATATTAGAAACATTGCTGTGAAGTGCTAAAAACTAAAAGCAACTAACTGCCTATTCTAGTGGTTTTCAACCTTTTCATTTGCAGACCCCTAACAAATTTCAAGTGGTGGTGCAGACCTCTTTGGAAATTCAACCTGTAGTCCAAGGACTCCTACCACAGAAGTCTTAGACTAAACACTAACTGAACAGAATTCAACTGTAAATGCCATGCTGAGCACATGCTGCATTTGATGCACCGTGAAAAGGGCACTAAACTGTGGGCATCTATGGTAATGACACCACTTTTGATGGACCACAGCTTGAAAACCACTAGTCTATTCCCTCCAGTACAGCTCCTAGTTTGAGAAGACGCACTAAAACACATTTGATTTAGTGACAAGAGCCCATTTCCTCTTTTTCCTTCAAAACTCTGTTCCAGGTGCATTAGTCTTTGTAATACAGTCTGCTGCTCTATGTCAGACAGGTACTGTTCTGGACAAGTTAAATCACACCCATTCCAGAGCCTGCCCAAGTCAGAAGGTGAAGCAGATGGAAAATAAAGTTATATATGCAGATAGCTATATCTTGATTTGATTGGAAGGGACAGATGAGAAACTGGGCAAAGAGCAGAAAGACCAGGCCTCAGGAACTGAAGGTAGAAGGACAAGCCAAACCGGTTTAAACATTAATAATGCTGCATTACTTTCCAAATACCACCATCAACAAAACATCAGCTCAGCCAGTCAGTTGCCCAGTGAGTTCTGTGAAGTGTTAACACTTTTTTGAAGCGTTAGTAATAAAGTAGGCAGGTGTTGCAGTAGAAAAGCAGCACCTACCTACCTGCTTCACTCACACTCTCTCCCCCCTCACACCTCCCATTTAATAAGAGCTTGATTAAAGAGATCGTCTGGATGTTATAAGTGCAGAACTAGTACATGAAATGGTGCTATGATCCAACCTAAAAGGCAGAAGCACAGCACCTCAAAGATTGATCCTATGTACCTAAAACCAATGGAGCTCATAGGACTGTTCTCACATTTAACTATTACATAATGTTAACATGATCCAGTCTGTTACTTAACATAAACATAGCATAGAAATTATGCCATGGAGTTTTCAGGAATATTTTCAGCCCTTTTACATGTGGTAAGGCTGCCTCAGTCAGAGAAAGCCTGGCTGCAGTGAGAGCCACATGGGGCATCACATGCCACTTGAAAGAAGGTAGAGCTTGCTCCAAAGCATTTCTGGTTCTTGCACTGTACAGGCTTTGAGGGACCATCACCATACAGGATCACACAGCCCTCAAGGCCCTGCCCTTACACAAACACAAAATAGACTCCATGTCCTGTGGAGTCTCAGCAATATGTCTGCACCCTCTCCATATATTGGGTGTACAAAAGTTCCAGGCCACATGCTGTGTAATCCAGCATGTTGTATCAACACTACAAAAAGGGACCAACTCCTCCCACATTAACCTAGATGGTGCATCACCAGAGACCGCTCCTCAGTGGGGGTTGGCACATTCTACTAAAGCAAACTTGGTGGTGTAAATAAATTCAATATTGCAACACTAGAATACAGCCAAACGAATTAAGCATAGGGCAATATGCTGTATTGCGTGTTCTGTAAACTCAGCATAAGAAGTTATAGATACAGCTATGCAGAAATGTTTTCTTTGGAAGCATCTGAACTCTTTAGGACACAGCCTACCAAATCCACAGCCCATTATATTCCCCAAGCACACTAGGTTGCAATGTTAATTTCATACCAAATGTGGTCAAAGAGCATCCACAAGCTGTAATACTCAAGGAGTTTTTGCCCTGTGCTAGGCTTTGGCTTTAGTTGCTGGGAAGCCCGATGGCAGCCATGACAAGGATTTTGTATCTGATGAATTCACTCAGGCTTGCTGGTCATAAAGTGGGCTGCCAAATGTTAAAGGAGTAGACACTTCATGCATTCTGGCCTGAGAGCTTTCTTGCTAAACCACCAGCAACTTGGATTAGATCTTCAGGGCAGAAACTGAACAAAAAGTAATAAGTAGTGACTTGCCTACAGAGCCTCAGGCTGCAAGTGAAACAATGTGGACAATTAAACCTAGTTTGAGGATATTCTAATCTCTTGCAATTGCCCTAGTCCCAATGCAGTCCCTACTAACCAGAATCAAAGCAGGATGCCTTCTGATCTGAGCATAGACACTTGTTAAAATTAAAAGTTAGAAGCCAGAAACCCCTCTGAGTTACCTATAGGCCTGGTGTTTGTACAGGGTCCTGCTTCATTCTGCAAGTTCGAGAGGGTCTAATGCCCATAAAAAGGAGGAGTCCCAGTAGAACTCTTGTACAACTTCTAATTACATTTTACAGCACTCTGTATCTGAGCTCCTTACAAGTTCAAAATATGATAATGTTGAGGTATTTTTTAAAAAATTCCTTTCCATCTTCCCTCAGACTTTTATCTCCATACATCTTTGCTCTCCAATCCTAATCTATATCCTTGATATAGAAGTTCTCCTCTTCCTCCCCACTTTTTCCCCAGACTCTACCATTGCACCTCAAGCCTAACCTGCAGCATCCCTGTTGCTCACTCCTGAGCCTCAGAGAACTACTGGGGTACAGACAGGCAAGAGGAGCAGGGTCCATCCAAGGGCACAGTAGTCACAGAGGCAGAATCAGAAGGGAAAGGCACAGAGGTAAAGGAGCACAAAAGAAAGAGCATGTATTGTGGTAGATTAGTTATCGAGTGAGCAGAAGGTGAAAGGTTGTAAGGCATGGGACTAATGCTGATAAAACTAAGCCTGCAGGGCAGGAGCATGGGTAAGCTGGTTGGTAAAAAAGTAGGGTCAGCATCAGATGAGGTATCACCTGATGGGAGGAGAAGAGAGGAAGATTTGTGAATAATCAGAAGGAGCTGGAGGACCCCATGTTGGCACAGAGAAGGGAGAGGAAAGGAGTCTCTGACCCAGCAGAGGAAAATAACATGGTAAGGACGGAGAAGAATACAAGTAACTTGGTTTAGAGAGGCAAGTGGGGAGCAGGACAGGAGTTGAGCCTGGGGAGTAAAAGTCAGGTAGACAGGAAAATGGTATCTGGAAGCATAGCAGTGCAAAAGCAAGCAGCAGATCCATTTGAATGGCAAGCCAAGTCGACAGAAATCGGTCCTCAATACATAAACAGTGAGTAGTTCAATATCCATCAAGCCACGCAGCCCTATCAGGGTATTTTCAGATGGAAATCAGCTACTCTCCCTCATCCCACTCCATTCAGCACACAATGCCAGCAAAACTAGGGATAGTTTAAAACCACAAGACAGGGACCGCCTTAGATAAATCTGCCCCTTTCACCTATCCAGACTTTATGGAAGTGGGGGAAAATCGTGGCCGTATTTATTTCAAAGCCTCCTGCCAAGTAGCATGTTCCCTCCCTGGATAATGGCTACAAATTGGTTCAGGAGCAGGCACAAAATCATGTGGAAAGAAAGGCCTTTCTGTTCTCCCTTGGAAAAACCTAATTTCCTCCTGATGGGAAAAGCCAGGTTTCTGCCACCAGCACATCTGATATTAAGTTAGGTAAAGACAAAGTCTCACAGCATATTTGGGGGTGCTAAACCTGGAGTCCTGGCTCCACAGTTTAAACATTCAGAAAGATGGAGTGGGGAGGGGAGGAGAATAGGGTGTATGAGCGCTCGGAAAGCCTGCACAGCACTTCTCTTAACAAGGCGGGTTATAATCCATTACTCCCCCCAGAAGAGGCGTTAGATCTAGTTCGAGATCATGAAGCGAGGGTGGAATTGGAGCAATGCTGCTCTTACCCCAGCTAGAGTATGGGTGCGGGAGCCCTTTGGTGAAGGAAACTCAGCCGCTTATCTGGGCTTCCCCTCAGCAGCCGGGGAGTCTCAGCAGGGGAAATCGGGGATTGGCACACGGTAAAGGAAAACCCCCGCTGCGGGGCGCGCCGTAGGAGGGGGATTTCAGCCGCAGAGCCGGGGTTTGGGGCAGCCTTACTCAGACCCAGCTAGGAGGGCTGGGCGCTATTTGCGCCATGGGCTGATACTGGCGCCCGGGGGCAGCCGCAGGAGGGCGCATGAGACAAGGGAAGAGCTGTCGCTGTCCGCCCCCGGACGGGGAGGCCTCCTGCCCCACCCACGCACCCCGCCAGCAAGGGACGGAGACGGGAAGAGACTCCTAGCAGGGCTGTCCCGCTTCGGGCCGTGGCGCGGCCGCTCCCCAGCCCTTCCCTGGCGCCGGACCGTGGGGGACCATCCGAGACACGGCGAGTCACGGCGAGCCCGGCCCGACCCGACCCCGGTAGCCTACATAGTGGGAGTCCGGCCCGAGCCCGCCCCCAAGCGCTGCCCCCCCTCGCTCAGAGCCCCGCAGCCCGGACACCCCGCGGCGCGGGCGGACGGGCACTCACCGACTCGGCGGAGACAGCGCTGGCGGCTACCAGGAGGAGCAGAGCGGCGCAGAGCGCCCCAGGGTGCCTGGCTGACAGCAGCTGCATGGTGCTCGGGTCGCGATAGTGAACCAGGCGGCTGTGGCAACACGATCAAACGGCTTGAACGAACCCCACGGCCACGCTTCTTATAGGCGGCCCGGCCCCGCCCCGGGGGGAGGCGGAGCCGCTGGCTCAAATCGGGAGGGGAATGCCCGGAGCTGCTGGGAGTCTGGGACGTGCTGCCCTCCTAGTCCCGTAAGCGAGGAAGGGGCACGCCTAGGCTGTGGGTAACCGCCCACCCGGCAGCCCCCTCCTGCTCCTATACAACCTCCCTCCCCAAGCTCCTGGGGCCCAACACCACCCTGTTCCCCTCCCAGTAACCCCCTTCCCAAGCTCCTGGGGCCCAACACCACTCTGTCCCCCCCCTTCACCTGACAGCCCAATCTCCTGGGGCCCAACACCACTCTGTTCCCCTCCCAACAACCCCCTCCCTAAGCTCCTGGGGCCTGACACCCCTCTGTCCCCCCTCTTCACCTAACAGCCCAAGCTCCTGGGGCCCAACACCACTCTGTTCCCCAAGCTCCTGGGGCCCAACACCACTCTGTTCCCCTCCTAACAACCCCCTTCCCAAGCTCCTGGGGCCCAACACCACTCTGTCCCCCTTCCAATAACCCCCTCCCCAAGCTCCTGGGGCCCAACACCCCTCTGTCCCCCCCTTCACCTAACAGCCCAATCTCCTGGGGCCCAACACCCCTCTGTCCCCCCCTTCACCTAACAGCCCAATCTCCTGGGGCCCAACACCACTCTGTTCCCCTCCCAGTAACCCCCTCCCCAAGCTCCTGGGGCCCGACACCACTCTGTTCCCCTCCCAATAACCCCCTCCCCAAGCTCCTGGGGCCCGACACCACTCTGTTCCCCTCCCAACAACCCCCTCCCTAAGCTCCTGGGGCCTGACACCCCTCTGTCCCCCTCCTTCACCTAACAGCCCAAGCTCCTGGGGCCCAACACCACTGTTCCCCTCCTAACAACCCCCTCCCCAAGCTCCTGGGGCCCAACACCACTCTGTTCCCCTCCCAATAACCCCCTCCCCAAGCTCCTGGGGCCCAACACCACTCTGTTCCCCTCCCAATAACCCCCTCCTCAAGCTCCTGGGGCCCAACACCACTCTGTCCCCGCCCTTCACCTAACAGCCCAATCTCCTGGGGCCCAACACCACCTTGTTCCCCTCCTAACAACCCCCTCCCCAAGCTCCTGGGCCTGACACCACTCTGCCCCCCCTTCATCTAACAGCGCCCTCCCCAATCTCCTGTGCCCAACACCATCCTGCCCCACCCCCCAACAGCACCCTCTCTAACCTCCTGGGACCCCACATCACCCTGTTCCCCTCCCAGCAACCTGCTCCCCAAGCTCCTGGAGCCCCCACAACCTTCTGGGGTCCTGTTTTCCCCTCCATCTAACAGCTCCCTTTCCAGGTCCACTGTATTCCACTCCCTCACCATGCCTTACATTTCACCACCACTTTACATCCCCTTTCTAATTGCCACCATGTGCAACTTTAATACTTCACCTTCACCCTTGAAGGCTCTGGCCATCCCCTTACGCCCTGCTTCCTGAACTCCTCTGACATTCCCACCATCCCCCTTCCACCCCCAACCCAGCCCTGTACCACCTTCCCATACACCCCCACCCTCTTACACCAGTAAAAACTTTATGAATACGTAGGAAGAGAGGGAAACAGTAAGTCAGATTTTGGGCCATGCTACCTCAGCTGTCTCTCTTAAAAATCAAGGTATGAGAGAGAAACCAGCATATGAAAATACTATTCTAATTATGATTTTTATATATATTTATAACAATAGGATTTTTTTTAAAACAATCCTCCTGTTGTCCTCCCCTCCAGATTTGCCTTTTCTGCCCATCTTCTCTGGGTCTCTCCTGTGGATTCCAAATCCTTCTAGGTAAGGCCTGGCTGTATTTCTGGGTGTTATACGATGCTTATCATACTGTTGGCTGTTAATAAATAATAGATTATTGCAAAAGAGGCTAATGGGAATTAATGTTAACAAGAGTAAAAAAGACATTTTAAATTAAAATAAAGATGGTTGTATTTTAAGGGTACCAAAAATGTTCTGTTGGTTATTCTACTAAAACAAGCAGGGCACATGTTTTATGACAGTAATGAGGCCCTGATCCTGTAATTTGATTAATGCACTCGGACCCCTATGCCTATGAAGAGCCCTGTTGATTTCAATAAGACACCACTCCAACATAAGGATCTGCCACAAGGATTTAATTACAGGATTCAGGCCAGTATCTGAATCCAGAACAACATTAAAATCAATACAAACCATGATGACAATGTTTTTCCAGCATTTAAAACTAAGCTGTGAAGGCAGGTGATGTTTCCATGGGAAGTTTTCATCATCAGGCAATCTTTATGCAAAATAACTTCCAGGAAAATCTATTTTGCCCCTGACTACTGACTGCAACTACAAGGCTTTTTAACACTGCACTTAGATACTACGGTGCCTAGATACAATATCTTTGATAAACATGGAAATAATCTGTTACTCATGTATGATAGGAGCAAACATTTTAATTTTTTTTCTGGAAGCTTCACATTAAGGCACTTAAAATCTATATCTGTTTTTGATTAATGCAATGGAATTTTAAGGACTATTTCCAGACTTTGTCAGATATTTAAAAGCAACAAAATGTTTCAAAAAGAACAGGAGTACTTGTGGCACCTAAGAGACTAACAAATTTATTTGAGCATAAGCTTTCGTGGGCTACAGCCCACTTCATTGGACCCATAGAATGGAACACATAGTGAGGAGAGATATATACATACAGAGAACATGAAAAGGTGGGAGTTGCCCAACCAACTCTAAGAGGCTAATTAATTAAGAAGAACTATTGTCAGCAGGCGAAAAAAAACTTTTGTAGTGATAATCAAGATAAAAGCAGCAATGAGTCCTGTGGCACCTTATAGACGAAGTGGGTATTCACTCGTGAAAGCTCATGCTCCAATATGTCTGTTTGTCTATAAGGTGCCACAGGGCTCTTTGCTGCTTTTTCAGATCCAGACTAACACGGCTACCCCTCTGATACTTGATAATCCAGATAGTACATTTAAGACAGTTTGACAAGAAGCTGTGAGGATACTTAACATGGGGGGAAATAGATTCAATGTGTGTAATGGCTCAGCCATTCCCAGTCTCTATTTAAGCCTAAATTGATAGTATCTAGTTTGCAAACTGGATACTATTTCAGCAGTTTCTCGTTGGAGTCTGTTTTTGAAACTTTTCTGTTGCAAAATTGCCACCTTTAAATCTTACTGAATAGCCAGAGAGGTTGAAGTATTATCCTACTGGTTTTTGACTGTTATGATTCCTGATGTCAGATTTGTATCTATTTATTCTTTTGCGTAGAGACTGTCGGGTTTGGACGATGTACATGGCAGAGGGGCATTGCTGGCAAATGATGGCATATATCACATTGATAGATGTGCTGGTGAATGAGCCCCCGATGGTGTGGCTGATGTGATTAGGTCCTATGATGGTGTCACTTGAATAGATATGTGGACAGAGTTGGCATCAGGCTTTGTGGCAAGGATAAGTTTCTGTGTTAGTGTTTTTGTTCTGTGGTGTTAATATCTGGGACAGGCAGCAATTTGATCCTGATCCTGCTATGACTCTCATGCAAGTGTAGGGCTCTGCTTTCATGGAGCTCATTGCAGGATTGGGGTTTTAAGTAGCTTTTGTTTTTAATATTTTAAGCTGCAACAAATATTGCCATAAATAAGTGGAATCCATAAAAGAACATGAGTGAGTAATGTAGGTCCAAAATGTAGGTTTTGTAACTTTTACACAACCTGACAGGAATACAAATGTATGTTACATTTGATGAAAAAATGAAAATAACTTTCTGTTTACATTTAAAATTGCCACTGCTGTTTTTGGAAACTTGGGGATTACATCACTGTGTTCCTGAATGAGAACCTGAAAGCAAAACTGCGTGGCCCATTTTCTGTATCTAATCAGAGGCAAATTTCCATTACACCTGGTAAAAAGAAAGACTTTTTTAAACATTTCAATTTTAATTAACTCAAGGTGTTAGCAACACAAGTAAGAGAATTTGTTTATGCTTTTTAAACTGACAAAGTCCCTTTAAATAAGAACCTCATCTCTTTGTAACCAAACTGATAAAATCTTGGCTCAGGCTCAGTCAGAAATATAGTGGGAAATGAGACTTGCCTCTAATGTGGTTTCCAACCTTTAGAGTAAATTTGCATAAATCCAGTAATGACAGACTTCCTGATCACATTTTGTAGATTCTCTCTACTCTTTTGGAGATGTAAGTTTTCTCTCTACTGTCACAAAAAGAAATTATATGGTAGGAAATACAGCCCTAAAATTCTTAATATTGTGGTGTGAATTCATGACACAGAATTGCTTGGTTCATTTTGCACTTCTAATGTCCCCTTTCAAAATGTTTATATTTTACTCTCACTAAAACAGTGCAGGAGAAATCTTATGTACATGACAATGAGAGTGACAGGATAAAATGGGCAGAGAGAATGAGTAACTGACATTTTTACTGCAGAAATCTACTACCATCAAGTGGCATAAAAAGTCACATCTCAATGTTGTGACTTGATCAAACTTGTGAATTATGACATTTTTAGTTTATATGTCAGCGCTTGTACAATGTAACATTACAGCTTTCAAAGAAACTGCACAAAAGTCAACATGGCTCAGTCTCTGCTGTTCCAGTCCCATTGCTTAATGATAATTAACTGTTCATTAAATCTTAAAATCAAAGCATAACTGAGTTAAAAAAAAAACAACAAACAAACCTCGAAGTTAATTCACTTATAACTGAATCTGTGGAACTATGATTCCAGATCAATTTTAGTTCTAAATCCACATTTTTCTTTTGTCATATATAAAGCACAGACTTTGTTATATTCAGGAGGCCATGCAGAAAGCCAACAAAGACTAACTTCTAGTCAAATCCATCATAGTTCCTACTGGACTGGCCAGGGAAAGACAACTTCCAGCCAAGACTTGCTAAGCACAGTTTCTATGGTCAGATTTTTAAAACAGCACAGGCCTGGATTTTGAAGTAGTCAGAACCTATTACTGAGTATTTTCAAAAAACCTCACACCTAACATGCATTCAGCATGCTGAGCTCTTTTGAAAATCTGACCTCTTGCTTTGGTGCCTAAATGGGAGCTGAGCATTTCACAAAATCTGGCCTCTGTTGTGGATACTGAGCTTTTTGAAAGTCTACCCTTTACTTTCTCCCTGCCAAGACCACCTTAGTGGTCTATTACGAGCTGCTTGTCCAGGGGGTGGTGAGTCTCAGCAGTGACCAGTTCAGCTAGTGAGGCTTCCATCACGTGGTAAAACATGGCTAGTGTATGTGTAGGCTAATAGGTCAGAGTATTAGATACTGAGCCATTACTAGGGAAACAATATTATCTCATGTAGCCATTTCTTATAAAAAGAATCACTAGCTAACTAGGAAATTCTTAGTCCACACCAGTGATAGAGAAATGACTCTGAGGAGTGCCGGTGACCCTGGATAATCTCCACTGAAACCCATTCTCAGGGCATCTTATGTGTCCTGGGCACATTGCCACTTCTTCTCACATTTGCTGCTCTTTATGACCCAGGGTATAACCATAAAACTCGCTGCTGTTTAGGAAAATAAAGGATTTTGATTCAGGAGAAAATAGCTTTTCTATTAAAAGGGTGAAAATAATTGTCTCCCATCGGAAAGTGATAGTGTTTCTATGTGGCCTCATCCCCCAACCCACATTCCCTGAAAGCTGCCTCCTCCTTTAGCTGGGGCTAAGAGAAAGAAAGAGTATTTAAAATGTATTGTTAATTACCCCCCAATTTCTGCTTTTGAAGCTCACATTAGTCTTCTCTGTGGGCTTGTCCACCTCATCCTTCTTTAAAATCCTGAGGGCAGACTAGGTGCACATTTCCCCATCTGTTCCTTGACATTTTCTCCAAGTATGTGAGAAGGATAACTCACTGTTATCTTCTCTCAACACAGAATGGGAATGAGCAACCGTCTGAAGTCTGTGCTCTTCTGCTTCTGAGGTGACTGCTGCTTGGTTGGCTCCTTCAACCATTGTCCAGTAGCCGTGTAAGTGGAAATCTTGTGATTTATCAGGTATTCAAATTCTGTAATTCTCAGAAATGTCAGAATCACATGGTTTCGATGATCACAAGCTGAGTCAGAGTGCTGGTTGCTAAGAGTTCTAGCTGGGTTTCTATAGTGGATTGATGGGAGATTATTATTATACAAGCATTTCTAAAGTCACTACCATAGTATTTGAGTGCTTCATTTTGTACGTAAAAACTGCATAAACAAAGGGAAAGTCAGTCTGTAAAAACTGAAAACAAAACTAAGAAGTGGAAGTTAAAGTCTAGCCGATGGCTTTCGGTTCCCACTCGCAGCAGAGCTAAAAACTGGAAACTAATATGTACAAAGTACTAGAAGAGGCAGTGCTTTGGCTTGCAATTCTCTGTGATATGCAGGCAGCAGAGAAACTATGTGGGCCTCCATGCCAGGATCTGGGACTTTCCCACACTCATTTTGTAAGGTCTAGAAATTACATCAGAATCAAGCTATATGGAGGGCACTTAGCCAAGTTTTTGAAAATGGTGCAGCCATAAAGAGCTGCTTCTTCCTTGCACAAGCCCTTTTGAGGGAGGAAGGAAGCAGCTGGCTTCAGAGGGCAGCAACTTGTCAAGAGCTGAGCTTGCATCATTGCAGTGACGTCACCCAGAATGGGGAAGGAAAGGCAAGCATCAAAACTACACAAGGAACTTCCCAGCTGGGTCACTGGGAAAAACCAAGCGTCATGGGAGAATCTGCCAGAGAGAATGAAACTTAACTTCTTATTGCCAGGAACATTCCCCCTGCTCTCCAGGACCTTCTCACACCACAAAGACCTGGCTATTCTTCATCCTCCTCCATCTCACATGGACCTACAATTCCTGTGTTACCTCCTACATCCCGCAAAAACGGGGGATTCTTCCCCTCCCTTGTCCCACAGAGAACCTGAAGTATCTCCATCATCTCAGTGTTGGGCATTAGCTAATGAACTAACTACTCATGGTCCACAGGAAATGAACAAATAGTGACAGAGAGGATAATTGAACTATTGAATTATTTGTACATAAAGCATCCAGGTTTCCTTTTGGCCTGACAGCTCAATACATTATTTAAATAAATATCACACTATTCAGGAAGAGGACAAATCAAAAACCATGGTAAAAACTAGGTCACTCACCTGACTAGAGAAAAACAAATTCTAACTTAACTGGAGAATTTCCCATCTAGAGTAAATCAACATGTGCAGTAACCTTCCCTAGGAAAATCCAGTATTCCATACTGCTTGGTACACTCTCTCTCATGAGGCTCCTTGTATTTAAGTCCTTGTTGAAGACCCATTTCTGCTGCAATGCCCATGGGGAATCTAATGGACAAATACTATCTAGTCCAAAGTGCAGTCAAGCAGTAACTAGACCTATGTATATGTTGCACCCCTGTCTGTTCTTTTGTCATACTTTAGAGTGAAAGGTACTTGAGCAGGAATTGTGACTTATTTCTGTGTAGAAAGTTCCTATTTGTAGTATATACTGGTACTGCCCACTTCTTGGGCACTACTAGCAATAAATAATAATAATGAAAAGCCAGGAAGCTTCAAGTAACTGCTATATATCTCCATTTAACATTTCACAGTAAATCCAATATAAATTCTTAAAGGTCATATTTACCCAAACATTGAGGATAGCGAGGGTATGGGAGGAAGCTGCCAGGTCCCCTCAATCATCATATCGAGGGCAGCGACTACCCACGTCTGATCACAGTGTCCAAATGAATTTTTGGAATGTGGAAGATGATCAAAAAAAGCTTCAAGAATCAAACCCCAGAATGGAGAGGGTTAGACTAGGATCTTAACGATAATGGGAACAATATTCTAAACCAGAATATAGCATTTACCTTCTCACATGGATTGGCTCAACACGATTAACTGGTGGAGGGGATGGCATCAGTACAGAGCATGATGGAATACTATGTCATCCAAGACAGCTCTGAGTATTGTAGATCACAAATCCAGCACAAAATCAAGATTTGACATTAAAATGTGTGCAGTACCCCTCCTCAGTTTGGTTATATTGGGCCATTCAGATCAGCATGGAATTCTACATCTGTAGTCCCTCAAGATATCTAAATCATTACGTGATATAGGTATATATGTACACATGCACAGTATTTGCCAGTCACCTTTAAGGAAAACCTGCTTTACTAAAACCAAACTGGCAAATACATAACAAAAGATAACTACCACCTAGTGACTACACGGCAGTAGTGCACCAAGACAAATGGCTCCATAGCTCTCTGGTCAGAAATTCAGCCCCAAGTTATAAGCAAACATTTCTGGAAAACAGAATTGTTTAAAACATCTAAAGTGAGGAAAATTCCCGCATTTCCTTGGGAAACTGTTCCACGGTCTGATACATCTCATTGACAGAAGATTTCCCTGAAATTCAGCCTCAATTTTCCCTTTCTTAATTCCATGTTATTAATCTTAGTTATAATCCAGAGTAACACATGGAACAGTTTCTCTCCCTCATTGTTTTTCCCCTCAGATCTTGCAGACAGTTATTTTGTCACCATGTCCCATCTGCCTCTCGTTAGCCCTCCAACTCTCTGATCATTTTGGTTACGGTTCTTCAAATGACCTCCAGTTTGTCTATATCTCTGGTTACAAGGTGACCAGAACTGAATCAACAGTCCAGGTCTAGTATTCCATCAGTGAGGAGAGGGGCTGCCTTGTCCACATTGCCTTGTCACAGAATGCCTCTGTGAATGCATACAAAAACTGCACACAAAAACTGGACTGGCCTTTTTAACTTGTATTTATATCTAACTTGCTGTCCATTATCATCCTGACTTGGTACTGTACCACCTTTTGATTAAAAAATATAATGATACAAAATTAATATTGCACACATTAAATGGATTCAAAACTGGCTAAATGATAGGTTTCAAAATGTAATTGTAAATGGGGAATCATCAAGTAGCTGTGTTTCTAGTATGGTCCCGCAGGGATCAGTTTGTGGCTATGTGCTATTTAACATTTTTATCACTGACCTAGAACAAAACATAAAACCATCTCTGAAAAAGTTGGCAGATGACACAAAAATTGGGGGAGTGGTAAATAACGAAGAGGACAGGTTGCTGATACAGAGCAATCTGGATCACTTGCCACAAACAGAAAATATGTGTCTTAATATGGATTAATGTAAATATATACATTTATCCATATTAAATGTAAATATATACATCTGAGGAAGTGGGTATTCACCCACGAAAGCTCATGCTCCAAAACGTCTGTTAGTCTATAAGGTGCCACAGGATTCTTTGCTGCTTTTACAGATCCAGACTAACACGGCTACCCTCTGATACTTGACACTTAGAGGATGGAAGATTCTATCTTGGGAAGCAGTGATTCTGAAAAAAGATTTGGGAATTGTGATGGATAATCAACTGAACATGAGCTCCCTGTAGTCAAAAGGATTAATGCGATCCTTGATTGCATAAAAAGGGGACTCTTAAGTAGGCATAGAGAGGTTATTTTACCTCTGCATTTGGCACTGGACTACCACTGCTGCTATACTGGGTCCAGTTCTGGTGCCCACAGTTCAAGAAGGATGTTGATAAACTGGAGAGGGTTCAGAAAAAAGCCTCAAGAATAATTAAAGGATTAGAAAATGTGCCCAATAGTGATAGACTCAAGGAGCTCAATCTAGTTAATTTAACAGAGATGGTCAAGGGGTGATTTGATCACAGTCTGTAAGTACCTACATGGGGAACAAATATTTAATAATGGGTTCTTCAGTCTGGCAGGAAAAGGTACAACAAGTTGTAATGGCTAGAAGTTGAAGCTAGACAAAATAAGACTGAGCATAAAGATAATTTTTTATCAATGAGAGTAATTAACCAGTGGGACAATTTACCAAGCATTGTGGTGGATTCTCCATCACTGACAATCACTCCATCACAGTGGGCCCATCTATGAACCCGTTGGTTTACCAAGGCTGCTAACTTGTAGATCATCATTGATTTGACCCTAATCATGTTAGCAGTGAGGTCTTTCCCCATTGATTCTACCCCTCGGTACCACATTCTGATCCTGTGGCACCTTCAGAGGGTCAAAGGTCAGGGCATCACTATGACACCCTTGTCTCTCATGTTAGCAGCACCTGGGCTAGGCAGGTGAGGTCAGAAGAGCATCATTCTCCTGCAGAGTGTCAAAGCGAGCCCAGACCTGACAGGCAGCCGGGGTCAGAGGTCACACCACCGTGTCCAGCGAAGCCGCACTGGAGTCAGAGTTCACAAGGACACGCCTCATTTTGTGCACAGCCCTGACGAGGTCAGAAGTCACCGGTCTCCTGACCCTTTGAAAGGGCGCCGAGCGCTGTACGTTGCTGCCCATGCGCAGAGGGTGCCTGGTCGGAGAGGCCTCTCTAGGCCCGAGTGTCGTCTCCGTGGTATTTCCGGAAATCCGGTCCCGGTGATGCTGCTCTAGGCATCTGGCGCCATTTCTATGGTAACTGGCTGAGATGTTGGTGCCGCTCTAGGCGAGCGTTGCGGGCTCTGTGGTCCGCGCTGTTAAGTCGCGGCGGGCCTGGCTGTGAGGTGGCCGTTACTGTCTCGTCCCGGGTGAGCCAGAGCGCCGCGCGGGGCGGAGGCGGGGGACTTTGTCCGGGTGGGGTTGGGTCGGGAATCGGAAGCTGACGGCTGCGGCTCGTGAGTGCGGTGGGAGATTGGGGTGGGGGGGTCGTGAGCTGAGTGAGATGCTTGGGGGAGGGGAAGAGACGCTCTGGGGGGGCGGGGTTCGGGAGGTGCTGGGGGAGGGGAAGAGACGCTCTGGGGGGGGGCGGGGTTCGGGAGGTGCTGGGGGAGGGGAAGAGATGCTGGGGGGGGGAGGAGGAGGAGGAGGAGTTCGGGAGCCGAGGGAGGGAAGGAGATGCTGGGGGGAGGAGGGCGAGAGCGAGGGTTCGGGAGCTGAGGGAGATGTAGGGGGGAGGGGAGCGGAGGAGATGCTCGTGGGGGGGGTGCAGGAGGAAGATTTAGTGAGCTGAGGGAGGGGAGGAGATGCTCCAGGTGGGTTGTGGAGGTTGGAGGAGGAGGGGTTTGTGAACAGCTGGTGGGAGACGGGCTGACTCCATGTAATAGTGAAGACCCCTTGGGGCTGGGCTAAGATGGGTGACCATTTGACAGGGCCTAGGAGGTGAGCTGGACGCTGTTGTTGGCATTACCCCTGCCCTTCTTTTCCAGGTGCTGAGGAAATCGCCCAGTGTCTCCTTTCAGGGCAGACACATCTTTCCCCTGGTTGTGTGAGAGCTGCCTTGGGAATGGCAGGACAGTTCCGTAGCTATGTCTGGGACCCTGTCCTCATTCTGACGCAGATTGTCCTCATGCAGGCAGTCTATTACAGCTCCTTGGGGCTCTGGCTAGCTCTGGTTGACAGCCTGGTGCAGAATAGCCCTTCTCTTGACCAGATTTTCAATTATGAGGTAAGATGCTTTTCCTTAGCTAGAGCATAGAGAAGGTCTCTCAAATTCAGAGAATAAAACACTGCAGTCTAACATGGTCACTGGCACACTCAGAAATGCGGAGACTTCAGACCACATTGGATCTTGAGTCTCCAGCACAACTGAGCACAGAATTAGGGTGATTCCACAGAGGAGATCTGGGTTCAGTCTAACAAAAAATTCATACACGAAAATATTTAGTTATTGATTGTGGCTTCAGACCTAATCTTCTGGCAGTACCATTGCTAGAAAGAGAACCACTGCAATCCATGCAGCATTTTTGTTTGCAGTGCGCACAATGACAGTTCTGCCACAACTCAAACCTTCCGTGCTCTGAGTGCTCCAGAAGAGTCAGTATCTCAGAGTGCAACTGAGATTCTACGTTTAGTTACCACATGCAACAATCATGGGAATTCTCATAAGAGAGATCCCTGCTCTGAAACCCGAAGAGAGCTGTGTTGCAGAAGCTGGGATCTAATCTTATCTTTTTTGTTCTCCAGACTCTCTTTAGACCTACAGGGCCAAACTCAGCCCTGGAGTAAGTTTACTGAAGTCAGTGCAGTTCCATCCAGGGTGAATTTCTCCCTTGTGTGTTCTGACACACAAGCCCTAAAATTCCCAGATGCCCCAAGTAGGGTTGACTTGTAAATACAAACCCACAATTTAGGAAAAGCAAACATTTTTGTTGCTGCTATTTTTGGCTTTTTTGTTATTGTTTTTCTAAAATCTAGTAATATTAGTTTGTCAGCTTTGTAGGAGCAAATAGAATGGAACTGGGCCACTGGGAAGAGCCTGAGTTGAGTAGAGTCCTAGCTGAAGCAATTTCTAATTTATTTCAGTGTCTTTCTTCTTTATAACCCTATATAGATCTTGGGATTCTCTACCCCACCTGGAAGACTTTCCATGATTGCTTTCATCCTCAATGCACTCACCTGGTAAGTCAGCTCTCCAGTGATCAGATGTGAGATTTTTGAGCTTCTGTTTATCCATACTGGGATTGGACATCTTCTCTCTGGGATTAGCCATCGTTGCCTTTAAATTAGAATTTAAACCTGTGATCTTAGCATGTGCTAGCTAACACCTTGTAAAAGGCTACTGACTGTATACAAGACATACTACCTTTAACACAGCGGGGAACCTAGGCTGTAACTCAACCAGTTTAGCACATGTTAAAGTCTACCCTGCTGCACTGTCTATGCTAGACTTTTCAAATATATTAGTACACATTAGCTAACATGCTAACAATACAGCTTTTTACCCTACTCTTGATGAGGCTCGTGCTGTGCTGATGATAGGAATGTGGACTGGGTTCAGAAATAGCCGAAGCCTTTTACTGTGCCCAAAATATTATGTCTGAGTCTGGTGAACCTTGCAGACTCTGTGGGAAATTGTGTTTATTGCAGTGTGAAGGGAAATGATGTGAGTGCCTCTGTTGCATGTCCAGTGTGAGCCTGAGGCTTTGTAAGTTAAATTTGTCCCAGTGAGAGAGCCTATTTTTATTATTTATTTGTTCATAGCACTTGCAGCGTGCTAGGTATCCCACACTTACAAAGATTACAGAGCCACAAGTTCCTGGCTTGAAGAGCTTTCAGGCTAATGGTAGACATGATGCAACAAGTGAAAGCTACAAACAATAGGTTGTGAAATAGAAGGATGGGCTATAGACGAAAACTGTAAAAAACAGATCACACATTTATGCACATATTGTATCCCAAATTCCCTACATCCCAATTTACTAAAATGCTCTTCTAGGGCAAAGTGTCCCCTTAGGACAGTCATCTTCTCCATAGCCTTCCTTGCCATCCAACCTCTCTTTCTTCATATGTCAGTCCCAGGCACGTCATTCTGTGAAGAGTTTTCCATCTCCCTGGAACAATTGCCGTCTTTCTTCAGCACAACTTTCCTATCCCTCTGCATTGGTCCTGCTCTCGAAAGCTATTCCTATTCCCTGCCCCTTTGCCAAGCTGTCCAAGCAGACAGCTGGTCTGTGTCTGATTATGTCTTGTGTGCTAGAACTAGCCCATAGTAGCAAGGATCTTGCCCCAGGAGGCGCCAGCCAGGCGGTCATTTGGGCCTGGTGATTCGAGTGTCTCCTTGATCCTTCTTCTGTTTTAGGTGCGGATGTGTGCACTAAGGTCACTTGAACTATGTTGTTGCAGAACAAACGTATCTTGTTCTTGTTGGCTGAAATCTGAGAATTCCCTCCATTTATCAGTAATGACTCCTGAATGGGACAGTTGGCAATTAGGAGGTCTAAGCACAGGACTGGGAATGAGGAACTCCTGAGTTCTAGTCTTAACTGTGATGCTGATTCTTCTGAACCCTTAAGAAATCATTTAGCCTCACTTCCTCAGTTTCCCCATCTTTTAGCTGGGGATAAAATCTGCACCTGAGGGATTTTTGTGGAAATTAATTAATATTTGTAAATGATCGTTTATTTATAAAATGCTAAAAAGGTGCAAAGTATTTAGTCTCAGCCAATGGCCAAAGATTGCAGAGAGAAGGCAGAAAGCCAGCCAGGAATTTTTAAACTAAAAGCTTATTCCTCTGCCTTCACATAATTAAAATGCTACAAGTTGCTTAAGTTTTACTGCAGGAACATTGGGCAAGGTCAGAATAGTCCTGACTACAGAACAGTTAAGGTTTATTTTTAATGGGTAAATAATCAGTACAGATAATTCCTGATGGCTGCTGCTAGATCCCTCCCTCTCAGGCCACTGCAGTTTACATATAGTTCCAGTTACATCTGTCTCTCCTTTCTTCTTGCAGTGCTTTGGGCTTGTTGTACTTTATCCGGCGAGGAAAGCAGTGTTTGGATTTCACAGTCACAGTTCATTTTTTCCATCTGCTGGGTTGCTGGATTTATAATGCACACTTTCCCACAGCTCTGACGTGGTGGCTAGTGCATGTTGTGTGCACGGCACTCATGGCTGTGATTGGGGAGTATCTCTGTATGAGAACAGAACTCAAAGAAATCCCATTGAATTCAGTCCCCAAGTCCAGCGTATAAACTTGTTCTGGGGATGCACTGCATCAGGCCAACGTTTCCAACACCTCGGCAGTGACACAAGACAGTGCCAGAAAACTTCAGTAAAGAAGCACAGCGGGTCTGTCTGGACTTTTTTAGATCTTGGTGGCTGCATGAGTGTGAAGATCTCTGCTGTTGCCATTAAGACAGTGAACAAAGCAGAAGTTT
This sequence comes from Gopherus flavomarginatus, assembly GCF_025201925.1. Taxonomy (NCBI): domain Eukaryota; kingdom Metazoa; phylum Chordata; order Testudines; family Testudinidae; genus Gopherus; species Gopherus flavomarginatus. The sequence goes on along the minus strand of NC_066627.1, from coordinate 32,433,895 downwards.
TATTCTAATAACACAAGGTATTTAATATGACTATTCTATGTGAGTGCTTTCACTATTCATTCGAGTGATATGGACCAGGGAAAAATCAGGCAACAAAACCTAGAACATGAGAAGCAACTGGAATTTAACCCATGTGCGAGGTCTTTGGAGCGCATGTTGGAGCTGGGATGATCAAACCTTCGGGGAGAAACGCACAATGATGGACTAGGAGCTGCTTGTTACATCTTTTTCCTTTAGTTGGTTTTTGTTTTAAAATCAAGGAGCTAAACTGATCTAGGATTAAAAAGAATTGTTTGTCTCAGTCACCAGTTGTGAACCTATAAGGCCTGTACGCTCATATAGGCTTCGTTATTGTTCCTGTGTTTAGTTCCTAGAGCAGATGTAAGGCAACAGATGTTGCTGGATTGAAGACACTTTTTTTTTTTTTTTTTTTTTTTTTTAACAAAATAGGAAAAATGGTATTAAGTTGCCTTCAATGTGTTACAATTCTCCTGGTGAGCTGAGCACTTTGAGCTATGTAATGAATATCCACATCACGGCAATGGAGTAAGGTCTGGCCAGAAAGGAACACCAGTGGTCACTTCCTAGGGTTTGTAAAACTTTCCACTATGAATGTTAAACACCACAAGCCAGAAATCCAAGAGCCAGTGAAAATCAACCAGCTTATTCTCAGCTTGCATGGAGGGTTGGCCATAACGTTCACCAAACATTAAACTGTAGGTTGAGTTGGTTGAGGGGAGCTTTCGGCTGTCTGTTACAAGTACCATTTCATCATTCCCACTCTAGTAACCTACGTCTTCCTACCAATCATCAAATTCCAATACTTACTCCTGCCTGAAGGCTGCCACCAAAGACTGTTTGTTTTCCAAAATTGGTAGGTGTTTTTTGCTGCAGTACTGTTGTTTGTCTCTTACGCTGTTAACGAGATGGTGCCTTTGACTGATAGGCAATTTAAATAGAACATCCTTTCTCATAAGCCACTGACTCCAGTATTCCCAATGAAGGGAGTAGGCCAAATGGTTTCCTAGGGTCCTGCATCCAAAATGGTCAGACTTACCTCTAGTTGTGTAGTTTCCTCTAAGGGATGTTAAGTCTGTGCTGTCTGTGTGCCATTCTAAATTGGGGGCAAACTAGGATTTTAACATTGAAATTCCTTTTTTCTTGTGTGGCTTGCTGCTGCCAATCTCTTTCCTTTGTACATTAATATTAGTGAACGTTATTAGTTTGAATAAATTATATTTGCTAAATTAATGTGCAGTTTGTAAAGAATTGGAATTGGTGGCATGATTTGACACAGAATTTGATAAACTCCCTCTCAAGTGGGTCTGATTATTTTGTTGTGTTAATTTCAAAGCTAAATTGCAACTGTTCATCTCATATGTTCGTATATAGTGTTTTAATCCGGGGTAAAATATTTGTTTGAAACTCACCTGAGGTATTACGGAGGAGAGAGAATCTCTTTGTACTATCAGTGACAGAATGCTGCTGTTTTCATGAGCAGATAACAATGGCATTCTGAGGGCTGCTGTCTTTTGATTTTCATCTGTCCTTTGTGAGTGGGGACATTGTGAGACTTGAGCCTATCCTATTGGATCTTTGATTGTGTTCTCCAGACAGCACTCAAACTGTTTCAGTTTAAGCACAATTCTGCGAATCTGTATTTTTCTCCTCACTACTTTGGGGGTATAAGGAGGGGAAGCATTTGTACAATGACAGGGTCCTAGTTCCATCAGAGTTCAGTTGCTCCCTCCTGCTCCAGTAAAGTCAGAATCTTTTTCTGTTGGCATCACAAGCCTTTCCAAATAACTCCATTCTGATTTAGGAAACCAAGAATCTGTTTCCATTAAATGACCCTAGGAAAGAAAGGAGGAAGGGAATATGCAAAACAATTGTGGCACAGCAGTCTTTCCCTAGGGCCTAGTTTAGGCAGTTTTTTCCTAAATAGAGCAAAGAGCTCTTTAGAAGGCCTTTTCCTGCTGTTTACAGTGCAACACTGCGGTAGCCAACCAGCCTTAATCCCCCTTGTTCTGTTTTACCTAGGCCAAAATTCTACTCCTTCCAGGTCTGTTTAGGGATGCATCTTTTCCTTTACGCATGTTCAGTCTAGCCAAGGCTAGCCAAAAACTCAAAAGGTAATAACAAAATGTTTAAGTACATCAGAAGCAGGAAGCCTGCTGAACAACCAATTAAAACCAGTAAGTCTAACGTCAGTACCGGGCAAATTAGTTGAAACAATAGTAAAGAATAAAATTCAGACATATAGAAGAATGTAAATTGTTGGGCAAAAGTCAACATGGTTTCTGTAAAGGGAAATAGTGTCCTATTAATCTATTAGAGTTCTTTGAAGGGGTCAACAAACATGTGGAAAAAGGGGATCCAGTGGACATAGTGTACTTAGATTTCCAGAAAGCCTTTGACAGGGTCCTTCACCAAAGGCTCTTACATAAATTAAGTTGTCATGGGATAAGAGGGAAGGTCCTTTCAGGGTTGAGAACTGGTTAAAAGGCAGGGAACAAAGGGTAGGAATAAATAGTAAATTCTCAGAATGAAGAGAGGTAACACGTGGTGTCCCCCAAGGGTCAGTCCTAGAACCAATCCTATTCAACTTATTCATAAATGATCTGGAGAAAAGGGTAAAAAGTGAGGTGGCAAAGTTTGCAGATAATAGTAAACTGCTCAGGATAGTTAAGACCAAAGCAGACTGTGAAGAACTTCAAAAAGATATCACAAAACTAAGTGATTGGGCAACAAAATGGCAAATGAAATTTAATGTGGAGGGCTAATTTAGCTACAATGAATCAGGGAAAAGATCTTTAGTCATCGTGGATATTTCTGTGAAGACGTCCACACAGTGTGCAGCGGTGGTCAAAAAAGCAAACAGGATGTTAGGAATCATTAAAAAAGGGATAGAAAATAAGATGGAGAGTATCTTATTACCCTTATATAAATCCATGCTATGCCCACATCTTGAATACTGCATACAGCTGTGGTCTCCTCATCACAAAAAAGATATACTTGTCATAACCTAGTCCCAGATTTGGACCTTAGCATGAGGGGGTTAGCATGAAAACCTCCAAGCTTAGTTACCAGCTTGGACCTGGTAAAGCTGCCACCACCCAAAAAAATTAGAGTGTTTTGGGGCACTCTGGTCCCCCCAAAAACCTTTCCTGGGGACCCCAAGACCCAAATCCCTTGAGCCTCACAACAAAGGGAAATAAACCTTTTCCCTTCCCCCCTCCAGGTGTTCCTGGAGAGATACACAGAAGCAAACTCCATGAATCTAAACAGAGGGAGTCCACCCTCTCTATTTCCAGTCCTGGAAACACAAGCACTTCCCTCTTTACCCAGAGGGAATGCAAAGTCAGGCTAGTAAATCTAACACACACAGATTTCCCCCTGACTTCTTCCTCCCACCAATTCCATGGTGAGCTGCGGACTCAATTCCCTGGAGTTCCCCACTAAAGAAAAACTCCAACAGGTCTTAAAAGAAAGCTTTATATAAAAAGAAAGAAAAATACATAAAAAGGGTCTCTGTATTAAGGTGACAAATACAGGGTCATTTGCTTAAAAGAATATTGAATAAACAGCCTTATTCAAAAAGAATACATTCAAAGCACTCCAGCAACTATAGACATGTAAATACAAAAGAAAAAAACCAATAACCCCTATTGTTTTTATGATCTCTGTACTTACAACTTGGAAACAGAAGATTAGAAAGCAGGAAATAGAAACCCCCTCATAGCCGAGAGAGTGCAGGCAGAAGACTCAGAACAAAGGACTCACACGCAAAAAACCCTCCACCCAGAGTTGAAAAAATCCTGTTTCCTGATTGGTCCTCTGGTCAGGTGCTTCAGATACTTATTTCCAGGTGAAAGAGATGTTAACCCTTAGCTATCTGTTTATAACAACTGGTATTAGAAAAGGTTCAGAGAAGGGCAACTAAAATGATTAGGGGTTTGGAACAGGTCCCATATGAGGAGAGATTAAAGAGGCTTGGACTTTTCAGCTTGGAAAAGAGGAGACCAAGGGGGGATATGATAGAGGTATATAAAATAATGAGTGATGAAGAGAAAGTAAATAAGGAAAAGTTATTTATTTGTTCCCATAATACAAGAACTAGGGGCCACCACATGAAATTAACGGGCAGCAGGCTTAAAACAAATAAAAGGAAGTTCTTCACACAGCGCACAGTCAACTTGTGGACCTCTCTGCCTGAGAAGGTTATGAAGGCTAGGACTATAACAGCGTTTAAAAGAGAACTGGATTAATTCATGTAGGTTAAGTCCATTAATAGATTAGCCAGGAGGGGTAAGGAAGGGTGTCCCTAGCCTCTGTTTGTCAGAGGGTGGAGATGGATGGCAGGAGGGAGATCACTTGACCATTGCCTGTTGCGTTCACTCCCTCTGAGGCACCTGGCATTGGCCACTGTTGGCAGACAGGATACTGGGCTAGATAGACCTTTGGTCTGACCCAGTGTGGCCATTCTTATGTAATCCTGGGTGTGAATTACCATTTCTTCCAGGAGGTGGCACTGTTTCCTCTCCTAGAAAGGAAGGTAAGTGCCCAGATGCAGATTGGAACAGACAATGCTGTAGCCTTGGGTTGTCAAACTTTTTAGTGTAGATAACATATGTAGAGAGATTATCTTCCAGCCACCTGCCTTCTCATTCACAGTAGGATGAATTTCCCTGCTATACCTTCCAGATGTGATGACATCATAATACTGTGCTTGCTTACAGGGAAAACTAATATCAGAACAATATGTAATAGCTAAAAATATATCTCCTATTGCAGTTTAGCAGCAGAAAATAAGAAATGCTAGCACTGTGACCATTTGGTCTGAAGACCACCAGCAACTGCTGAAGGGACCACACTTTGGGAAACTTTGCTGTAGCCTTATTAAACACCATCACTGTAGGCTCAACTGACCTGGCATATCTTCAGAACAATTCTAATCCCATTTGCAGGGGTTTCAGGGCTGAAGCATGTAACCAGAATGATCTGTTACAATTTCTTCCAGTGTACATTATCCCATACAGTTTATAAAGAGCCTGCTGCATATATGTAGTCCCAACTTCAGCAGTAATCTCATGAAACCATAGCTATTAGTTCAGATCTAGGACGAATAAACTATCCTTCCACTTTTGCAATATTGGTAATTTGGGATATTCCACATCCAAGTGAGCCTCTAGATGAAAGGCTGTTTGTGATATTCAACCTTAATGTCTCCTTTCTGTCAGTACTAGTGTGAGGGAAGGCTGAGTCCCATATGCAGAAAGAACTGCAGGGTCTTGTAGGTTTGATCAGTGGGTCAGTAACACGCTGCCAGGAGTGACTTCACAGTGGCTCTCAATCACATTTTTAAGGGTGGATATTCTTGAGGAAAATATCAGAGCCTCCTTGATTAGAGTTAGATACAAGGGAGAAGCAATGGAGGGCTGTAGTAGTCCCACTCATTAAAGAGGACAGAGCTGCTGGCTACAGATACATATTTGTGAGACCACCTGATCTAAGTGTTACTGTTACGTTTCCCATTCTTGTTCTTATTTGGAAACAGAACCGCTTATCTCTCAATGGACTAGACCAGCGATTCTCAAATTGTGGGTTGGGACTCCAAAGTGGGTCAGGACCCCATTTTAATAGGATTACCAGGGCCAGAGTTAGACTTGCTGGGCCCCAGAACTAAAGCTGAAGCCTGGGCCCCAGAAGCCAAAACTCGAGGGCTTCAGCCTGGGGCAGTGGGGCTTGGGCTCTGCCTTCCTCTCCCCGGGGGTGTATGTGCATCATGTAGTAATTTTTGTTGTCAAAAGGGTGTTGCAGTGCAATGAAGTTTGAGAACTGCTGGACTCTAGACCATGCTGCATTGGCATGAAATGCTGTAATGTGGGATTTGAAATACGTTTGTTGACAGGTCTGGATTCTTTGCCTCTGAGGACTTGAATTTATACCATATGTTGATGCCTTTTTGTAGGAAAATTCAGTGCCTACCTGTCCTTGGTTGAAGGGGGGCAGAGTCTTTTTAAACCAAAAATTGAGTTGGAAACGCTGAGAACTCCACTCCCATGTCATAAAGCCTAATTTTCACTTGCACATAGTTGATGAATTCTCAGCAGTTCTTTGGCTTTGGAATGTTTACAGTTCTACACCAGAGCAATGGCAGATGGTCTATTTCTTAATGAACCTTTTCTTTAGTACATTGGAGCTGAGGGGTTTTGCTCCCAGGGAGATTTTCTCCAACACCTGCTCCCTTTCTGGGAGTTGCGGTAGTGTCAGCAAACTGGATATTTTCACCCAGGGTCTGTAAGGTTTGGCGGGAAGTAGGCTTGGCAGAGAGTACTAATCATTAAGACATATTTCCATCTTCTAGAACTGTTTAAAAGCTTGAAAGTTTAACAAAGGGGAAGATACCAATCTGTTAAAGCAGCTAAGAAGAGAAAGCCTGTTAAGGCATTAGATAATTGTCTACTCTAAACCATACTATTGCTTCCTTTAAAGCAGAATTAAATAGGTGTGGCCACAAAGCAGCCTCTGCCTTGGCCGTTGGCAGTGTCCAGCTACTCCAGCTTTCCCCCACAGGAGAATGTGTAGGGAATGGGCAGGGACACTGATAGTGGGGAGAGGAGAGAATGGAATGAAGCCACAGCATATACTGCATTTTGTATCAGAGCAGAAAGTAGAACCAAGCTGAGTATGGAGTTGAGACTAGTTAAATCTAAATCCTATAATGCTCTTTGTTAACCGCTTCATCCACCAGCTACCATTGTGCCCAATGCCAGAGATGTTTGTCTCTCTGAAATACATATGCCACCCTTAAAAGAGTGCTATTAATGTCTTACTCATCAGCAAAATCTCTGAATGCCCCATCTGAAAGTGGAGTTTAAATACCTGCTGCCCCTCCCCTGAGCTGTTTCAGATTTCTTGGGAGCTGCCACTTCATTAATGTTGTAGAGGACTCCCTCCTTGCTGACAATGAGAACAGGGTTGCTTAGCAGTGCTGTGGAGAGCAGGGTGGTAAATAGTAACTAGGGTAGCAAGCAGAGTGCAAGAAGTTACACAGGAAGGAACTTGACTTGTCAAGGGTGGCATTAATGGACCTTGTGTTTGCAGTGTCAGCAGAAAGACCAAAAGATGTTCCCTGCTGAAGGAGAAGCTTGCATATGTGCCTGTAATATACTTGGCTAAATCCCAAGGGCTAGCAGTGCCTCACTTACTGGCCCACTCAAGTCATTGTTCACACTTTAAAGCATATTCCCAGATTTGCAAACGTTGGTAGAACCTTTATACCTATTGTTTCTAATTCATACATGCTGGTTTGAACCAATCTGTGGATGTGAGAGAGATTAACAGTAAACACAGGCTCTTCGTTTGGGATAACTAACAGTTTCTTCCCTATTGTGGTAATGGGTATCCTCAGAGCTGTGCAACTCATCCATACTGTGGGTATGGCTACTTTGGAATTTCAAAGCGCTGCCCCGGCAGTGCTGCAGGAGCACTTTGAAGTGTGAGTGTAGTCAGAGCGGCAGTGCTGGGAGAGAGCTCTCCCAGCGCTGCATGTAAACCACATCCCTTACGGGTGTAGCATGCAGCGCTGGGAGCCGCGCTCCCAGCGCTGCTGCCCTGATTACACTGACGCTTTACAGCGCTGTATCTTGCAGCGCTCAGAGGTGTGTTTTTTTCACACCCCAGTTGCAGCGCTGTAACGTGTGAGTGTAGCCAAGGCCTCAGTGATGCTAGATGCTGCTTCCCTCTATTCAAAATGGCCATTGAACAGGGCACTCACTCCATGAGTGTCATAATAAAAGTATATACAATTTATGCTACAGAGAAAGTAGAGCAGGAACTTCTGTTCTCCCTGTCTCATAACACAAAAACAAGGGGACCTTTAATACCATTAAATGATGGAAAATTAAAAACTGATCAAAGGAAAGATGTTTTCACCCAGCGCATAATTAAACTGTGGAACTCATTGCCACAGGAAGTTGATGAGACCAAGTAAATCACAAGATTCAAAAAAAGATTGGAGTAATATCTATGACAAGAGCATCCCAAGTTGCTATACTTAAAGCTAAGAAACACTTTGGGAAGGATATAAAATTATATATTTAGGTCTTAAACCAGTCTCCAACTATTAGGGATCAGGATGAGACCTTCAATGGGCACAGATTATCCCACATCTGCCTACTGCAGATGTCTTGTACCTTCCTCTGGAGCCTGTCAAGGGATAGGTTACCGCACTAGATGGATCATGGGTCTGATCCATTCTGGAAATTCCTGTTCTCTTTGAAGTGCTGTAATAGGTGTGAAAGAGCATACCTGCATCGATGCAGATTATTGTCTTAGACCCCCTTGCATGCCCAGGTAGGGCCTCTAGGGCCCAGGAGATAGTTCTTAGTGCCGTGGAATTGAAAGGGCACAGTTAAGTCACTGCTTTCAACTGCCAAATAATACAATTGAGTTTTGCAACATATCTTGAAATCACTTGCAAGAGTCTCTTGGTATTGCAAATATATTAAATGGCAGTGTTGAAGCCGTGACGTGACGTGAACAACTGTCTGGGCTGCACAGGAAGAGACGGAGTGACTGTGCTATAGACCAAGAAAGCAGGACAAATTATTTCCAATTTGACAGGTGTAGGTTATGCACCAGACATTTGGTATTTTTGAATTACACAATCAGTCACAGTGCTGCTCACAGGTGTCTCCTGGGATACTTTTGCTTTAAAAGAGTTATTAGAAATCTTTAATTTGCCACTAGCCCAACTCTCCCCCTTTCCCCATTATGTTTTCCCCTCTTGTTTCCTTATAAAAGGGATTTACACACAACACAAGAATCACTCAGGTAGCCAGGTACATCTCACAAGAAACAGACATGTCCGAGATTGTTCTGCAAGGGGAGGCTTCACCATCCCCAAAGGGGAGGATTCTACTAGCAACATGACAAGGAATCCTTCCTGCCTTTAACAGGTTCAGTATATTCTCCCTGCACTTCAAAAACACCACAGTAATTGCTTCCTCCCGCCCATCACCACTGAAAAAAGGTGGAGCATTTGTCTGGCAGAAACAGGCAGCTGAATAAAGAGATTCACTTCCAGTGACTATAGATAGAGTGCAAAAGAACCTAGTGTTTAGCACTAATCCTGAATTTCTCCTCAGTCCTTTGACCCTCAGGCTACAGCCTCCAGCACTCTGCACCATCACTCGGAGCTGGGAGTGCACTTGCAGCTGGACAATGTCACGTTAAAGCAAGTGCTGAGTTTATGATTAATCATGTAAGTTACTTAGAGACAGTGCAAGCAAGGAGATGCTGCCGAGCTCTTCTGAGGCTCACAGACCTGGAATAATAAAATCAAATGTTCATCCAGCACCATACACAGGATTTCTCAAAGGTTTGGAAATACTACATTTCTGATCATAACTACACTGATGACACTGATAATACCTCTTCATTCCAATACTTTCAGAGCTGCTCCATTTACAAATTAAGCGAAGTAACCATCAGAGAGATGCTTAAAACAGTAAAATTTGAAACATTTGTCAAGCTGAAGCTCTGGGAGCTGTTGGGACTGCAGAGATCAAACAAGCTGCCTTGGAATTTAATTTTTCTAGATTCCTTTTTCAAAGTCTCCCAGATACTTGCTGCCTCCTTCTGGCATTCCCAAAGAGCAGTCATGGCGCACATGTGAAATTCATCCCAATACCTGTAGCCGAGGGAAGAATGGAGGCTGTTAGTTCATTTAAAATGCTACGGAGCAGAAAGATCCAAGAAAAAACCTTTCTCCTCACTGGAAACTCTCAATTCAATTGGCCCCACATTTACATTTGGGGCACTTATTTGGCACACGATGGTTATGTGATCAGCATTGTATAATGCCTCAAGATAGAGAGTCTTAGTCCTGAATTGCTTACAGTTTAAGGCCCCAATCCTGCAATGAGCTCCTCTCGTGAGAACTATACCTCCTTGAGTTCAGTTGGGTTTTGCACAGGCTTATGGCTCTAGAGGATGCACTGAGAGGATGGCAAGACCAGAGCCTTAAAGAGAGGCAGAAGCCAGATGCACTGGGAAATCTAAGGGAGACTGACCCAGTGGTGAGTTTTGTTAGTAGAATCATAGGGTTAGAAGGGACCACAAGGGTCGTCTAGTCCAACCCCTTGCCAAAATGCAGGATTTGTTGGGTTTGAATCATCCAAGACAGATGGTTACTCAGTCTCCTTTTGAAAACCTCCAATGAAGGAGCTTCCACAACCTCCTTAGGCAGTCTGCTCCATTGTCCTACTGTTCTTACGGAAGTTTAGTTTTCTACTTCCATGCTCTGGCATCATTAATCCCCCTTTGTGGGTCTCACAGAGTTCATTTGCTAAAAACTAAACCCCCAAACTTCTTGAAGTGTTTCTACAATTTTTTTGAAAGCCAATTAAATCCATTGTTTTTCATAAACTGATATCCCCCTTCAGTGCTTGGAATTCCAACTCTGAGTCCCTGACCGTGAAACAGATTAAGAGCAAATGTTTAACTGACTTCCTTGCTCTTCTTTGTCCAAGCTGAATGATGGGCTTGGGCACAACGTAATCACAGACTGGGGGTAAGGACACTGGCTCTTGAAAACAGTGTCAGTTTTCTAATCCAGTGTCTATACAGAATGAAGGAAGAGTCTATATTATTTTTTTATGTGCCTCGGTTTATTTGCTTGCTATCATGCCTGAGTGGAAGGAGTTAAATCAAAGGAGGCTGTTAATGAGGTGTGAGGGGAGGGGAAGAAACAGGAAATGAAACAATGACAAAAATAAGATATGCCAGAGAGAATACCAAGGGTCCTGGATATAACTATGGAGAATTTGGAGAATGCCTCTGCCAGGCTCCAACTAGACAAACAAGGTTTATTCTTCCTATGCCTGAACCTAGAATCAAAGGGGATTCTAAAGCCTTAAAACCGTGGCCTAGGGAGGAAGGAGGGGTGAGCAGGCAGTAGTGGCTGGAGAGGAATCTCTGACAGGGAGAGACAGAGGATGTTCAGGGGCTGTCGTTTCCATCACTGGAGCAGGGAGGTCTGGGCTGAGTGAAACTTACCCAACGCTGGCAAGGAAAGAAGAAAGGTTAGTTAAGACCCATATGGGCCTTTTGTTATTTTACCCCTTCTCTCTGCATACTGTGTGCCTTTGGTGAATGCATAATGCTGTTTTTGAGTCACTTTAATTGGCTGCTGCTATGGGCCTCTGAAGGAAAAGAGTTTACAGGGCCCTGATACAGCCGGCATGTCAACACAGTTGGGAAACGGGGGCTCCCACCCAGAGATCCAGCCCAAGAGTGGTTGGACTGTGGGGTTCCACCTTTGGAGAGAGGTGCAGGAAGCCAAGTCTGTCATCTGAAGGATGCCCTCAAGAGGAACTGAAAGGGATCCGAAGTGCATCTTGCCCTGTAACTGTGACAGTGTCATTTGTAGATAGGGTTGCCAACTGTCTAATCGCACAAACCCAAACACCCTTGCCCCACCCCCTGCCCTGCCCGAAGGCCCCACCCCTGTCACACCCTTCTGTGAGACCCCACCCCCTCTCACTTCAGATCCCCTCACTCTGTCACTCTCTCTCCCACCCTCACTCACTTTCACCAGGCTGGGGCAGGGGGTTGGGGTGCGGGCTCTGGACTGGGGAGTGGGGCCGAGAGATTTGGGTGCAGGAGGGGGCTCCGGGCTGAGCCTGGGGGGCAGGGGGTTGGGGTGTGGGAGGGGGTGAGGGATGCGGGCTGTGGGAGGGATTTTCAATGCAGTAGGCGGCTCAGGACTGGGCCAGGGGCTTGGGGTGTGGGAGAAGGTGCGGGATGTGGGCTGTAGGAGGGAGTTTGGGTGCAGGAGGGGTTAGGGTGCAGTAGGGGGGTGGAGCAGGAGGTTGGAGTTCAGGAGGAGGTTCAAGGTGCAGGCTCTGGCCAGCTGGCACTTACCTCAGGTGGCTCCTGGAAGTGGCGGCATGTCTGAGAGCGGCTCCTAGATTCAGGGGCAGCTCTGCACAGCATGCGCTGCCCCTGCCTGCAGGCACCGTCCCCGCAGTTCCCAGTGCCCGCAGTTCCCCATTCATGGCCAGTGGGAGCAGTGGAGCTGGTGCTTGGGGCAGGGGCAGCATGCAGAGATCCCCTGGCCACGCCTCCGTCTAAGAATCGCTGCTGGACATGCTGGTCGCTTCTGGGAGTGGCGCGGAGCCAGGGCAGGTGGGGAGCCTGCCTTAGCCCTGCTGTGCTGCTGGACTTTTAGCAGTCTAAAATCTCCCGGATTGGCTTCAGTAGCCTCTGGGAGATCAAGCCCGATTCTGGGATACTCTCGGCCCAACCTGGAGGGTTCGCAACCCTATTTGTAGAGGAGGTGAAGAGAATTTTTCATAACACATGGGGCCCAATTCTCAGTTATTCTTTATGCCTCTTGGACCACATAAAGGAGTAGGGGAATGCCCCCCTGAGAAAACCCTCTGTGCAGAGAGCCTCCCTGGCCAGCACGCTGGATCTATACAGCCCTGCATCAGGTCACTGAAGGTAAATAGGTACATCTACAGTCTCTTGAGCTATTAGACTGAGTGAATTCTCCTCTGTCATCTTACTAGGTTTGCTGGCCATATTCTTCATGGAGGGACACATCTAGATGTCCCATCTCAATCTGGGAGATTGAGCAGACCATCTGGCTGGGGTCAGCACCCCAAGCATGAGAAGACATCTTTTTACTTTTGTCCAAATCTTCCTTTCCTGGAGATGACACTATTTCTTCTTGAAGTATGGACATTAATGCTTTTCTTTTTTAATAGGATTTATGTCAGAACACCAGCTGCATAGAGTTCATTAAATAGAGCCAGTGTGGCAGAATAAATGTCCTGAGATCATAATGAGAAACATTGGTGCCAACCAAGGTAAGGTCTTGTGTTCGTTAGGGAGCTACACTCAGGACCCTACAGCAGCTGAACTGGGAAACACAGCTTGGTCAGGTAGGGGTTAAAAATGATCTCTCTCTTCAGGCAAAAGATTAAGGGGGGCAGAGGAGAGAGAATGTCAACTTTTAGTGGTGATTCCACTTTCAGCTGGGTGATCACAATTCCCACAATCCTTCACTCTTCACAGCCTCCATCTGTTCAGCCAACAGGCTATGATCAAATGACTTGTCAGTGTTGAACTCTAGAGAAATACTGCACAAGCAGAACTGAACAACAAATGCTGCTGATTTCACACTAGACTGCCTTCCAAGGCATCAATTATTCTGATCTCCATATCTGTCACTGACCTGTGTATCTCACTCCTGGAGAGAACATGCCACAAGAGGGGCTTAAGAAAACCACCCTACATTAGCTGAATTGTAGATGGCATAGGGAGAGTTAAGGGTTAAAGGCCAATAACTGCCCAAGATATTGCTTGGCAGGAAAGGGGATCGTTACTTTCCTCCTTCAATCACAATAGCCCTGGTTGTCTTGCAGGGTTGGAAATTCACCAGGACCTATACAAGGACCCCTGCTAGCATGGTCAGGATTCCGGTGCTACGTAGCACCGTCTGCAGTTCCAGTGTTTTACTAATTTTCTGTATTTGTTTTCAGCCACTCTAGTGCCCTGTAGCTTCCTGGAAAATCAGGCTTTATTGCAATTGGAGCAGAAATCAGTTGTTTCTTTAGAAATGAAACAAACTTTGTTTTTTAAAAACACTGAAAAGCTGTTTAGTAAAGCAGACAAATACATTGTTCCCATCCACAAAAAGGGCAGTGGTATGATATGCTGTTGTGTGCTGCCAGGAAGAGATACATGCTACGATTCACAGTATGATACACGGACTCTTCTGAAAGCCCCTTTAAAGGAACCTGGCCATTTTCTACCGCTAGCAAAGATGCCATTTGTCTTCCGTTCCCAATTCAAACCAGAATCTCTGCCCAGCATTATCAGTCCAGGAGGCTTTTCATTCTAACCCCCTTCTAATCTTGCTGAAAGTTCTAATTTGTACATGGGATTTGCCATTAATTTTTTTTAAAATGGAAAATGTACAACATTTTCTATTATCAAAATTAAATAGTTTATTTAATGCCAGGTGGACCCAACACAAAACATTTTGGTTTGTTGAAATAAATTGAAACATTTCATTGTGGGTCAGTTTGATGTTAATCTGTGTCTGTTTGAGTTGCCGTGGTACCTCATGGGAGTTGCAGTTCAGGTGCTTCATGTCCCTTTTCTTCTCTATGGGCTGGGCTCCCTGGCTGGACAAGATCTCCTATGATTAAGGCTGCATGTCTGTCACAGAGGTCATGGAAGTCATGGATTCAGTGACTTTCTGTGACTTCTGCAGCAGCTGATGCTGCCTCACGGGCTGCCTGGCTGGTCAGCCCCTGGGCCAGCTGCAGCAGTTTGGGTGTGTGGGAGGAGGGTCCGAGCTGGGGCAGGGGATTGAGGTGTGGGGTGTTGCTTACCTGGTGGGGGTCCTGGCTCCCACCAGCATGTCACTAATTCCTAGGCCGAGGGGCCAAGGGCTCCGCACGCTGCCCATGCCCACAGGCGCCGCCCCCGAAGCTCTCATTGGTTGCAATTCCCAGCCAATGGGAGCTGCACAGCTGGCACTTGTGGCGGAAACAGCACATGGAACCCCCTAGGAGCTGCAAGGACATGTGCAGCCAGGTAGGGAGCCTGCAAGCCCCGCCAACCCTCGCCCACCCCCCTGCACCAGCTGGGGTCCTGGACACCCCCCTGACCCAGCATGCGCAGCACCCCTGGGATGCCCTCCCAGAGCACCATGGCCTCCCAGCCCAAGTTTTAGTTCGGGGTATATAGTAAAAGTCGTGGACAGGTCACGGGCTGTGAATTTTTGTTTACTGTCCATGACCTGTCCATGACTTTTACTAAAAATACCTGTGACTAAAACGTAGCCTCACCTATGAAGCACCAGTTCAGGACAAAAGCAAGTATAAAATATTGGAATTTTCCATGGCATGGAAATTCTGATTTGTGACCAGCTTTACTAGCTTGGGCCTGATGTTTCTCCTCTTTACAGCTGGTCTACATTAGAAAAGATGCGCTGGTTCAACTAGATTAACTAGACTAATTGTAAATCAAAGTGTACAAACCTCCAATGGTGAGTGTGTGTCTACATTAAAGCTCTGCACCAGTTTAAGTAGACCAATCTAAAACTGGTCTAGCTAAACCGGTGCAGCGCTACTAACGTGGGAAATGTATGAATTTCAGATTTGGTTCACACTACAGACCTGGGAAAGTTCATGTGTGCAATGGTGATGGGGAAGATCCACCAGAAAACAAGAGCACCTAGGTCAGGTTTACATTACAGCATACACCTGGGAGTAGGCGCAGGGTCACATCACACCTGGTGGCTGGGTCAGGTTATATTATTGTGTACAGCTGGGGATTGTGGAGGGAGGGTTACTCCAAAGATCCCCTAGGAAAACAGAAAGGCAGCTTTTCCTCCAGGGCACCTACTCTCTGGAACTCCAATCTGTCCTCTGAACCAACCTAGTAAGGTAACAGTTTAACAAAGGTCTTTCCTCCTTTCTAATCCATTGGGAGGCCCAATGTTAGATTTCAGGACATTCCTATGAAGTGGTTAACGCCAACAGAAACAGGCATGCACAGCTCTCACTGACCAGCTGAAGAGGATGGGTTTTGTGGAGGAGCACTACTCACTCAATCCAGGGAGAACTCCCCTCTACTTTTAGCCTAGAGGAAGCTCTGTTTACCCTACTCCACCCCCTGCATAGCCTCTCCACTTACTTCCACCTCCTGTTCCCCATTTCTATGTCCTTTGTTACCTTGGTTATAAGGCAGCAGCCCTATCCAAGAAAAAGACCTTGCTGACAACTGAATTCACTAAACAGAGACCCCACCTGCTATGAAGCTGCAGATACACAAATAAATAATCAGCTCCTGGATTGCATTACTTCCTTTAGAGCTAGCTTAAATGATCCATAACCCCATGCTGAGTTGCCTTGGCAATATCATCTCCCTCCTCTGTGCTTCAGGTACACCTTCTGTAAATGGGATAGTGACTCTTCTCTGCATGGGGGAATGGAGTAGGGTGTAAAGCTAGAGGGTCAGGGTTTGGGAAGCACTCAGATCCCTGGGTAGATGGTGACAGAAAGAAGCAATCTGTACCCCTTTCTAAGCAATGCTCCCCTTTGCTCCACACAACAACAGTGAGGTTGACTTCTGTCCACCTGGGACAAATGGATCCTGCACTCACTGTCAGGGATCCTGCAGAGTGCTGGCAGGAATCTCCACTGGTGCTGGAATTCTGTTGTGTTCTCCTTTCCAACCGCTTGGGCTTGTGGGCTCAGCTTGGTCCCGGTATCTTTCTTCCCTGGCAAATGGTTACCTGTTGCATCTCATTCCTGTTCCCATGCAGGGCTAGGAATTCATTTCTATTTTCAGCAGCCCCATCAATCCCACCGCTTGTCTCTTTCACTAACCCCTAACTCTGAGGTGTAAGAACAATGCCTTCATTTGGATCCTGCCTGTCATTTCCACCCCTCCCCCTTCTCTCTGATTCCTCATTAGTTCAGATGCTTTTACTCTTTAGGCTTGAAGGTTTACACCTCCCCAGTGTGTCTGTCTTTCCCTTGATTGCTTTCTGCATCTCCTTGTTCCCTCCCTTGGCCTTTTCACTCCTGTGGATTCATTGCTGGGGATGCTCAGAACCCTCAGCCATCTTCATTTATCTCTGCCAGCTTTTCATTTCTTCCCCTTGTCTCCCTTCCCTCACTTGCTTTAGCTCATTCCCTTTTAATCAGACCTTTCCCTCAACACGCTGTGTGGTGAACTCTAGCAGCTTTACTATTTTACCCCCTTCCTTGCTTTCCCGTTGGTCCTGATTGGGTCATCACCCCGGTAGCTGAATGGATCCTCCACCTTTTGAACTCAGCTGTGAAGCTCACCTGCTCACTTAGGGGCCTGAAATTAATGGACTTTCACCAGGAATGAAGTGGGCCCTGACCCTGCAGCAAGGACCCTTGAGTTCAGCTTGCTTTTAGGCTGCTGACACCTGATTAAATGCAGTTTGCAGTCTGGCTCCAACTGCTATTGTGTGCTTAGTCCTTGGCAGGTTCTAGCCTGGGAGGGTTTTCTTGACACCTTTCTTGCTATGGGTAAGAGAATGTGTCTTCTGCAGGCCTAAAGGCTAGAGCCATGCTTAGTCGGGGGGAGTTATCTCCATCTCCACCTACACTAGCTGAGTGCAAGAGTCATCTTCTCCACCGATCTCCTGAGGACAGGAAAGAGTCATTATCAGGGATTGGCAAACAGTAGCATCTGTCCCAGCTCCTGCCTGAGGTGGGAAGCAGGAAGGTGAGAAGAGCCTGGCTTATATTTGAAAGAAATCTATTTTTGTCAGAAAAAGCAGCCAAAGGCAGGTGGGGGCCTGGGAGGCTGAGTGGAAGAGGAGGTTAGAGCATGGTATCCCAGAGGGGTGGATTACCTAAATCCTCAGGAACCCTACGCTGTTGATAAAAATGCACAATAATAATAATACCCCAAACTAGTCTGAATGGGTTGCATCCTTAGCTTTGATTGTGGGTCCTTGGAGGGTTTGCTGACTCCCTGCTCTGCAGGTTTTGTGGTGCCCTACTGTTTCGGCCTGCATGAGACTGTGTGTGAGAGGGTATGTCTGCCTGGGTGTGTGGGTTCTGCATCTCAGGAGGTTGGGGTGAGCATGGCAGTGTGCGCATTTGCCATGTGTTTGTAGGGAAGAAGGGCCAGAGCTGGGGGGTTGCTACTCACCCGCAAACAGTGTGCAGCCCCTGCACCTCATCCCCGTCGTCCTCCTCGTAGCTGGCCATGTTTTCCCCCAGTTTTAAGATGCAGTCAGAGAAGCCTTGGTAAATGTTTTCACATTTAGTTTCTGAAGCCAGTGACCTGACCAAATACCCTATAAACCAACAAGGGGGGTTATGTAACAGTGTAGCAACCCAGCTCTGAGTCAGCCCAGTACGGTCACCTCCCATAGGCTTCCCCAAAACTTCTAGCATGGGCTATGGGGAAAAAAGCCCATGTTCTCTGAAGGGCTGCATACATGTAAACACCTGCATAAACCGGAGGGCAAACTGGGCGAGCTCATGGCAGCTATTTCATGGGTGCTGTCAGCTTGTGCTTCAGTCTCCGCTTAAAACAAGCACTCTTGAGCCCTCATCACTGGAAAGAAACTTGTATCAACACGTGAATCAAGTGTAACCAATGCAGTGACATGTGTCTGGGTTTGCAAGCAGCCTGCAATGATAGCTCTGAAAAGGGGAACTGCTCATATTCATTGTGATGGGACTTTAGCAGTGAATCCTAACGATGATGATTTAAATAGCAATGTTGTTAACTCTTTCTCCCTCTTTTTTCTTCAGCAGTGAATCATATTAGGACGTTTGGCATAAGCTACACAGCAACATGTCATTTTAGTGCTTTAGATGGTCAGGGCTTGGTTTGTGGGAAGAGCTAGGGAGATTACCCTCTCCTACACAGACACCGTTCCATTCCTGGAATAAATATGAAAAAAAGGAATCATTAACATTCTCTATTCTGCTGGGAAGAGGAGAAATGCACTTTAGCCCTTAGTAAACAGGGTTTCTTCTTAAAAATCATTGGACTCAGTGATGACACAAAGTGGGGACCTGTTCCTATTCCAGCCCTCAATGAATCCCATTCTGCCCAAAGGGGAATAGCAAGAAGAATGGCCAAGAATTCAAATCTGCACTGCCCCTTTTTTTGATCCCTTTGGGATGGTTCCCAAGCCCTCTGTGCCCAGGATTTCAGGAGGAAGATTTCTCGTGGATGACTGCTGAGATAAAGTTTGCAGATGACACAGAAACTGCAGCTGTGGTAAATAATAAAGAGGACAGGTCACTAATGCAAAACAATCTAGATGGCTTGGTAAAATGAGCACAAGCAAACACTATGCATGTGAATATCGCTAAAGGTAAACGTGTTCATCTAGGAACAAAGAATGTAGGTCATACTTACAGGATAAAGGACTCTATCCTGGGAAGTTGGGACTGAAAAATATTTGGGAGGTTGTGGTGGATAACCAGCTGTACATGAGCTCCCAGGGTGATGCTGTGGTCAAAAGGACTAATGCAATCCTTGGATGCATAAGAGTACAGAGTTATTTTACTGTTGTTTCAGACACTGGTGTGACTGCTGCTGGAACACTAAGTCTAGGTCTGGGGTCTGCAATTCAAGATGAATGTTGATAAATTGGAGAGGGGTCAGAGAAGAGCCAGGAGAATGATTAAAGGATTAGAAAACCTGCCTTATAGCGACAGACTCTCAAGGAGCTCAATCTGTTATCTTAACAAAGAGAAGATTAAAGGGTGACTTGCTTAGTCTATAAGTACCGATATGAAGACCAAATATTTAATAATGGGCTCTTCAGTCTACCAGAGAAAGGTCTAACAGGATCCAATGTTGTAGCTAGACCAATTCAGACAGGAAATAAGGCACACTTTTAACAGTGAGAGTAACTAACCATTGGAACCATTTACCAAGGTATGCCTGTGCTGTATTCTCCATCCCTGACCATTTTTAATTGATTGGATGTTTTCCTAAAAGCTCTGCCCTGGGAACTACTTAGGGGAAGTTCTCCGGTCTGTGCTCTACAAGAGGTCAGATGATGGAATCAATTCTGAAGCACTTGGAGGAGAGGAAAGTGATCAGGAACAGTCAGCATGGATTCACCAAGGGCAAGTCATGCCTGACTAACCTAATTGCTTTCTATGAGGAGATAACTGGCTCTGTGGATGAGAGGAAAGCAGTGGATGTGTTATTCCTTGACTTTAGCAAAGCTTTTGATATGGTCTCCCACAGCATTCCGCCAGCAAGTTAAAGAAGTATGGGCTGAATGATTGGACTATAAGGTGGATAGAAAGCTGGCTAGATCGTTGGGCTCAACGCGTAGTGATCAAAGGCTCCATGTCTAGTTGGCAGCCGGTTTCAAGCGGAGTGCCCCAAGGGTCTGACCTGGAGCCGGTTTTGTTCAATATCTTCATTAATGATCTGGAGGATGGCTGGACTGCACCCTCATCGAGTTTGCAGATGACACTAAGCTGTCAGCCACTGCCACCCACTAACTCCCCCAGCGGGAAGGCCCCGGGGAGCTTCCTGCCCAGGATGGGCTCGGGGTTGAGCTGGGAAGGGCCATCGGCTGCCTCCGGAGGTTGGGTGCGTCACACCAAAGGAAGAGCCCCGGAAAGCTGCAGCCCGCAGCTGCCTGGCGGATGTAACTCGCCGTGCCCGCTGCGGGCCACACGCCCCCCGATCCCCTCCCAGGAGCAAGCCGAGAGAAAAGCCGCCCCCGAGGGCCGCCTGGGCGGGGGCCGCCTGAAGGCTCCGGGCTCGTAGCGCCGCGGCAGCCCCGCAGCTCAGCGCCAGGGGGCGCCACCACCGACTGCGCTGGGGTGACCCCGCCGGGGCGGTGCTGCCCCCCAGCGGGACTCTGCCCTATTGCTGAGGGACCAGTCCCTGCCTGGCTCCCCCGTGTCTCCTGCGGGACCGGACCGCCCGGGCTGCCCGTTCCTTACCCAGCGTGAGGAGCAGCAGCGCCGTACCCAGCCTCTGGCCCATCGCCTCCTCCGGCGGCTCCGCTCCTCAGGGGCTCCGGCGCGGCTCCGTGCCCGGGATCAGCAGCAGCCCCCCGCTGCAAGGGGAGTTCATGGTCCTGGCAACTCCGCGATCGCTCTTCCCGCTTGCCCGAGCAGCGCCCGGCTCCAGGTGCCTCAAGCCCTTTGCATTTCCCGGGGGTTCTCCCCCTGGCCGCTCAGTCCCTGCTGTGTGATGCCCCCACCCCCCAGGGCAGCTTCCAGGGGGCTGGGGAACCCCGCGGGGAGTCCCCTTCCTTGGTCCTGCAGAGCTGGGCGGCTCAGGCAGCTGGAGAGTTCAGCTCCTTCCCCATCCCCTTCTCCTCCCCCAGATCCCTGCCCCTCCCATAGCCCCGCCATCCCCACACCTGTCTCCCGATGGAGAGAAATAGCCAGAGCCCGTGTGAGCGCTGAGCTCAAGGGATGGGGGTGGGGGGAGGAAATTCTGGGGGTAGTAACAGTCCCATGCACATTCACCCCCCCCCCAGAATCGATCCCGGGTGCAGCGCAGGTGGAACTGGCTTGTTGCAGGTTCTGTAAGAGAGGGACTTCGTATCAGAAGCCCCTGGGAAGTGCATTAGCAGGTGGATTAGTTCCCAGCCTTGGGCGTTCTTAACCCTCCGCAGATTGATGTGGCCCCTCCTGGCGTCTCCAGCAGGTGGCACGTTGGGCTCTGGCTTCCAGAGGAAGGGCAGCAGGAAACTTCTCTAAAGCAGCACCGGGAGCCAGCTAAGAATGGTCCAGAGGAGAGACTCAGGAGAAAGGTATTGAATATAGGGGTCTTCTGTGGTCATGCTGCTTGGCACTCAGGTACACGCCCTTACAACCTAGTGTAAGGTGTAACTTGGTGTACAAACGCCTGGTGGCACACAGAAACACCCCCCATGTACACACACACTCACACTCCCTTACAAACATAGGGATCCCATCACACACAAACACCTCAGACACCCACACCCACCCTGCTTCTCCCTCCCATGCACCCTCTCCCTCATGTCCACAGGTGGGCATATGGGGGCTTCATGCAGACTGTGGAAGGAATTTTTCTAGCCACCAGCTATTCTATGACAGGAGAAGAGGGGCTCCCTGTAAATGTGTAAAACCACTTCTTTCCTCCTTCAAATCCTTCCTTAAAACTCTCATTTGCCCTGACGCTTACAACATATTTGACGACAGTTAGGCTGCTGGTGTGCTGAGACCACTGCCTGCCATGCTGACCAATTTTGTAGATCTCATTTGGTACTGCCCTATCTGTCTGTATCCATCTGATGGCTCTCATTTTAGTCTTGTGTTGTAAGCTCTTTGGGGCAGGGACTTTTTGTACTGTGCTTGTACAGCTCCAAGCACAATGGGATTCTGGCCCACGTTTGTGGCTCCAAGGTTGTACTGCAATATAAATAAATAGTAACAGTAATAATTGTGAACTGAAGAAATCAGAACACTCAGCAGCAGCAGGGAACTGCCATGTGATATTCTCAGTTAAGTATACTGGGCAGCAAAGCAGAGGTAGGGAAGGGAGCTAAAGGGAGCAGCAGTGACTGAAACATGGAGATGGCAAGGGGTATAGGAGACTAAGGACATGATCCAAAGGAAATCGACTGACTTCAACACACTTCAGGTCAGGCCCTCATAGTAAAACCATCCTAGCTGATAACCTGATCTGGAATGACAGATGGACGCAAGGGATCAAACTCCAAACACACTGTGTGACCCAGCCTGTGCAGGCAATGCCCACTCCAGCCTCACACACCTGAGGTGTCTTGTCTTTTTTCCTTAGGCTTGGCCACTCTTGGGTAACTTACCACACCAACTGAATTGAATTGCAATGTAAAGTCCTAGTGCCACCTGCTGGCCTCTTCTCATAGGTTTAATGGGGAAAGGGATTAGAAAGTTGAGGAAATTCAAGTGCCCCTTTTCTGTGGAGATTGTCGCTGTTTTAAAAGCCTCTGCAAATGTTTATTTAAAACAAAACAAATGGCAGTGGGTCTGCACTCATAAGCAACCTGTGGTAACAAACCTCTGCCTTGATGCCAGTAGCATGGGCTAGGCAGCTGTGACCACTGTTTATCATGCTGACTAGTATTGTTGCATTGTTTCCTTGGGCTCACTCTGTTTATCACATCCACCTGTTGTCTCTTGTTTTAAACTTAGGTTCTAAACTCTTTGGGCAGGGGCCACCTCTTTGTTCTTTGTTTGTCCTGTGCCTACCACAGTGAGGCCCTGATCTATGGCTGGGTCCCCCAGGAGTTACCTCAATATAAACAAACACATCGATAATAATTAATAATAAACAAGTATATGCAGGTCAGCCCTTATAAGCAACCCTACAATAACAAATTGTTTATGTATTTATTTGTTAAGGATGATTCTTTAGCACCACATCTTTTATACGCACATAATAGTTCATAATGAATTCATAATTCTCAATGATCTTTCAGGGTCCAGGTGATTTTTTTCCTGGAGGTCCCAATCCTGCAAACACTTATGCACATGCTCAACCTTATGCACTGTAAGTAGTTCCATTAATTGAATTAATTAATTGAAGTAAGTAAGGTTAAGCACATGTGTAAGTCTTTGCAGGATCAAGGCTGTAGATGTTATCACAGAAATAAATCTGCCCATAGTTGTTTCCATCACTCTAATCTGTGTGTGTTGGGGGATTATACACCATTTTGTATAGCTTGGGCCTGATTCTGCATCTGCTCTTGCTTACATTAGGCTCCATTGATGTGAGTGAGGGTCACTTTTCATTTACACTGGTGGTAATGAGGGCAGAATCTAACCTTTGCCTAGATAAGCTCTTTCTTGCCCACTTTGACATCACTTCTTGGTCTGGCAGTGTCACAGTTCAGCCTGTGTGACGTCACATTGCTGTCTGTGATCAGTGTCAAGGCCTTCTGGAAGTGGGAGATGAGCACAATATTGTAGTGTTTTCTATTCCCTCCTGGATCTGTGGATTAGGGAAAATGAAAGCTCTTCGACCAAGGATGTCCCAGGAAATGCCCTTCCTCCTGACCCAGATATATGAACCCTTCGTGGAAGGAGAGTAAAAAACTGACCTTCTGCTAGGACTGTTGGTTTAGGAGACACTCATTTGCTGGTAAACTATTGAGCTCCTCTTTGGGTTTCATTTAAAGGTAGCATACTGACCTAAATCCATCCCTGAAATAATGCCATTGACTTTAGTGGAGTTACAAAGTTACAACGGGGATTAAAGTTACCTGTTATAGCGAGTAGAAGTTCAAGTGACTGCTTTGACACCCCCCCCCACACTTGGTAAGGCAACTCCCATCTTTTCATATGTTGTGTATTTATACCTTCCTACTGTATTTTCCACTCCATGCATCTGATGAAGTGGGTTTTAGCCCACGAAAGCTTATGTCCACATAGATTTGTTAGTCTCTAAGGTGCCACAAGGACTCCTCGTTGTTTTTGCTGATACAGACTAACAAGGCTACCGCTCTGAAACCTGTCCACAAGCAGAGTGTCCATTCCAGCCCACTCTTCAGAGATCTGCATTGCTGCGAATGCAAGAGAGGTGGAAACTACACCTTTGGCCACCTTTGCCAAACTCAATCCAATCGGCTCCCACTTTGACAAATGATAGAAACACATTTTGTGTCTGAAGGATGCAGATTATTCCCTTTATTTGTAGAATTATGGATCAGTGCATCACTCAGTTTATCTTTCTCTTGAAACCTCGTCTCAGTCTCTGCTCAGCTCAGAACATCTGCAAGCTCTGAAAGGAAAACAAACATCGGTGCTGTTTCTCTAGAGAGAAGTATCGTCGAGTGCAGTGATTGGGGCTTTTCTAGGCTTAAAAACCAACCCACAGCGAGAGGGTAGCTGCTTATCCACCTTGGAATCTGCATGTTTCATGCTGGGACAGAGCTAATGTGGATAAGAATTATATCCGGCATAATCCTATTAGTGTCGATGGGAATTATGAGACTTCATCAAAGGGGGGAAGGTCCTGTTAATGTGGGGTGACCTCCTCCCTGGGGAGGGAATGTATTCTGTTAGGGGCAATGTGTTACTCACAATCAAGGAGAGCAGGCTTCGAATGTGAGCTCTACATGGCAGGGATTGTCTACTAGACTGGCAAAGTGCCCTGCGTACGAATGGTTCTGTATAATGAATACTCAGTGAAGAACAGGCCCAACTGGTGACCTGGATCAGGCACTGCCATTATTGGGAATAACCTCAGCAAAGAATTCAAGGAGACACCTACAAGCTCTGCGCTGGATTAACCCAATTTGCCCTGCCCCGTCTGTGCTGAGTGGCGGAGACAAGAGTGTCTAGCTATGGAAGGAAAACAGGAAAGTATTAAAAGTGGCCTTGGGGCACAGCTCTTGCTTGTATTGCTAGCATGGCTGGGTTCAAACCCCCTCACACCATGGCGAGGGGGTGTATGAAAATTCTAGGTGCTTCGATACAGTGGAGAGGAGTGGGTTATAAGAACCTAGGACCCCCATGCTAGTCCAGCTGCCCCTTGTCATGCTGCAACATAGATGATTCCAGGTTAGGTGTCTCATTCAATCTCCAGCTTCCCAGGGCCAGCAAGGACTAGGAATCATGGTAGTGCATAGGCAGCAAGATGGGGGGGAAGCACCTCAGCTGTCTCTGCAGTGACTCCCTCTGGCCATTGACAGGATTAAGAAGGATCCAGCCTGGCTACGGGAGAGAAAGTCGCAGTGACTCAATGCCTAAGAGAGAAAGTTACAGGGGAATGCCAAAGATGTTCTCTTCAGTCAAAAGCCAGTGTCCGAAAGCTTACAGGGAGCAGACACTGTCACTCCTGGTACTGGATGGTGAGAATGTGCTCCAGAGTCTCGCCACATGACCGAGTGCAGCAGGGTTTGATCCATCGCTGGGTTGCTGGTCTACAGAGCACTTTGGGAGCTGGTACGTGGAGCCGCTTGGGCAGGCCTTCAAACCAGCAGTTCTGATGCAGATCAGGAGGCTGGGGTTCCAAGGGCAGCTCAAGGTTACTCTGCACAGCTGCAGCATCTGTATCCATGTCCTCAGCATCGGTGACAGGACTAGCAACAGCATCTGCTTGAGGCTTGTCTGGGTCCTTGGAGGAGACACTTGTCCTAAAACAAAATCCAAAATGAAACATGCTTGTTTTCCATTCCAGCCATCTGCAGATTTCAAAACAGCTTGTAAAACAGTCCTCCTAACCCAGCTCTCCTGGAACTGGCCACAGAGACGACTCTTTTGACTGAGCCTGCAACCCACAGGGAATGGTAATGATCATTCTGGCAATTAGGCACAAGAGTGAGAGAAGCCAAAAGGAAACACGCAGGGGCCATTCACACAAGAGACACCCTCCTCCTCAATACAAAAAGGAAGAGGAGGAACTGTCTGAGTAGCTCAGAGACAGAGGTCTGGGTGCAAGCATTGAAAAGGAGCTACTGCGAAGAAAGAAGGATGTGGTCCTGCTAGATGACTTGTAGTGAGGGACCTGGCTACTTTGGTGTGTTGCCTCTCAAGTGCCTGGACAAAGGGCTGAGGTGGGAACAATGACATGAGTGAAAGGAAAACAATGTTTTAGAGATGATCACAGTGATCCGGGCTGTGACTGCCCTCACATACCTCCATTATTTCAAATGTGTGGCATTTTCATCATGCTTTCTATGTTCAGAGCACTGGACAGAAATTAACTAATTAATCTGGCTCACAGCACCCCATGAGGCCGGGAGGGAACTCATATTATCCTCCTTTCTCAGACAGGGATACTGAGACAGAGGGGTGAAGTGACTAGAAAATTGAATGGTAGGACTGGAAGGAACCTCGAAAGATCATCTAGTCCAGTTCCCTGCACTCATGGCAGGACTAAGTATTGTCTAGACCAGGGGTTCTCAACCTTTTCTTTCTGAGGCCCTCCCAGCATGCTATAAAACCTCCATGGCCCACCTACTGATGGGTAGCCACTGATTTTCTGCATATAAAAGCCAGGGCCGGTGTTAGGAAGCAGCAAACAGCAATTGCTTGGGGCCCCGTACCACAGGAAGCCCCATGAAGCTAAGCTGCTCAGGCTTCAGTTTCAGCACCGGTTAGTGGGTCTCAGGGCCTCGGGCTTTAGCCGCATGCAGTGGGGCTTCCGCTTTCTATCCTGGGCCCCAGTGAGTCTGATGCTGGCCCTGCTTGAAACCTGCTCGCAGCCCCGTAGGGGACCCAGATCACTGGTTGAGAACCACTGATTTAGACCATCCCTGAAAGGTGTGCTTGTCTAACCTGCTCTTATAAATCTCCAATGATAAAGATTCCACAGCCTCCCTAGGCAAGTTATTCCAGTGTTTAACCACCCTGACAGTTAGGAAGTTTTTCCTAATGTCCAGCCTAAACCACCCTTGCTGCAATTTAAGCCTGTTGCTTCTTGTCCTATCCTCAGAGGTTAAGGAGAACAATTTTTCTCCCTCCTCTTTGTAACAACCCTTTATGTACTTGAAAACTGTTATCATTGTTCCCTCTCAGTCTTCTCTTCTCCAGACTAAACAAACCCAATTTTTTCAATCTTGTCTCACAGGTCATGTTTTCTAGACCTTTCCTCATTTTTGTTGCTCTTGTCTGGACTTTCTCCAATTTGTCCACATCTTTTCTGACATGTGGCGCGCAGAACTGGACACAATACTCCAGTTGAGGCCTAATCAGCGTGAAGTAGAGCAGAAGAATTACTTTTGGGGTCTTGCTTACAACACGCCTGCTAATACATCCCAGAATGAAATTTGCTTTTTTTGAAACACTGTTACACTGTTGACTCATATTTAGCTTGTGATCCACTATGACCCCCAGATCCCTTTACATAGTACTCCTTCCTAGGCAGAGGGGTAGCCGTGTTAGTCTGGATCTGTAAAAGCAGCAAAGAATCCTGTGGCACCTTATAGACTAACAGACGTTTTGGAGCATGAGTTTTCGTGGGTGAATTCTGAAGAAGTGGGTATTCACCCACGAAAACTCATGCTCCAAAACATCTGTTAGTCTATAAGGTGCCACAGGATTCTTCGCTGCTTCCTAGGCAGTCACTTCCCATTTTGTATACTGATTGTTCCTTCCTACGTGGAGTACTTTGCATTTGTCTCTATTGAATTTCATCCTATTTACTTCAGACCATTTCTCCAGTTTGTCCAGCTCATTGTGTTTCTGAATGCCTGATTAAGAAGGGGAAATAGCGCAAGGCCACCCTCTGAGTCAGTGGCAGAGCCAGGATTAGAACTTGGGACAGTCTGACTCCCAGCCTCTTCCCGACTGTCATTTCATTCTGCTTCAACAATTGTACCTCCCTTCTCCACTGCCCAGCTCTCCGGACTCCAGCCAGCCTGTGCAGAATGGGCTGCTGCTGCTGCCCTTGCCAAGCATACAAAGTACAAGTGCATCTCTCTCATCTCCAGACAGCTCTCTTCCCCGGGGTCATTACAGGATACAGCTCAAAATTGCCGCCTTTGATTAGAAATCCCTCTATTCCATTTACTGTAGGTCACATCTCCTCTAGTACCTTCCCTGATCGCTCCAGCCCTCCGGCACTAGCCTCTTGGAGAAATCTGGGCATGACACCATTTCCCCCTTTCTAAATCAGGCATTCGGAAGCAGAAATCAGATTGTTTGCGGCCTCATGGAATCATGGTTGAGAGGTGGCCTAAAATATTCCGAATGAGCTAATTTCACCATCTGCCACCTTTCACTTCCCCTTCTTTCCCCCGTGCCCCCAGTCACACTTCCTGGCCCAGCCTGCAAAGACTCCCCATCCTACAATGTACTCACACAAAGCTCACCATCACGTAACCATCCTCAGGTTCATACATTGTGCCCATTAGACAGAGTTACAGGGAAGCAAAAAGCCAGGGATTCCGTTATACAGGGACTCACCCCGAGGGCACAGCAGCGAGGTTGGGAGGCTCCTGGAACGCCAGTGACTTCCAGTAGCTGACAGCTAATGCACGTAACCTGAGGATCCTGTGATCAGCGTTCTTCAGCAGCTTCAGCAGCGACAGCTTCTTGAGTATCTATCAGATCGGGTACAGTGGGAATGAAAGGCTGAAATACTTTATTGCCTTCCCTGATCTCATGAGGTTATCACAGCCAGAGAAGGAAGCAGAAGCTACAGGCCAGTCACATCCTTTCCAGCCCCTTGAGCCAGCGTGTCAGACAGATCCCCAGTTGTGCATCCCTTCTGGGCCCTTGGCCCATAGAAGAAAGAGACACTGAGATGTTGACATGCACACCATTGTCCTCCCTTTAAATTCCGGCCAAGAACCAGGGAGAGTTCGAGATGAACAGACACACAACTACTGGAAGAGTCCATGCGCTGCAGCTCAGCCTGCAGAGGGGTAGGGAACAAGGCTCCTGACATGCACAGACCCCACACTACCATCCAGTTTTACAGTGTCTATTGCCTCGTAAGGAGGGTAACACCTATCTCTCAGGGGCTGGTACATGTAAAAAAAACAGGGTGGCCTCTTACTGTCTTTAGATGGTTCTTCTCTTGTTCCATGTCGCTCAGCTGACATGTTCCAGTCTCCACATCTTCAGTCTGTGAAAGGGAAAGACCAGGCACAGTTGAGGCAATAGATTTAAAACTAGAGTGGACAAAGCACTAGCAAATGCATTGTAGGGGACAATTCTGCCCTGTCCTCTGGGGGGGCCAGTGTCTAGATGGTGCCTGATCAGTCTTTTTCTTATCTCTAATGTCTCTGGGCCTATGAGTCAGTGCAACATTTAAAAGGCCACTGCTGGATAACCCTAGTATGTGTGCAGCATCGCTTTAGACTTCTTTAAATCCATGGCCTTGCTGGGACTTTCCCTACTGCACGTGTTTGTTATTGCTTTCATGGTAGAGCCCCACCAAGGTGCTCAGCATTATACAGAACATGTAGGAAAACCAGGTCTCAGCCCCAAAGGTCTTACAGTCTACATCATTCCAGTCTAAGGGCAAATTCTCTCTTCCCCCACCCCACCTATTCAATCCCTTTGCCAGTTTCAAAGAGGTTGAGAGAGAAGGATCACTACAACTCATCACAGGGTCCGAAGAAGGACTGACTGTACCTGGTGAACGAGGGCTTTCTTCTTCCCTGGGGCCTTCATTGTCATTCAGGGATAGTTCTGTAAGGGCTTTGATGAGAGGTTCTGTGGCAGACAGGCAAGATATCTGAGAGGTACCTGGGAGCTCCCTCTCTCTGAAATGCCACTGGTCCTCCTTAGGGTCTGAGAGCTTGGGGTGATGTCAATTCAGACAGAGGCTGTGACCTCATTTATCTGTGACACCAGAAACCACATGTCAATATTGAGGGTGATAGGGTGTACTGAGGAGTTGCAGATGGGGTGGGGGAGAGGAATAAAGAGAAGGGTGTAACATCAGTAGTGAGGGGTTCTATCTTCCCCAGATAGGACAGTTTCCAATTTAACATAGGAAACCCAGAAGTGAAGCAGCACAGCAAACGTTCAGGGCAGGGGGCTGGCAGCCAGGACTCCTGGAGTCCACTCCCAATCTGCCATCAGCTCAGTGGGTGACCTTGAGAAAGTCAATCTATGCCTTAGTTTCCTCATCCATAAAATGAGAACAGTCCTGAGGCTGTGGGGTTTTGTTAATTAATGTTTATAAAGCAGCTGAGATCCTGAGATGAAAGGGACTATAGCAGTGCAAATTTAATTATTATTAAGAATAAATAAATAACTACCAGGAGCTCTCATGATTCCTGGCACAATACCTGGGGCTCTGGGTATTGCTGTAGGGGTGGAGAGCTGGCCTCATGGTGAGAAAAGGTGGGGAAATATGAAAGGAACCGGCTTTGGATTTATTACATACAGAATGTTTCTGGTGGCCTCTGTCCTGAGCCGGCATTTCTGATACTAATAATTCATAGTAAAAATGAATAGATATGAGGGAAGGGAAGTAAAAGTGGGTATAACAGGGCAATCTGCCCCTTTAATAATCCAGGAGGGAGTGGGACAAAGAGTACCGACCCTGTCCCAGAGAGAAGCCCAGGAGGCAGGTGCTGGGACTCAGCTGACCAGCATTTCATAATAGGCCCACACTCTCAGCCAGACAATATAAAGGAGAACTCAAGCCATAGAGAAGGAGGCAGTCAGGACTGAGATATTTTCTTTAGTAACCAGAGCTGGCTGGTTGGCCTCAAGGAGCCCCCAGAGGTTGGAAAGGATCATCCCTCGTAGCTACTGAAGCTCAGAGGACCCCAGTCAATGGTGACCAGGCTGATGTTTGTGTTAATTTTTTGCACACCTTCTTTCTTTCTGAAGGTGATATGAACAGGGCTCTGAAGAAAGGAGCAGAAACTAACCCGGGTGTGTCTGATTGTGTCTCCTCAGCTGATGACTAGGGCCACCAGCGTAGAGTGGGTCTAAAGTGAGAGGCAAGTTCACAGACCTGAGTATTGTGACTTGTAAGCCTACTGCCACCAGAGTGGGGCATTCTGAGCTTACAGAGCTCCTGGCCTGATTTCTTTGTGTATATAGAGCAGTGATACTCACATCTCAGTCATTCAGGAGCTAAATTACCCAAAAGAGCCACAATAGTGTGAATTCATTGCTTCATTTACTATAGTTCTGTTCATATTTAAACAGTATGATGGGAAATTGTGTGTGTGTATGTGTAGTAGAAGCATTCTGACTGGTTAATAACAGTGTGTTTTAATATCATGTGTTGCAAAGAGCCTCAGGAGACACATTAAAGAGCTACTTGTTCTCATGAGCTGCAGTCTGAGTATTACTGATATAGAGTGTAGATGACTTTAGCTGTAATGTTGTGACTTGACCTTAACCAGCACCAGCTACCTGGAGTGAGTATGTATCTGACACAGGGAGCTCCAAGTCCAGTAGAGACTGGTGAGGAACTGCCCTATAGACCTCTTCCCACAGCTCCGGTGTGAGCACACATGGAATATCATGTCCAGTTCTTTCAGTACTTAATAGAAGGGCATTCAGGGGCTGGAGGGGCTGATTTCTGGGAGAGGTAAGAAGAGCTAAACAAACAGCAGGAGTGGGATGATTTGGTGTCATACACAGGGGGTGCACCTGAGATGAGTGGGATGAAATTCAGAAAAGGAGAGTGTAGTGTGAATATCAGAGGCAAACTTCCTGACAAGGGGAATGATTAGAGCAGCGGTTCTCAGCCCCTGTGAAGCTACATTCATAGAATATCAGGGTTGGAAGGGACCTCAGGAGGTCATCTAGTCCAACCCCTTGCTCAAAGCAGGACCAATCCCCAACTAAATCATCCCAGCCAGGGCTTTGTCAAGCCTGACCTTAAAAACCTCTAAGGAAGGAGATTCCACCACCTCACTAGGTAACCCAGTCCAGTGCTTCACCACCCTCCTAATGAAAAAGCTTTTTTTGAATATCCAACTTAAACCTCCCCCACTGCAACTTGAGACCATTACTCCATGTTCTGTCATCTGGTACCACTGAGAACAATCTAGATCCATCCTCTACCCCTTTCAGGTAGTTGAAAGCAGCTATCAAATCTCCCCTCATTCTTCTCTTCTACATACTAAATAATCCTAGTCCCCTCAGCGTCTCCTCATAAGTCATGTGCTCCAGCCCCCTAATCATTTTTTATGCCCTCCGCTGGACTCTCCAATTTTTCCACATTCTTCTTGTAGTGTGGGGCCCAAAACTGGACACAATACTCCAGATGAGGCCTCACCAATGCCGAGTAGTGGGGAATGATCATGTCCCCCGATCTGCTGGCAATGCCCCTACTTATACAGCCCAAAATGTCGTTAGCCTTCTTGGCAACAAGAGCGCACTGTTGACTTGTATGCAGCTTCTCGTCCACTGTAATCCCTGGGTCCTTTTCTGCAGAACTACTGCCTAGCCACTCGGTCCCTAGTCTGCAGGGGCGGCTCCAGGTACCAGCAAGCCAAGCATGTGCCTGGGGCGGCAAGCCACAGGGGGCGCTCTGCCGGTCGCCACGAGGGCGGCAAGCAGCTGCCTTCGGCGGCATGCCTGCGGAGGGTCCGCTGGTCCTGTGGCTTCAGTGGACCTTCCGCAGGCTGCCACCGAATCCGCAGGACTGAGGACCTCCCACAGGCAAGCCGCCGAAGGCAGCCTGCGTGCCGTGCTTGGGGTGGCAAAATACCTAGAGCCGCCCCTGCTAGTCTGCACAGGTCTGTCGCATCTTACGCACATTTAGCATGCACGATTTCAGCTTTATGCAGTTGGCAAAAACAAAAACAAAAAAAAGAGAAAAATAGCAATTTTAATACTGTACCTATAATGTGGGCCATTCCACCCGCCATTCAACTCAATGTAATTTTGACTATACGTGGTTTTTGCTTTACACGCTAACCACGGAACGGAACCCCTGCATAAGATGAGACTTGCCTGTACATTGCTCAGGCTTTGGCTGCAGACCCAGGTGGCTGGGCTCAGGGCCCTGGACTTCAGCCCCATGCAGTGAGGCTTCACCTTTCTGCCATGAGCCCCAGCGAGTCTAATGCTGGCCCTGCTTGGTGACCCTCCTGAAATCTGCTCGTAGGCCCCCAGGGGGCCCCGGACCCCTGGCTGAAAACCACTGCATTAGAGCAGCTACCAGAGCAAAGGCTGTGAGTCTCATCATTTGGGGCATTTAACAATGGACTATCAAATCTACTGGCAGGGAACAATCTTGCAGCTTCCCCCACCCCAGGAAAGACTAGAGAAAATAGGCCTTCTCCATCTCCAGTTTGTACAAATATCAAATCAGTGCCCAGAAAGCAGGAAGATGAAATCAAGCCTGGAATGCAAAGAACATGAGGGGAAGGAGGGAAACCTGCCAAAGAAAGAGAGCACACAGGGCTGGAAAGCTGAAACTGCGCATGCCTTTCAGTAGATTGATCTCTGAGAGAGTGGAGCTGCCCCAGCGGGGCTGGAAACGCAGCCAGTGGTCAAATATACAGTACAAGGAGAGTGCTAGTGTCTCCTTTTAATACCAGGATGCCTAGGTGAACAAAGATTGGTACTATTGCTATTGTCCCGGTTACTTTTGGGGATGGTGGACCTGTGTATGTGTGCCTGCAATGCTGCTGGGTGAAGGCACTGTTATATGTGTACATGGGTGTGAGCGTGTATTGACCTATTTGTGTATATGCATGTGTTTTAAACTGGGTATATATATATCCAGCTATGCATCTGCATCCATATCAGCATATTAGTAGATGTCTTTATGTGTAAAACACTGCTGTATTCAGAAGTACTTTACCAGTGTGTGTGTGTATGTTTGTGTGTGTGCATGCCACAGGGGGCAGCGTGCTGGTTGCTGTGAGGGTGGCAGGCAGGCAACTTTCGGCAGCGCACCTGCCGGAGTTTGTTCAGAACAAAAAAAAAAATTAGAAATCTCAAAATCCTCCATGAAATGGAATTTCTGTTCTCTGCAGAGCTCTACTGGCAAGTCAAAGTGTCTTTTGCTCTGGTGGCCATATTCCTCACTATCAGGGCTGGCTTCAGGCCCCAGCACGCCAAGTGCATGCTTGGGGCGGCATGCCGCGGGGGGGTGCTCTGCCGGTGCTGAGAGGGTAGCAGACTGCTCCGGTGGACCTCCCGCAGGTGTGCCTGCAGAGGGTCCGCTGGTCACGCGGCTCCGGTGGAGCATCCGCAGGCACGCCTGTGGGAGGTCCATCAGAGCCGCGGGACCAGCGGACCCTCTGCAGGGGCGCCTGCAGGAGGTCCACCGGAGCCGCTGGACCGGCGAGCAGCAGAGCGCCCCCCGCGGTGTGCTGCCATGCTCAGGGCGGTGAAATGGCTAGAGCTGGCCCTGCTCATTGTTTGGACCCCAAATAAAGCAGCTGGTCAGACTAATAGAAAACAAAGTTCTCACAAGGGTAAAAACATTTCCCTTTCTCCACTTCACACCCACCGGGGGCAGATGATAACTGTGAAGTGTGAGGTGGTTCCTTGGAGGAGATGCATGGGACAGCATTTCAGGGGCAGTTGAGATGCCTAGTTCAATGACTTTCTGTTAGCTGAGTCTCCAGGTCTCAAAACATCTATGCTCTAGGCACATTGTGCTGACAGCAGAAGAGAGGAGGGAGACAGTAAAGATGCTACTTCCTGCTATGAACCTCTTCCTCAGTTCTGGCAAACACTAACTAGGCCAGTGATGTATTTGTGCAGTGATCATCACCTGCCCCAAGACAGGAGCTACCTGTTCTGAAACTTCAGCAGGTGACTTGCATTGGGGTTTGAACAAGGCAGGGTGGTTCATCCATCTAATGAAGCAACATAAATGGTAGACAGCCTAATTTACCCCATTGTATAACCTCCCATCACATCACTGACATTGCCTCAGAAGCTGCATTAATGGACCTGGAATCATCCACCATCTCCAGCCCTGCCATTATCTCTGTGCTTCTCCAAGCTTCCCAGCTCCATGTGAGACACGTTCACTTCACAGCAGCCACATTGCTTCAATCCTGGACCAAAATCTCCCTTTTAAGGTGTCAAAGTTAGAATCAGGACTCACAATTTGTCAGACCACTCTGTTTATTAGCGCAGCACTCCGCCAATAACATTCAGAATATGTGAGTGGCCATGCAAGGCCCAAACAGTTTTATTTATACAGATAAAAGAGTGGGAAGTAGACAAAGGGACAAAGAAAGCAAAACAGTAAAATTTACCTGGGGCACAGCATGCATATCCTAATTCCTTACTAACTGTTATTGATCTAAGGCTAATACTTCACCAATTGCCCTTAAATGGTGCTATTGTTCTATGTTAATGTCTGTATTCCTGACACCTGGATTGCAACTTTCCAACAATTTTGCTTAAAGGTACAGACAACATTTCTTTAATCCTTTTTATTTTTACAATATAATTCATTCTACTTTCACAATCCCTCCTTTTGGTCAGGCGTACGCCATGACCAACCATTACTGGGTTTCACAAATTAACCGTTCCTTATCTCTTTGTTCATCCGTGATATTTAAAATTATTATATTAGCACTCTGTTTTGGGGCAGTCATCTGGGTGACACAATTCTGGATACAACAGGAGATTAACTGAAAGCATACAAAAATCACTAAGATTCCAAATAGGATAGTTAGGGCTCCCTGAAACAACCAGTTTCCTATGCCAGAGAAATTAAACAGGTTACTTAGCCACTTCCATAAAGAACTTGGCTCTTCATGAGGAAGATATGCAATTTGTTCTAAGTGGCTAGCGCGATCTACTACCTCATTGGTATTGGCAGGTATAAACACACAACATTCTTTCCTAATGAGAGCACAGGTCCCTCCTTTGGCTGCCAGCACTATGTCTAATGCTTGGTGATTTTGGAGGGCCACCTGTCGGATTACCCCTGTTTCTTTGGCCAGGGTTTTTAAACTTTTTCCGGTTTTATTTGCCATTATTTCAACCACTGCTTGTAACCTTAGGAGTCTTTTTGCGTGGTGTATTACTCCTCCAAGTAGGATAAAGGAAGTGCCAATGGCCTCTTTCCAAGTTAAGGAGCTTGTGTTATGTATATACCATTGAGTATCTAGTAAGTCCCTTCTTTTTCGCCTGAAATTATGGAGGCGTTCTCGTGGGAGGGACTCTAGTACTCGGAATTGTGGGAAGAGTTGGGCGGGATAACAGATACTTGACCAGTTAGCTGGTAATACAGTATAAGCTTTGGTTCCACAAACCCAATGATGGCCTATTAAGGCCGGGAAGGGTTGATTGCATCCATTTGTTACATAGGTATCTGCAAATGAGTAATATCCTCCAAAGGGC
This sequence comes from Gopherus flavomarginatus, assembly GCF_025201925.1. Classification (NCBI taxonomy): domain Eukaryota; kingdom Metazoa; phylum Chordata; order Testudines; family Testudinidae; genus Gopherus; species Gopherus flavomarginatus. The sequence goes on along the minus strand of NC_066627.1, from coordinate 32,397,623 downwards.
ACAGGGTAATCCTCCTTACGAGGAGTGGTAGTGTTTGTATGGCATTGGAAGATTATATTATTTTTACTAAGATTACTGTAGGGGGAACATGAGATTGATTTTTCTGTTTGATTCCAAGTTGAGAAAAAATTTATATCCTCATATCCAGCTCGCCACTCTTTAGTTTTGTTTGAATAATCCCATACACCATTTGCCATAATATGCTGAAGGCAACGGCTTTTTCCCAGATCCAGCCCTGTCCCATTACACACCCAACACCAATGACCTTTTCCCCCCACCACACTTATCCATTTAGATACATTTATTCCCACTGCTTCCCAAGTGTCATTGCTGTTCCATGTTTTGTTAAATGGATGAGGTCCTCCAGTAAGGTCTGGGGAATTCAGTGGGATAGCCAGGACAGGAACACCAGCTTGAGAGTGGGCTGGGATGTGGCTGCAGAACCAGCATTTAGAAATATTAAGGGTCTGAGCTATCCACACTTGTTGCTGGATAAAAGAATTGTCATTGTGGGCTTCCCAGATCTTAAGATACCAGCAGCCCAGGAACAGGCACCACCAGAGGTGCATGTTGGAGGCAAGGCCCTTCTGGTTCTGACAACCTCAACTGAGGGAACCGCAGTCGCGGTTTTATGTCCATCAGGCAGCAGGCGCTAGGCTCGCTACTGCTGCTTCTTGGGCCTTGCTTTAGGTCGTCGTCTGCTTCTGGCAACTCTTACAAGAGAGTAGATTGTAAGGTATTGCAGGCTGTTTCTCTACGTCTTCTTCTGGAGTTAAAACTGACTCTACGCAGTCCTGAGGTGTTGAATGGTTTGCCGTATGTATCCACGCTGCAATGCCAGATAGCTTAACAGCTGTCTGGGTAGTAAGCAGTACCTGATGAGGACCCTTCCACCGAGGTTCCAAGGCATGTTTTCGATGGTGATGCTGTACGTAGACCCAGTCACCTGGTTCAAAGTTGTGGCAGGCGTCAGAGGTGGGTTCCGTCGGCCAGGCGGCTTAAACCTGTGAATGGAAGTGACTTACAGCTTGCATTAATCCCTTGCAATATTGAAGGAGAGTACTGTGAGTCAAGTTCAAGTCTGGGACTGGAGTAATGGTAGCCACAGTTCGCATAGGGCGTCCCATAACGATTTCAAAAGGACTCAGTTTATGCCTTTGGGATGGAGTGGATCGCATTTCCATAAGGGCTAGTGGTAAAGCTGCTGGCCAGCTTAACCCTGTGGAGTCACAAACCTTAGCAAGTTTATTCTTAAGTACACCATTTCGCCTTTCTACAGCACCTGCACTTTGTGGGTGGTAGGGACAGTGCAGCAGGTGTGTGACATGTAATATACGATCCAGGTGTTGAACAATTTGTCCGGTAAAGTGTGTACCCCGGTCACTGGACAGAGTGGCAGGAATTCCCTTGGCAGGCACAATATGGTTTAACAAACATTTAGCAATGGACAGTGAGTCAGCCTTGCGACAAGGAAAGGCTTCAATCCAACCAGAAAATAAACATACCATAATCAAAGTAAATTCAAATTATTGACACTTAGGCATTTGTACAAAATCAACTTGCCAATGCAAGAAGGGTGCTTGGGGCAAGCCCTGGAATCCCTGAGCCACTTTTACAGGTTTACCAATATTGTGGCTTTGGCAAGTGGTGCAGGCGGCACAGTGGCGGGCTGCAAAAGAGCTGAAATGGGGAGCCCACCATCTCACCTTAGTTAGAGCAGAGACCATTCCCTCCTTCCTGACATGCGAAACACCGTGTAGCAGGGCGGCCAGCGATGGGTAGAATGAAAAGGGGGCTACAAAGGCACCAGTGGGCGAACGCCAAAGGGAATCAGGATGTAGAGAGCAACCCTGGGCAACCCAGGAGTCTTTTTTGGTTTCTGGGGCAGAGTCCTGGAGCAGGGTGAGGTCAGTGAGGGACGGCGGTGGTATAGAAACAGAGAGAGAACCTAGAAATGCATCTGGGGAAGGTTTTATGGCAGCAGCATGTTTAGCAGAGGCATCAGCAAATGCGTTATCCTTAGCAACATCAGTGTCTGCCATGGAGTGGCCAGGGCACTTAACAATAGCCAGGGCAGAGGGAAGTAAAACTGCATACAGGAGAGCAGCGATATAGGGGCCGTTTTTAATAGGGGTACCGACAGATGTAAGGAAACCCCGAGCTTGCCAGAGGGTACCAAAGTCATGTACAACCCCAAAAGCATAGCGGGAGTCAGTGTAAATGGTGGTGGAGCGTCCCTCCGCCGAAAAGCAGGCACGGGTGAGGGCAACTAATTCAGCAACTTGTGCTGAGGTTACAGAAGATAAAGGCGCAGCTTCTAGGGTTTCAGAGAGTGACACTACAGCGTATCCTGCAAGGAGACGACCTTTGTTGTCTCGAAAACAGGAACCATCAGTAAACAAAACAAGGTCAGAGTTAGGGAGAGGGACATCAGAAAGGTCAGAGCGCGGGACGGTGATAGCAGAGACAGTTGCAAGGTAGTCGTGAGGATCACCGTCATTAGACAAAGGAAGGGACCCTGGGAGAGGAGAAAACCAAGGTATGTGACAGAGGTTTGACAGAGCTGTAGTTTAGAGCGAGAAGCCTTGTGACCTTTGTTTGCTAGGGCAGTAAGGAGCACTAAAGAATCAGTTTCTGAGGCAGATAACGAGGGGGAACAGAGGAGCAGATCATCTACATATTGGACTAGAGTGGACCCAGATGGGAAAACAAGGTCAGCTAGGTCTCGAGCTAATGCCTGGGAGAAGTAAGATGGACTTTCCATATACCCCTGGGGGAGCGTGGTCCATGTATATTGCTGTCCCTTGTAGGAAAAGGCAAAGAGATACTGGGAGTCAGGGTGAACCGGAGCAGAAAAGAAAGCAGAACACAAATCAACAACAGTAAAATGAGTTGCAGCAGGTGGGATAGAAGCCAGGATCGTTGCTGGGTTTGGGACAACAGGAAAAGCAGGTATGACAATACGATTAATGGCTCGAAGGTCCTGAACAAATCGCCAAGATTTGCCATCAGCTTTTTGAACGGGGAGGATAGGAGTGTTACAGGGACTGGAACAGGGAACAATAATGCCTTGCTCCTGCAGGGCAGTTATGACCAGAGCAATGCCAGCCTCTGCCTCAGGGTTTAAAGGTTACTGGGATAGGCGAGGCAGGGGTTTGGAAGAGCCAACAGTAATGCAGACAGGATCAGTATTTAAGCGGCCCACCTCAGAGGGATGGGTTGGCCACAGAGAGGATGGGACCTGTGAAATTAGATGCTCAAGGGATGGGACCAGTGGGCAACAAGGGACCGGAGTAGAAAAGGACGTTTCAGACAGCAGGGAGGCTACAGAATCACTTAGGGAAGACTGGGGAATTTGTAAATAGACCCCATCCGGGGAACAGTATATGGTGCAGCCAAGCTTACATAACAGATCCCGACCCAAAAGGTTTACCGGAGTGGAATCAGAGAGAAGGAAGGCATGATCTGCAGAAAGGGGACCAACCTGGACTGGTAGAGGTTTTGAAAGGGGATAAGGGGTTGGGACTCCCGTAATGCCCACAGCGGACACGGTTTTTCCGGAGCGGGGAACCTCAGGCAGGTCGGTAGTACGAACTGCAGAGAGCGAAGCTCCCGTATTAACAAGGAAAGGGAGAGAAAGATCATTGATAGTTAACACACACTCACCCGTGGGAGTGAGAGGTAGTAAAGGGGCTAAAATTTCCTGAGGTTCCCCAATGTCCTGTCGTTGTGGGGCAAAGTAAGGCTGGGGGCTGACTGGCTGTGCTGGCAGGGGGTTTAACTGGTTGTTCACAGAGTTACCAGGCCGGCTTGGACACTCATTTTTCCAATGTCCCAGCTGTTTACAGTAATTACAAACATCCCCATAACCCGAAAATCCAGTTCCCTGTCCCCTCCCACAACCATGTCCCTGTCCCTGGTATTTTCCCCGTCCCCAGTACTGTTTGCCCTGCCCTGAATAATGCTGTATTTGCAAGGCCATTAACTGCTGAGCTGATTGTTCTTCCTTTCCTTTTAAAGTACGTTGGCAGTGCTCTGCCACTTTGCAATTTGTCCATGGTTTCGATCTCCCATCCAACACTTATTCGTTTTAGCAGATTGCCAACAGCAGGCAGGAGGCCATTAACAAATGCACTAGCCAGGGCACCCTGTCCATTTCTATCTGGTTGCTGTATACCACAATGTTGCAGAAAAATGTCAGTTAGCCGGGTGCGATAGTCGCACGGGTTTTCTCCCTGTCGTTGCTTACAGCCATTTATGGCCGTTTAGTTGGTTTTAGGAGTCCATACCCAAGGGATGGCTTCAAATAGATTTTTAGCTCGTTCCTTACACTTTTTTCGGTATTCAGCATTAGGACCAGTGTCTGGTAAAGTAGAGTGGTGGTCAGCAGCGAGCCAATCTGCTGCTGTGAGCCATTTTTCATGCTCACTAGGGGCTGTTACAAGTAGCTTGCACAGCTGCAGGAGGTCTGCCTCAGAGGGTTTATAGGTATAACACACTAACAAAAATTTCTCTGCAAATTTGGTACGATTTTCTCGGGGCTTTGGAAAGCCTTTTATAATTGAAAGGAGCTCAGTATGAGTCCAGGGTTTATAGCTCCAAGTGGGACTCCCGTCCTGGCCCTCAGTATGCAGGATTCGGAGGGAAGCCTGAATATTTATAAGGCCCAAGCGTGAGCTTTTACGAGGCAGAGTGTGTCCAGAGGAATGGGCCTCGGCAGTACCGGATGATCCAGATGGGTCTGAACAGGAGATTTCTGGGAATTTTTCCTGAGCTGAGAAATCTGGTGACTGTTGTTCCTGAGCTGGGGGCGTGGGTGGCCGTCTATTGATTCGATGCAAGTCTGCCAGGCCAATTAATGCGTTTTTTTCATCTTCGTCCCTGGAGTCTAGCAAGGGTTTTTTTTCATCTTTTCCCACCCCGAGACAGGAGTATGAAGGAGGGTCTGCTTGGAGAACAGGGTAAAGGGGAGCGCTCAGTCTAGTGGTGGGAGTGGAGGTTTCCAATAAAGCTTTTAACTTATCATTTGAATCTTTGAGAGAGGCGAGTTTCGATTCTGTCCATCTACGATTTGCCTCTTCCCACCATTGCATGAAACAATCGACCTCTCCTTTTGCCAGTTTAGTTTTAGATTGGCCAAGTTTGTCTTTTAAGATGTCTACTCGATCCTTGTCCCAAGATCCTAACAGTGGCCACTGAGTTTTGGGATCTCCCTGAGTTAGCCTAGACCATTTTTCCAGAAACTTACAGGAGTCCAGGCCCTTCCTAAAATACATAAAATGAGCCGGAGTTCCTTTAGGGAACTGCCCCGGCTTAGACATCTGGTTACCCATACAGGAGGACTTCACACACCAAGGAAATTAGTGTTCTTCAGAGCAATGCCCAGTGCAACACACAAAAGGAGCCCACAGGCTACTGCCTCAATCGCCCTTGCTTTCACACTAAGGGTTTTACCCAAGGTGCGGTGCGGCTGTGATTGTGCAGATTTCACTCACTCAGACCGCGGGGACAGGAACCCCTTGGTCGGCTGATCTCCGGACAGAGACGGCACCCAGACTCAAACACTCCACAGGGAGGACGGATAGACACAGAGACAGGACAGTCCTCAGTCTGGACAAAACACAGAAATAATTACCTGACCAGATTTCTGATGTCAGATCCCGGGATCCCTACCAGAACAGAGTGGGAACCAACAGGTTCGATGGCGTAGACTTCACTGTGGTCGTGCGCCTTTCCTTCCAGTGGAGGACCGCTTGGGCCAAGTGCCCAGGTGCCGGCTGCCACGGTCGTCCTACAAAAACGGTCAGGAATCACACAGCCCCAGTGAAGACGGTTGCCATCTCGGTGGAACCTCCAAATTGTCAAAGTTAGAATCAGGACTCACAATTTGTCAGACCACTCTGTTTATTAGCGCAGCGCTCCGCCAATAACATTCAGAATATGTGAGTGGCCATGCAAGGCCCAAACAGTTTTATTTATACAGATAAAAGAGCGGGAATTAGACAAAGGGACAAAGAAAGCAAAACAGTAAAATTTACCTGGGGCACAGCATGCATATCCTATTTCCTTACTAACTGTTATTGATCTAAGGCTAATACTTCACCAATTGCCCTTAAATGGTGCAATTGTTCTATGTTAATGTCTGTATTCCTGACACCTGGATTGCAACATTCCAGCAATTTTGCTTAAAGGTACAGACAACATTTCTTTAATCCTTTTATTTTTACAATATAATTCATTCTACTTTCACAAAGGGAACTGCAAAATTTCAGGGATCAGAGATGGCATTTCAGCCTGGATGGGCTGCACACTCTGGCTCAACTGTAATTTGTTAGGAAAGAAACCCTGCCCTGTCCATGGCAAAAAGCCAATTTCCTCCTTTATTCCTGCAATTTACTGAACAAATCAAGCCACATCTCATGTACAGCCTCTTATGCAGGGTGCTTGCAAAGAATAAGATCTATTTTCACTGCTTTATTATTCAGTGCCTGGCTGTGGCTTGTTCACCTTTCACTTGGCAGCTGATTTATTCTGTAATCTTCCCACCCCATCCAAGTGGCCAGGGACCCGAGTAACCTCCTGTTTTCTGCAAACCTATAATAGAAGAAAGAAACCAGAGCAGGAAATGCAGGAGGAACAAGTCACGTTGCGTTTTATTCTGACAGAGTGCTCAGATTACCAGCTTGCCTCAGGAGTTCTGGCAGGAACTGAACTTTGTGCCGTGGTGATGAAAGAGCCATTCCCCCGCCACTCCCCCCACAGGTTTGCAATGGAGTCTTGCAGCTGACCTGTGACTATGATGTCATCTCAGTAATTCTGGCCACTAGTTACTACAATGACCTGGAGAGAGACAGTTCAATTCAAGGAGACTTGATTGGCCCCACAAGTGATGCCAGTGTAAAGAAAAGAGCCAGGCCCTTCAGGTACCTGTCAGAGAGAAATAAGATTCAACCTGGGCAGGGCTACATGCTGTTGACCCCTTGGGTCCATTTGCCAGCAGTGTCCATTCCTGACGGATTGCTGTGTAGCGCGATTCCATCTCTGCCTCTCTCCTTTCTCCCCAGGCCAGGCAGTCATGGCCAAGAGCAGGGGGGACCAGGTTGGAACTTGCAGGGCTGTTTTACATTAAGTTTATTTGAGTAAAGCTGATACTCAACAGGCAGTGGGGCCCTATTATAAAATGCCAGGATGCTTCAATGTATTCTACATGCAGAGGGCGATGTTGCTTAATTCTAAGAATTAAGATACTCTACATGGAAACAGTAAAGAGTGAAACAGCAGAGGGGTGCATGTTTGCTGTGTTGTTGTTTATTATTTGCCAGATTATGCCTCTCCTCTTCCCACTAAGTAGTATCTTAGTCTTCAGTTAGCTCTATTTAATATCAAAGGGACTATTCAGACTAAGGGAATACTCACTGTGAATAAGGGTGGCAGTATCTGACCTTAAATTTCACATTATGGTGCCAATTTAGAAAAAAAGACGTACTATAGCAGAGATCTGGGCTGATGCTCTAGCCCTGGCCTGTAGCTCCCATAGCTGAGAGTGTATATCAGGGAGGTCAGAAAGGAAGGTGTGGGACAGGAATTTGAGGAAGTAATACTATTGGATAAAGCCACTCATAATATTGATAGGGGCAGTGCAGGAGCTTTCTTTACATTACCAATGTATCTCAATCCAGATCTGCAGTGGCCCTGTTGTTCTAATCTTGAGCCCCTCACAAACACTCTGCTGGGACCCCATAATATTGACCTGCAGTCCCTCTGCTCTTCCAGTCCTGGGCTCCTACCAATGCTCTTTAATCCTGACCCCAGGCTATGGACAGAAACAGTCATGTGGAACTCTGGGGTGGGTTTTGGATGTGGATAAATAATCACATGGGCTAAACTGAAACCCCAGAATTAATTTAACTTACATCAGATGGAACCAGGGGCATCAGATCTGCACAGATAAACCTCTGTGCATGAGCTGTGAATCATCTCCCTCCCTCAAACCAGCCTCCTAGCATAGCAGGTTAACTACCAGTGGTGGCAGGGGACTTCAGTTACAACCACCAGGTACAGGGGCCAAAGTCAGCAGGGCAGCAAAGCAACAGTGTCCAAGTCAGGAACAACTGATGCAAACAAGTCCAACCTCTTCACTTGTCTGGTAATGTGGTGATGCAAACCCTCTGAGGCAGTGGGCTGGGTGGGACTGACAGTGGTTGCAGAAAACTCCCTTTCTGGCTGTTTCATGCAGAGGATGGGGAGTAAATCATGTTCTGAGGAGTTGTGAATTCTGGCTGTGATCAGATCCTGTCTGCCCAGAGCAGGGACTGGCACTACGGAGGGACTGAGTCACTCTGTGGAGACAGAGGAAGGAAATAAAGGGCCTGCCTCTGAGAGCTCTGCCATTGACTCCACTAGGAGCAGAATCAAGCCCAGCATGTTTCAATGATAGCCAAAGAGCTAATGATGAAAACATGCTGGATATGAGGCTGACAGAGGCCTCTAAGGGAATCTGTGTACTGGAGAAACAGGGAATCAGTTATGATAAGAATGGAGTCTGCAGCCCATTGCCTGCTCAATGATCAGATGTGCAGTGCATATAGAGAAGCATCAGACATTAATTATTAATATTAGGCAGGGGGAGGCAGTTTTCCAGATGCACCAGTTCCTGCATTCTGTATATGTGAGCTCTCTCCACAGCAATTGCAGCCTGTTGCACTGTGATGGAGGGAAGCTGATATCCCACCCTCACCCCGCTTCTGCCGTAAGTGCAGCACGGTACAGCAGGGATGCTGGCTTTTCCCAGCTGGTGTCACTTTTTTGGCTCCCTTTGCTGGCAGGCCTCAGGCTGCAGTGCTGAGCTGCAGCCCCAGCTCCATGCTGCAGCCCAAGGAGGGGTGAGAAAAGGGACCTGACTTGCTTCCCCTGGGTCTCCCAGGCAGTTCACCTCTCCTCCCCAGCTCCTGGTGCCCTGGTTCACGGTGCCCCCTTACTGCAGGGTTCCCCAGTGCCCACCAGAGCCACTCATCTCAGGGTGACACTGTGCTCCTGGCCAGACCCCGTCCTGTGCAAACAGGGCCAGCGCTGCAATGCCAGGAAGGGGGCTGAATCTGGGGTTGCAGGGTCAGTGCTGAGAAGCTCGCCCCAGACACACCCGTTCCAACCGAGTGCAGGCTGCTCTCTTGGGTCCCGCCTGCACCTGCTTCCCAGCCGCCCTAACGGGGACCGCAGCATCTCCTCCCTTTCCCGCCCCGCTGCCCCTGCGCCCTCGCAGGCAGCCCCCACCTCCCAGGCTCCAGCGCTTGGCGTTGGTACAGCCGGCGGGAGCCCGGAGCCCGTGCGAGCTGCAATCACCCCCCTTCTCCGGATCACGCAGTTGGTACAGTCTGCCGAGCCCCAGCCAGCCCGGCCCGGGAGGCAGCCCCAGTTGCACGCTCGGCCGGGCCAGCCCCGCTGGAGCGCTGCCTGCCCTGCCTGGAGGGATTAGCGTGCACCGGGCTGCAGCGCCCCCTGCACCCGCCCAGCCCTGAGCGCGCCCTGGGCTGCCTGCAGCAGACAGCGCCCGCCTGCCCGTCCGCTGCTGGCCATGTCTGGACCCGGAGCTCACAGCCAGAGCAGGAGGCTGCCCTGTAAGTCCCGTCTCGGGAAGGCTGGTGCGGGGGTGGGTATTTGGCCGGTGGCTTCCCAGCGAGGGTCCCCCCCGGCTCGGTGTGGGGGAATCACCCTGCCGCTGACTGTGCGGGAGTAGGCGTGGAGGGACATGTGCAGGACCGAGCAGGAGGCGCCCCCCCCCCGCTGAAATCTCTGCTCCAATGCGCCCCACAGCAGGGACCCTCCCTGGCCCGGACAGTGCCCCAGTGTTGAGACCGAGGGCGCGCTCCTGATGCCCGCTGCACTGAGCGGGGCTTGGAGCAACCCCCTGTATCCCAGCTGCATCCCCGGCACAGTCACAGCCGGAGGCCAGTGCCCGCTCACCCACGCACACAGACAGCAGCTGCCTCCTGCATGGGCAGCCTCCCGCAGGAGGGGGGCACACTGCTGACGCTGCAGCTCTTTCGTGGGCCCAGCTCAGGGGGACTTAGAGTGGGCAGGATCGCCATGGGTCACAGTCCTGGCAAAAAAGAATTAAAACTGAGTCGGCTCACTAAGGGTGAAAGCGCTGCCCTACCAATGCATGAACATTTATTGCAGCTGGGATTGTCATTACCCCCACCAACACCCTTATTTTCCCAAGCCACTTAAAGCATTGAGTTTAGGGATTCACAATGATCTTGCAGTGGTCAACAGCCCAGCACAATCCTGACTATTGTACAGAAACCGGCTGATTCACCCCCGTCCCCAAAGTGTCATATATCATGGGCACAGGCACTGGCCGTCACCCATGACTCACACACACTTCCCGTCTGTTTCACACAACTTTCACCTACACACCCACTTGCTCCTTCTCTCACACACTTAAATTGCACACCCACTCGGCCACACCTGGGTCAGCCTTGCGCTGTGTACATCTCTCTCAGCCAAATGTTTGCTCTGTAAATTTACTGTTAAACATGAGCAATTACTGCTCAGCCAGAGTTTAGTCTAGATGCCTCCCTGTGTTCTGTCTGTGTTGGTCCCCTCTGTGTGTGTGTGACTGTGTGTACATGTACACAAAGGTACTGACTGACAGAGGGAGTTGTGGGTTTGTCTGTGTGGAAGTGCTAACCCAGTGGTGCTCTGCTCCCCCATGCCTTGCCCCTGGCACACGACTCTCTGAACTCTTTCCTTTTTTAGTGAATTCTTTAGCTCTGGCTCATCCTCCGAAGCTGCTGCCAGGCCCCGGCTGGAGCAGCATAGACTTCACAGGCAGCAGCCGCAAACTGTGCTGTGAATAGGCACCAGACAGAGCACCCCACACCAATGGTCCCATGGACACGACAGCTCTCTCCTCCCACAGGCATAGCTCTTCTCTGTCCTTCTCCAGACAATTCAGCCATACAACCCGTACACCAGTGCCCTCCCACATACACCCTATAGTGCCCTTCCGCCAGCGCCTTCCCACATCCCTCCATACACCCCACAAAACCCGCCCACCAGCTCTTCTCCACCTCCCCCAGTCCCCAAGCAGTGCACCTCTCCACTCCACCAGGCAGCAGCTCCCTCACCAAATCTCTCAGCTCTACAATCCCTATTTCTTGGCCGCTCACCTCTGCACAGCCACCAACCCCCCGCCTCCATCTCGCAGTCACCATGCACCAGCCTCCCCTGAAGTCTCTCGTCTCCTACACCCCATGGTGATTGGCCCCTCCATCCTTTCACGTCCTATTGTAATATCATTAGTAGTTCTACATGCTGAGATCCAGGCAGTCACATCTTAAGCTGCTGGGTAGTAGGGAGGGCTTGTCCTATCCTGGCATGGATAGCCCGGTGTCCTCCGCTGGGTGCATTCCTTTTGGTGGGGGTGCAGGCTGCTTTCCTGTGAAGCATCTGGCACTGGCCTTTGCCAGAAGCCGGGCCCAGGGCTGGCTGGGATGTTGTCTGATCCGGAACAGCAAAACTCTCCCTGTCACCTGCGGAACCTAAGGACAGGAGCAAACCCCTGAAGCAGCAAGTGTTCTGGATAGAGAAGCTCCATGGAGCTGAGCAGACAGTGAGTCAGTGAAGGACTCTGCACAGCCAGGCCAGCTCCAGGCAAAGCTGGGGAGGAGAAACGGGGTGGTATCCCAGCTCCTTTAATGAGCCTCTCAGCAGGACTTGGAAAAGCTCCAGTTTGTGGGGCAGAACATGGAGTGGAGGCTGCCTGTCCATGCAGCCTGCAGCAGAGAGCCTCCCAGCCTGGGTCGACAGACGCAGGCTAGCAGGGCTCACCCGAGTGCTCTAAAAATAGCAGTGTGGGCAGTGATTTGAAGTTGTGGCTTGTGCTGGAGCTCGGACTGTGAAGACCACCCCCATCCTTAGGCTTCAGAGCCCAAGCTCCGGTCCATACTGCAACTTCACAGCGCTGTCTACACTGCTATTGTTGGAGCACTAGTGCAGGCTCCTGCAGCCCGAGTCTGTTGACCTGGGCTGGGAGGTTTGCTGCCATAGGCTATATAGATATCCCCTGTGTGGCTTATGAGCCTCCCCACCTCCTCTCATCCTCCCGAATGCTCTCCTGGCTTATCCTGTTCAGGGTTCTATGTCAAGTGAATCAGGCCCTGTAAATAGCAGGGTCTTGTGACGCGGCCTCTGCTGGGGAGAGAGCTCTGGGCTGTGGGGATATTTTTAGTGTGGAGTCACGGAGGAGTTGAGGATTGGCTGGAAAAATACTGAATACCGTTCATGAAGAATCCTTGTCAGAAACCAGGATCACAAGGTGCCACCTCCTCACCCCACTGACACTCTCGCTCTCCGCCCTCCTGTTTTTTCCTGCTCTGTCTCTGCTAAAACCACTTCCCTCCCTCTCCCCCTCCTGTGCACTCCCTCTCACCCAGCAGGCTTGGGTTTAAGTTTTTCCTTTTTGCTGCGATACAAGGCCAGATGCGGAATCTGAACAGGAGGCTGTGCAGAGAGTTTGTACAGGAACATTCAGTAGGTTCCAGGCATCCAGTTTATGGTCAGCTCATCGCCCCAGGCGTCTTCTAGGTCATTCCAAGGGTTCTGCTCCAGCTGCCTCTCCCAGAGACTGAAGGAAGTTGCAAATTCTTAGGGTGGCGTTACCCTTTATTCTGCAATGTTCTTGCTGAGCGGGGCTGAGACTGGAGTAGCTGTGAGCTCCCCCCACAGTCACTTCCCCGACCTGTTCCCTGTAATGCCTCCTCCTGGCAAGGGTTGTGTGTTCACCTCTATAGACAGGGCTCAAATCAAAGGGAGCCCAGGGTAGTGTGATTTCCTCCACCACTAGTGTGAAGAGGGTCAGTGTGTCCCTGTTCCGATTCACAGGGCCTGGGGGGATGCTTTTGAGAGAATGCCCAGTCATGGCATGGCCAGATCAGGTGTGAAGCTGTGCTCCTTGGAGTTGCTCCTTAGAGAACTGATCCACACCCTGCAGAATGTGCCCTCTTCCCTCATTTATACTCTGTTAACCTCCCCTTTCCCCCGACCTTGCCCCATTCATGGCTTACTCTGTTTCTTTAATCTCTTGGGGAGTTTTCAAGGGATTTAAAGAGACATCAATTAAAGAAAACCCTCTCCCCATCTCCTCTTGTATTGTGCCTCCTTTAACAAGCCCCCCTTCATCTGGTGCACAGAGTGGGATTTGTACTAGGATCCGGCAGGACAAGGGGAAATGACAAACGTGTCCACTTCCAGTGGAAACACGGCCAGACAAGCTGCCGTGTGCTCAGTGCTCAGCCCAAGAAATCAATGAAAAGATCTCAGTGTCCCAAAGAATCCATTCAGCCATATCACCCCCAGGGCTCATGTCACCCTCAGTTGCTGGGAACTACCCAAAGCCAATGCTCGGCATTGTTCCCTGCTGGTGTGGAAGAGTTGGGACCTCTTTGTGACTGGTACTCCTGCACCATTCACTATTATGCTTCCTGCAGGAAGAAGGGGAATAGAGGAACTATGAGCACCTTCCATGTCTGGCCTTTCTGCATTCACTCTACAGAGTCTCATGCTGAGAGACAGAGAATCCCAGCTGTGCAACCCAGCCAGCATATCTGCCCTGTTTCTTTCAGAACCTCTTGCTAAGGCAGGGTGGCACTGGAGTCTTTGGAGCCAGAACACCTCCCCGGCTCCTTACATTGCTTCCTGCTGCTGGGAGAGGCTGGGACCGAAGAAGCTGTGCAATGGCAGTAGAAGGAAATCCCCATATCTGTTTCCTTCACACGGGCCTGTGGTAAACTGGCACCTCTCCTTTCAGTCCCCACACTTGCATTCAGGTCCAGTTCTTTTATAGGCTTTGGTGCCTAATGAGCAGCAAGAGCCGGAAGGATTTGAAGGCAGCAGGGAGCCTGGTGCCATTTCACGCTCTTGGGAAGTGACAGGCTGACGTGTTGGGGGGCCAGTGATCCAGGGAAGGCAGTGCTGTGTCCCAGCTGCGATTGTGCATAAGCTTCAGCCCATTGGTTGAGTGCCTTGTAAAAAGACCACCAGCAGGTATTTAAACCTCAGAATGAATTCCCTGCAGCGCACAGGGGCTGCATTGTGAGAGTGTGTGTCACTTGCTGGGAACATGCCATCCTGATGAGACAATCACAGGGACTGACAGCGAGGAGAATGTGACCATCAGTCACATGGCGAAGGGCAGAGACAGGGAATGTTACTCTCTTTTATTTCCTCCATGGCGGGTATTTAGCTGCAAATACATGAGCAGAGCTCTTGGCCTCCGAGAGTGCCTGAGATACAGGAACAGAGCGAGGGGGAGGGGAGAGAGGGAGCTGAGATGAGGAAGTGGGGAAAAAGGCTCCATCTCAGTTTCTCACTGCAGTCACCAGTCAGTCGCTCCGCTGCACATCTTGCTTGATGCCTGCCTTAGTTACATAATGGTATTTCAGTGCCGGCTACTCAACTGGCTAATAAAAGCTCACCAAGGAATTTACAGACAAGTTAGCTAATAAATCCAGGCACATCTTCTCCACTGAGGCTCTAGCACAACTCTTTTTGAGTGAGAGTAACATACCAGCAGCAACTGTTAGTGTACCAACCCATGCCACCTCCCTGCATCTCCTCCTGGATGCCTGGAACAGCCCATGGCTGTAATTATTATGTCTTGGGAGAGAGATGTATGTGTGCATTAACAGTGTAGAAAATTGCGAACTCTTAGGATGGCCTTACCCTTTATCCTGCAATGTTCTTGAGAGAGGGCCTGAGACTGGAATAGCTGTGTGTTCCCCTTTCCCCCCTGCATACAGACAGTGTCTCCTCCTGGCAGAGGTTGGGAGCTCATCTCTACAGACAGGGCTCATATCAAAGAGAACCGAGGGCACTGTGCTTTCCTCCAACACTAGAGTGACTGGGGTCAGGGTGTTCCTGTTTCCACTGTGTCCTCTGTTCCAGTGCAATAGGTGCACTGAGTAGATCACATGGTCTTGTTGCTCTACTGGAAAGTGAAGTTGTAATATATTGGCTATTGGGCCACCAAACGGCAGTATTATTAATCTGTTAGGTTCATATTGATATTGCAATAGTATCTAGGGACCCTGACAGAGGACAGGCCCTGCTGTGCTAGATGCTGTACAAACACATAGTAAGAGTTACGCTGTGGTTGTAGAAGCCAGCCTGTGGTTGTGGACGCTGTTGATGCCAAGGATATCGGGAATGAGGGACCTTGGGAAGGAGTGTGAGGTGCAAGAACTTCAAGATCACCTTCTCCAAAGTGTTCCCAGCTCTCAGGGATTTCACTAAAACAGCTTAACGCCCCCAGTACCTGAACCTTGGCTTCTCTGCACTATTTTTTTGCTGGTCATTTTCCCTGGGAAAATTGTGAAAAGCCACTGGATGGTCCAGCCTGTTAGCCATGGATTCCAACAATGCTACAGTTGCAGCTTTCCTGGAGCAGTGGGAAGCTGGTGACTGCCCTGGTGGGAAAGCACAATAGGGCAGGCTCCATGCAGCTGGGCTTTGTCATTAGTAAGGCTAAGATTTTATCATGGTTATTTTTCGTAAAAGTCACGGACAGGTCATGGGCAATAAACAAAAATTCACAAGAGCCGGTGACCTGTCCGTGACATTACTAAAAATAACCTGGGGGCAGGGTATGTAGTGGGGACGAATGGAGTCCCTCGGCAGAGGGGATGGTTAGGCCAAGCCCCCCGCCAGCGGGCCACAGCTCCGGGACAGGGATGTGTGGCCCTGGCTGCAGCTTCCACCAAGCCTCAGCCGCAGCTGGGGGTGGCGCACGGCCATGGAAACTGCGAGGGGGATACACTGCCCCCAGTGCAACTGCTGGGCAGGGGCACACAGCCCTGGCTGCAGCACCTGCCAAGCCTGGAACGCCCCAGGGTTTGGGCGCGCGGCCCTGGATGCAGCCCCCGCCAAGCCCAGGACACTGCGGGGATAGGGTGCGCGGCTCCATCTGCAGCCCCCACCTGACTGGGACACTGTGGGGCTGGGGAGTGCACCTGGCTGGGACACTGGGACACTGTGGGGCTGGGGAGTGCACCCTGACTGAAGCTCCTGGCGGAAGCTGTGGGGCTGAGGCTGCAGGATCCTGGGTCCTGCCAGCCCCAGTTTCAGGGCAGGGGCGCACAATCCCGCTTCTGCCTCCTGAAGCCCTACATGTCACGGAGGTGCAGGGAAGTCATGGAATCCATGACTGCTGTGGCCTCCATGACTAAATCATTAGCTACCTTGCAGGAGCTGCCAAAGGGTCCCAGAGTTACCTCAATGCTAATTGCCGGAGACACAATCCTCCAGGGTTAACCTGTTCTTTGTGCAGCCCAGAGCTTTGTAATTAGACCACCCCAGTCTCCTCCCTGCCTCTGCGCCATAGCTGTTCCCTCAGCCCTTCTCTGCCTCCCAGACTTTCTCTGACACAGCTCTGGAGTTGCTGATGGATTAGTGGGTATGTGTGGGAGTGAAGGGGTGGGGGGCTTGGCTTCTGTGTGGCCCTGCATCAGGATAAGGAGGAGAATGAGCAGCAGCAGATGGTGAGACCAGCAAGGAAAGTAAAATGGGCTTAATCTCGATATGTTGTTAAGGTGCTTTCAACATGGAGTTTAGTCTCTTGGCAAAGCATGTGAGATCCTGGCTGCATGGGCACCTCGCCAGCCCAGCCCTTGGCAATGGACACGGAGACAGACAGCAGCAGGGGCTGGCACTGAACTCTCTGGCTGCAGTAAGTGGATAGGCCTAGACCTGGGCTGGGCATCTTGGAACCAGAACTTATGCCAGGTGGGTTGGAACCTGGAAATGGACCCAGCAGTAATGGGACAAGCAGAACCAGAAATGAATACAGAACTCCGGGGGAAATGTGCAGGTCACCAGGAGCTATAAGTCACACAGCATTGGCAGCTGGTTCCTGTTCGGTATATTTCAGATGCAGGAGCTTAGTTCTGAGGGATTTCCCTGGGGCAGATGTCTGGAGGGGGGTGTTTAGTTTTGAAGGGTTTCCCTGCAGCAGGTACGGGAGGGGAAGGGGCGAAGATTAGTCCTGAGGGGTTTCCCTGGGGCAGATGTCTGATGGGGAAGAAGTTTAGCCTTAAGAGGTTTCCCTATGGCAGGTATTGAGAGGGGGGGAATTTAGCCCTGCTAAGTGTCCCTGGGGCACGTGTCTGAGCAGGGAGTTTAGTCCTGAGGGGTCTCCCTGGGGCAAGTGCTGGTGAGAGAGGGAGGAAGTTGTTTGTTTCCTCTGGGGTCCTATGTTATAACATTCTGGTCTTGATACAGACACAGCCCCCATCCAGCCAGGGTGGGGATCCCAGGCAATTGCTGCCCTTTGCTGGGATCCCCTTCTGCCCCCGCTTCCAGCAGCAAGAGGTGGGTTTGGTGAGTGCTGGGATGGGGACAGGCTAGGATGTTTGTTTGGTTTCCTTGGTTTCTTCCCTGCCCGGCTGGGTTGTCACATTTTCCTTGCCTGGGCAAGAGCAGCAGAGACGGATCCTGGAATGAGACTCCAGTCTGGAAGCATCCAGGCAGCTGCTGGAATAAACCAGCAAGGCCCAGTTCCTCAAAGGTATTTAGGCTCCTAAATTCCATTGAACTCAAACACCTGAGTGGATCTGGGCCCAGGAAACCAATTGGCCCAGCTAGAAGGGCTGCAGGTCCTCTGGTTTCCTAAAGCAGGAGGGACAGAGACAGGCCCTGCTGTGCTTAGGCGGAACTGGCCCTCCACAACCTTGTTCCCTGAGGAGGGCTCAGCCCTCTTCCTTCAGTGGCTCCTCATTGCTCTTGGGAGCAGAGTTAAACCATGGGCGGGATGAAAGGAATGCAAATACAAAGATCCAGGCTGGCTGTGTGTGAAGGGGGGTGGGGCGAATGGAGGAGCCTGTTTGTGTGTGTGTGGGGGGGGGAGACTGGGATTATAGACTGGAGTGGAGTGTTTGTAGGCAGGCGTGAGGGTGTTAATGCCGTTTTATGACTGTCATATTTCCCAGTCCAATATCCCTGGCACTCAGGGTCAGTTCCTGTTCCTGGGAGAGTTTCCGCTGTGTTAATATTCAAAGGCAACTCTCTGATTAAGGCAGCAGGAAAACCAGTGTGTGACAGGCTGGAGCTGAGACTACCCCATATCACGTACACCCGAGCACTCTGGTTTCACAGTCCTGAACAGTCAACATCTGGGCTGCCATGTTTCCTTTCTCCCACGCAAGGCAGGAGTGTCATCTAGTGCAGGGGTTCTCAAACTTCATTGTACTGCAACCCCTTTCTAGACACAAAATTACTACATGACCCCGGGGGTGGAGGGCTGGAGCCTGAGCCCTGCTGCCCCGGGTGGTGGAAGAGAGGGGGTTGGAGCCTGAGCCCCACTGCTCTGCGGGGGAAAGACAGGGGGCCAGACCCCAAGCCCTAGGTCCCAGCAAATCTAATGCTGGCCCTGGTGACCCCATTAAAATGGGGTTGCGACCCACTTTGGGTCCTGACCCACAGTTTGAGAACTGCTGGTTAGTGGTTAGAGCAGAGGCCTGTGAGTCAGGAGGACCTGGTTCTATTCATGGCTCTGATACTGGGCGACCCTGGGCAAGTCACATCTGCTTTCGGTACCTCAGTTTCCCTCTCTGGAAATTGGGGATAACAGGACACTAATCCCCTCTCACAGAGGGGGTGAGAGTTAAAGTTTGTAGAGCGCTTTGAGAACCCTGGAAGAAAGGTGGGGAAGCCCAAAGTATGAGGTGGTCATTGCAGCTGTGGACACCAGACTGGGCTATATCACAGGAGCAGAGTCAGGAGCAGTGGCCCCCAGCTCAGATTGCACTGCTGGAGCAAGCTCCATGGCCTGTAATACCTCTTCCATTGCTACCAAATCACAATGCACCCCCATTGATAACGTAGAGCAAGAGAGCAATACCTATCCTGCAGGACACTGATAGACAGAATAGGGTGGACTTATGCAGCCCTTCTTGGCCTTGGCTGATGTCCCATGCCCCATCTGACTGCATCTAGCCTGTGCCTGATCTTCTACCTTGTTCCTCTACAGCTGACATGGAGCATGGGCAGCGGGGACTAGAGCCAGAGCAGATGCAGCAGCAGCTCAAATTACGTGACAGGCAGAAGTTCTTTGAGGAGGTTTTCCAGCATGATGTGGATTTCTTCTTCCCCATGTCTCACCTGCAGATAGAGCACAGGAGACGTAAGTGCCGAGGGGCTAGGGGGAGGCATCTGTCACACACAGAATGGGATGGAAGGCACTGCGGAGGGGGTGACCTGTTATTTATAGAGCCCTGAACAGGCCATAAAGATAAGGGCCCTGAAGAGCTCACACTATAAACAAGCCAGCAGGCTAGTCCCACAAGCTGGCCTCCCATGGCATCGTCTTCTCAGTGCTGTCGGTCCAGGGCTAAGAGGTTCTCATCTGACTGGCACTAGTGATGGGCCCACCCTGGTTTTCTGGCCCATGTCTCTGCAGCTCCGCTGGGCAGCATTTCCTCCATGGAGGTGAATGTGGATATGCTGGAGCAGATGGAAATGATGGACCTTTCTGACCAGGACACCATGGACGTGTTTCTCAGCTGCGGGACAGAGGATAACAATGTTGCCGGTCTCCTGCCAGGTACGTACACAACCCTCCCTGTTAGCTCCCCGCTGTCCCCCCAACCTTCACACCAGCTGGTCAGTTCTTCGATCCAGTCCAAGCCCTGCTATGACTCTCAACAAACTTGGGGCTTTGGCCTGTGGGGTGGAAAAGTTCACATCAGCACGGCTCCGCTGGTACAACTCCATTGGCGATGTAAGCAGTGGAGGCTGCCGGGCAGAAAGGGCACAGGCATTTTCAGCATCACAACATCTAATCTTAGGGAAGGATACTGTTGTACAAACACCTGTCCCCTGCGTGCACTACAGCCACCATTGCTGGGAGCAGAGAATTATGGATCCAAGTTTTCCAGGGCTGATGTGCACTCGGAGCTCTTTAAGGTTTGTGGGACTGAATTCTTATCCCCCAAAACTGCTCTAGAGCAGCCACTGTCCCATCATATCCTGCCACACTCCTCACCACACTCACTCTCCCCTGGGCCCTGATTGCCCATGCTGAGCTCTCTGCACAAAGTGTGGAGGTGCCAAGACCTTGACTGTCTTGCATTGAGCTCCCTGTTGGGGGCGGTGTCAGCACCACAGTGGCCTCAGGCTGGGCTCCTCGCATGGGGAGTGGAGAGCCAGGCAGGTTACCCTGTGTTGAGCTCATTGTCTGGGGAGGGGGACCCCAATGGGAGAGGAGGAGGCATTGGGAGCCTGATCACCCCATACTGCACTCTTTGCAGTGACTCTGAGAATGAGTCACTCTGAGAATGAGTCAAGCCATTTAGCAGCAGATTCTCCTCTGTTCCAGTTAAACAGCCTCACACATGAAGGCCCCAAGCTGGAATTTTACGGAAAGCTCCACTGCCAAAAATGGGGAAGGAATGTGAGGCACATGCCCTGCTGCCAAAGTCTGGGACTGGGGACGGAGACCCGGCTCCGGCAGCAGCCTGGCTCGTGCTGGGGATCAAAGTTGGGCTAAGGGATCGGTAGCTCAGCAGCTCAGTCCTGCTTATGGCCAGTTCATGTCTTTCTGCTCATGGACAGTAAGAATTTTGAGCTCAGTGACTCCCACCCAAATCCCTCCTATCTCCCACCTCTCCTGACAGGGATAGTTCCAGCCCACTGCCTCATCTCCTTTCCTCCTAAAGGGCCTAGAAACACTGTGTACCCAAGTCGCTGCCCCTGCTGAAATGGCGCTCTGCACATATGTAGCCCCTGCTGTGGGATGGGAAAGGGATGAAGGCACAGCCTGCCTGCGGAGGGGTATGGTGGAGGTGAAGGGGGCTGGGCACAAGGCCTGCAAAGATGCTAGCATGTGGGTTTCTTCTGCTAATCTTGCCTCTCTCCTTGGGCAGAGCCCAGCCACTACCAGGAGGAAATCACCCTGCAAGTGCCCAATGCAGCCGAGATCAAATCTCGGATCTCGTCTACATCCTCCGTCTCCACAGACCTGAACAGCCTGGACACCAGCGAGGAGGGGGCCGAGACCCCCGTGGTGCAGTCGGATGACGACGAGCCCCAGGAGGACAGCCCTGAAGTCCAGGCGGCCAGAAGCTAGCAGCAGGCTCCCTTCTCTCTCCTCATGCACCCTCCACATGGACCTGCCAGCATGAGAGGAAGGAAGGCTGCTGGTTGTTTGACTGTTGCTCAGTACAACCCAAGCCGTCTCCCCATCCCAAGGAGCGGAGAGACGGCTTCCCCCAGCACGTTCTTCAGTCAGCCAGGAGAGTGGTGCAGAAACAGAGGGGTAGTGTAGTGCTTCAGAAATTAACTCTTCAGGCTTTGCTACTAACACTCCCGCTTCACTCATCTGAACAGCTACATGAGCCACGGCCTCAGCTGTGCCCATTTCTGGCAAGGCCTCCCTGCAGGACCGACAGCCCCCCCAGTCCCAGTGGGGACCCTCCCCCCTTCTAGGCAAATGTGTAACAAGACCCTACAGAGAAATTACACTCCTGTCAAATAAGCGTAGGGATGGTGTGTGTTATTGGAGAACCATGAATGCCTGGTGGTTGGTGGGGATGAGGGGCTGGCCTAGGAAGTGGCTGCAGAAGGAGGAAGAGGAGAGTCTCAGGGAGGGGAGATAGGCTTAAGGCAGGGGATGAAGCATTTACAGCCATACTACCAAGGACAAGACCTCAGTAGCAGTTGAGCCAAAGTTTCCCAGTTGCCGGAGAACAAGGGACGCCAGCCCAATCCAGTGGCCATTCCTCTGCCCAACATAAATACAAGTGGTATAGTCCTCATTACCTACCGCTGAGGAGAACTATGGGGGTTAATGGGGCAAATCACCAACCCATCCCAATAATAATACTGAGCACTTCTATGGTGCTTTGCATTTTCAAAGGGCTTTGATTGCACTTGTGCTTACAGAGGAGACAGCCTGAGACCGCAGTGAGACTGTACTGATTCCCACACTAAACCCGCAGGGCTGGTGGGCGTGGGAGCACTGTGATCTGTAACATGACCCCATGAGTGTGTTCATGCAATTCCCCATGAATTGTGTGACCCTTCTAGCAACAGCAAAGTAGCCCCCTCAGCACAGCAGAATACCCAGCATGGCTGTTGGAGCACTAGCTAGCTGTGTTACAAGGACAGATTGTCACTTTGACTCCTCCTTGCTGGCTATTTGTCTTGCCCTCTTCCTACTCTTGGGAATGAGGATAGCCACACCCAGATCTGGCTGCATCACCATTTTAGGGAGGCGTGCTACTGCCACCAGCTGCTCTAATACAGGAAAACTTTGGCCACAAGGAAACTGTAACAGGAAAAACAAAGTCATTGCCATGACAAAAATGGAGCATCCTCAAGGAGAGGAGTCTGGTATATAAATAACAGAGGCTGGGTATTGCTTTAGATCCAGGCCATTTCCTAGGGAGCATTCAGAGCTGCATAGTAGCTAGACACATACTAGTAGACACTGTTGGACCCTGGCTGCACCATTTAGCATCCCAAGTACCATCAAACAAAAAGCCAGGTGCAGATGAGTCACATTGTGTCCACTATACTGCCTCATAAAGCACTTTCCAGAGAAAGGTTAAAAGGAAAAGAAAGGTCTGAAAAGAGGAAGTGACTCAGCAGATTGGCAACTCCCGAGAGGCTTGGGCAGCACAAATATAGTCCTAGCAATCAGCTAAACCCCTGGAAAAATCCAAGAAGTGAATGACCACTGCTGAGCAAGGACTGCCCCCAGGACCCTGATTTCAGAGCTGGTTTGCAGCAGTCTGTGGACAGAGTGGTGCAGGGAGTCTCCTAAGCCCAGAGAATGTGTGTCAAAACATTCTCCAGCCAGACCTGTTGTGCAGCATCTGCAGCTCCCATCCAATCTCCTAGACCTGGAGTCCCTCACATTCTCTTATAAAGTCCTAGCACGGAGCTCATGTGTCTAGATTCCATATGGGCTTCTGAGCAAGCACTTGTTCCTACAAGTTGTGGAGCACTCTGGCCCTGATGTAGAGAAGCATAAACATTTAAGCAGGTGGCTAGCCAATTGAAGTTAATGGGCTTACTCACAAGCACGTGTTTAACCTTAAGCATGTGTTTCACTACATAAGAGCTAGCGTGCTCTGCCTGTTGCAGAATCAAGCCCTAAATGAGCTAGCTGAACTTCTCCTGCACGCCCATCAATTCTTAGGGAGGGAGCACTTCCAACATCGGAGACTTGTCTCTGAACATTTTGTGTGGATCATAGTAGTCATTATTAAGGCTACGTTTTAGTCATGGGTATTTTTAGTAAAAGTCATGGACAGGTCATGGGCAGTAAACAAAAATTCACAGCCTGTGACCTGTCCATGACTTTTACTGTATATCCCTAACTAAAACTTGGGTGAAGGGCTGTGGGTGCTCTGGGGGAGGTGGTCTGGGGGCACCATGGGTTCTGCGGGAGGTGGCCCACTCGTGCTTGGGGGGAGTGGGGCAGCAATGCACAGCCCGGGATCCCTGCAGGTACTGGGGTGGGGGGTTATTGGGGCTGGCAGGCTCCCTACCTGACTCTGCATGTCCCTGCTGCTCCTAGGTGGCGGAGGGGCCAGGTTGCTCCACGGGCTGCTCCTGACAGAAGCACCGGCTGCGCAGCTCCCGTTGGCTGCGGTTCCCAGCCAATGGGAGCTGCAAGGGCAGGGCCTGCGGGCAGCGCGTGGAGCCCCCTGGCTCTTCCGTCACCTAGAAGCTGCAGGGCCATGCCAGAGGGAGCCAGGAAGCACCCCGACCCCAAGGTAACACCCCCCGGTCCTCCCAATGCCTGCCCCTAGCCCTGAGCTCACTCCCACACACCCAAACTGCTGGCCCAGGGGCTGCTGCAGAAGTCACGGAGGTCACAGAAAGTCATGGAATCCGTGACTGCCGTGACAGACTTGCAGCCTCATTCATTATCTTTATTCATTTGGGAACTCTGGAATTCAGCATACGCCCCAGACATTGGAGATGGCAGAAATGATACAAGTTTGGACTGGTATTTTAGGAATGATTTTTTACATACACATCTACCCACAGCACTTTGTCTTGGCTGCTTGTCTGGCTGAGATACAAACTGATGTGAGTAGCTTTTATATATAGTTAAGGATAATCAGGGCAGGACTGGGGGTCTCTTGCACGACTAGCTCTTTGCACTGTGTCTACCCTATAATGTAAGATCCTGCTCTTTGGCATATGTTAAAGTTTTGCTGAAAGGCTGCACCATGCTCCGGTAGGCAGGTCAGACTATTCTTAGTGAGATGCTAAACCTGCCCTGTGTTGTATAATCCATTAACTCTGAGGAGATTGCAATGTAGTCATGGGGTTAATGGTTCAATAAAATTTCAGTTTCAAATGTGTGTCATGTCTGCCCTCTAGTGGGGAATGTAATTAGACATTAAAAATGAGTGCTGGGATTAAACATGATTGCCTTACACACAGCCCCTGTGGAAAATAAGAACATGTTCTCGCAGAGTAGGCCTGGTGAGATGTTGTTTCACACTGGCACAGACAGCAAAAACGAGCCGGGACTTGTGAAGTGCAACAAACTCAACATCCCAGCTTCACAAGAAATTAAATAACTGCCAACAAGCTCGATAACCAAGCCCTTCAAACAAGGGAAAGTTTGCCAGGGTCAGAATCTGCTTTATCACTCCATCTGTTCAGTGCTGAGGGAAGTGGTCAGGCCTGCTGTCATCCATACTGACAGCTCCAGAATCC
Source organism: Gopherus flavomarginatus (assembly GCF_025201925.1). NCBI lineage: Eukaryota > Metazoa > Chordata > Testudines > Testudinidae > Gopherus > Gopherus flavomarginatus. Next base: position 32,372,888 of record NC_066627.1, on the reverse strand, counting down.
AGATTTTCAACAGACCTCAGAACCCAGGAACACGGTGCTTGGAGGATATTCATTAGACAAGTAATCCCAGTGTTAAACCACAGATATATTGGCCACAGCAGCAAGCAGTAGAATGTTAGACAGCAAGTGACAAAGGCCCTAAAAACCCAAACACACTTCTAGAACTGGAATTTCCATGCCATAAGGTTAATGTAGAAAAAATTTATAAAAAAGCAAGGCAAAGTGGAGAGATCAGTACACCCTGCCCCTAGTAATAGACTCTGGCATCTGCACCCAGTTACTGACACAGCTTTCAGACATGGTTAGGTGGATGTATATCGAGATATATATTAAGGTAAACATGTCTATAGAATATAAACCTTCCTGCTTCACAGCATACACCATGATTAGCTTTCAGTATTAGGAAGCAACTTCCTCTTTGGGCAAATTACTACATAACTGTCTATTGTGTGTTTTTAGCATCTGCTAAAGTATCTACAGAGACAAGCCACTGGTTTAGATGGACCCTAGTTGGATCTGATATAATTCCTCTGTTCACAGAAAATACTCATTTTCCCAGGATAATCCATTTTCTATCACCTTGAAAAGCAGATCTTGACTTCTATCTCCCCCACCCTCCAAAAAAATATCCATAGCTAAGAAAGGTGACAACTCCACAGAACTGGGACAGGCCAGAGAATTTGTCTTTGCAGTTAGGCAATGGGGTACAGAGGCCTTCACCTCTAGGGTACTAGTTCCAGTGTGACTCTAGATTAGGGGTACTAGCTTGCAGGGGGGCATGGACTAGGATAAGGAGCATTTTGCACCTAAGGCACTGCATCAGATCCAGTCCAGTCCCAGAGCAGGCTGGAAGGTGACCCAAAAGGTCCCCCTCTGTCGCTGCCCCATGGCCTGCGTGAGGCCACTTGGTGGGTCCCGCTCCTGTCAGTTCTTGGTGGGCCCGCGTCCCATTGCAAGCAGCACTAACAGGGCTCCCCGGCCCCAAGGGCTGATCAGGCCAGAGCGAGGACTCCCCGCTGCGGAGAGCGGGGTGCAGATCAGGGGCTGCCCGCAGCGACGGGACCAGAGCTCCCAGCGACCCCCCGTGTAGGGGGGGCTGTGAAAGGGACGAGCCACGTGGGTCCAACTCCTGGCGCGAGAGGCCAAGCCCAGGGGGTGCGGCTGCGCGCGCCCCGGGACAGGCACGTGTGTCGCGCTCGTGCCCCCCGCGGCCCCGCCAGACCCCGCCACGCGCCGCGGGGAACTCAGGGTCACCGAACGGGAGGCCCCGCCCCGTTTCTGCCTGAACTCCCCTAGCAACCCTCTCCCCCCCCCTCCCGGCGGACTCTCGACGGTCGGTGCCGGAAGTGCCTCCCCATTGGGTGAGCGGGCCGGAAGCGGAAGTGTGAAGGATGGCGGGGGCTGTAGCTGCGCTGCTGGGGCTCTTGCTGCTGCTGGGCTCGACGGGCGGCTCGACGGGCCCGCCCCGGGACAGCCTGCGGGAGGAGCTGCTGCTCAGCCCGCTGCCTTCCGGGGACCTCGGCGCCACCTTCCAGTTCCGGGCCCGCTGGGACTCGGAGCTGCACCGGGAGGGAGGTGAGGGGCGGGGCTGGGTTGGGGCGAGCGAGCCCCGGGGCGGGGTTCTGGGCTGCGGGGAGCAGGTCCGTTACCGCCCTGCCTCAGTGCCGGGGCTGGGGCTGTGCTGCACCAGGGAGCCGTGAGGCAGGATGAACGGTGGGCTGAGGCTCGGTTCAGGGCTGCCGGGCGCTGGGTGGGACGGGATGGCTGGGCACACGACCTCCTGGACTCACCGTGCACGTGCGCCGCTCACTCTGCTCCCGGCAGTCTCTCACTACAGGCTCTTCCCCAAGGCTCTGGGTCAGCTCATCTCCAAGTTCTTGGTTCGAGAGCTGCACCTGTCCCTCACTCAGGGCTTCTGGCGAACACGGACCTGGGGACAACCCTACTTGCAAGCCCCAGCCGGGGCTGAGCTCTGGGTCTGGTTCCAGGACTCTGTCACTGAGTAAGTGTCTCGGGTAGTACCACAGTAACCATTCTAAAAGAAAGTTACAGCTGGAGGCAATGCCCAAGCTTCACCCACCCAATGGTGTGGCATTGGCCACTTCCCATCAGTCCAAGGGCCGCACCTGACTGATTCCCAATGGACTATATTGAAGTTACTCACATTTTTAATACTGATTGGTAGCCTCTAAATATTGTGGGGTGATTAATGTACTGGCATAAATGGGCATGCTTGGCTATTATGGCAATGAGGGCATAGAAATACCTATAAATAAACTGCATTGCATCTATTTATCTCATTGTTGAATTTGACCCAAGGTCCCAACATATAGTTCTTTGTCATCTGCTGTCACCTGTAGTCTGGCTGTTAGCTGCACTATAGGTTGGGCTACAGTGTGGTCTCCCTTGGGTTAGAGAACTGCACTCACAAGGGAGAATTTGTAATGTTCTAGGTGTCTTTAAGAAAGTGCGGAATAAGTTGCTATTCATTCTAAGGGTGCCAGGATCTGGCCCTGTGTTTGCAATGTATTGTGCACATCTGTGATGTTCTGTAAAGAATATTTGTATTCACTGTTGGAGCAAGTGTAATTATTTTGTGGGCTGTATGTTGACAAGATTCCATTTCTCCTCTTTCCACCCCAACCATGATACCTTTTGTAGTCTTTGTGTGCTGTGAAATATCATCTCTAGCTTACTTTCATGGACCTCCTTCCGGTGTCACTGCTCAATATCCTCATTTCTTTCTGGCTGTCTCCAAAGCCCTTGTTTTATTGTTGTCTGGTTAAGGCTTCAGTAGTGATATTTACACATTTATTAACAGTGCTCTCTTTGCAATGATCTATTCATTTATCAAATATACTATATAAATTTTTAATTTCAAACAGACCCATATAGATTTGGGAGAGAGACAGTTGTGTAACTTGTTGCCTCTTATATTTTTCGTTCAGTGTTGATAAAGCCTGGAAAGAACTTAGTAACATCCTCTCAGGGATATTCTGTGCCTCTCTGAACTTCATTGATTCCACCAACACCGTCACTCCAACTGCATCATTCAAACCTCTGGGTTTGGCCAATGGTGAGACAGGACCTGTGTGAAAGGGCTGGCTTTAATCTGTGGGGGAATGCTTATTGATTGTTGATGGTTCACTTCACTGTTGCAGTGGTACTGAGGGCAAGGTTTGGATGCAGGTCCTGGGAGAACTCTTGGTTATGCTAACATTCTAAGGGTAGGTCTTCTAAGTGAATTTGGAAGTGGAGAGGTATCAGACAGCTCTAGAAACTGAAACCGCCTGTGTCCACAGGACATATACAGCATGGGCAGCAGTTATGCTAGATTCACCCCCACCAGGGTCTCATTCCTCACCTGAAGGGATCACTTTTAGGGGAAAGGGGGGAATTTAGGTACTCTGGCTCATTCGGTCCTCTTCCCCTTTTCTGAGACTGCTGACAAGGGGGTCAGTTAGTGCCAGTTGTGGTGATTATTGTGATGCAGATACCTGCAGACTAGGAACTGAATTGAAATGTCAAACTAACTTCATACAGGCAGCTGGAAGCAGCTTCTAGTCCCCACCAAACTCAGCTCAATTTGAACCAGTGACCTAAAGGCCCTCTAATAAGAACCTGAATAGAATAACTTCCATACCTCAAGTTATTCAGGCCCCTCTGTGGCAAAGAACTGTAGAAAGTAATGATGACTGGAACTTGCAGGCTATTCATCCAGAAACTAAACCAGAGGGTTTTTTCCTATATGTTGGAGATACACACAGCTGTCCCCTCAGATCCATTGTTTGATGAAGTGGCCCTGCAGCGGTCTCCTCCCTTTTCAACAGAGCTCATGGGATTCTAGACCCCTTCAGAGACTGATCAGCTTTGAGAAGTGTTGCTTTGGTGCATGTGGACAGACTAACACCAAGTGACTAACCCTCCACTCCCCCATCGCAGTTACAGATCACCATCTCCTGAGATATGCCGTCTTGCCCCGGGAGGTCGTGTGTACTGAGAACCTCACGCCTTGGAAAAAGCTGCTGCCATGTGGTTCAAAGGTGAGGGCAAATCCCAGGCTTTCCACTGCCTGATCAGGTCATCGCCAGAGTCTTTGGAGCTGGGTTCCCAAAGAGCAAATGTTACTGCATCGCTATAACTCCCATTGGAGTCCTTCTCCCATCTCAGCAGGAGCAGGTGGAGCTGGAATACTTGGTGAGAGGTGAAGCCTCTGCTGGGCTCTTTGAAAGTTTGAGGCACTTGATAGCTTGGTGGTGGTTACATATGTAGCTGTTGATTGAATAATGTTTTCTCCTTCACTGTCTGCAGGCTGGTCTTGCTGTGTTGCTGAAGGCTGAACGTTTGTTCCACACCAGTTACCACTCCCAGGCAGTGCATATCCGCCCCATCTGCAGGGTGAGCCCCACTAGTGTCCAAAAGCTGGGAGTAGTGTGCATTTCTGGACAAGCTGATAAGACCCTTGATGCTTCAGGAATGAACATATAGACGGAACACTAGGAAGCATTTCCTAATCATTTGGGTTGGTAAACTATACCAGACAAAGCCCTGGAGAATACACTGTAGGGAACAGCTCTGCCCTGGCCCTTGTGAAATAGGCTGATTAGGACCTAATCCACCCACATTTAAGTGATATGTTGTCCTTCTCCACTCTTATGAGTCCCATCTGGGCCCTGCAGTGTGTCTAATGACCCTGTTATAACCCCATCTCCCTCTTGTGATGAGTCTTGCCCTTCTGGAAGGTGGGTTTGTGTTGAATACAGTCTCTGGTTTGTCTTGTCCTCCAGGATGCTTCATGTCTGAGTGTCTCCTGGGAGCTTAGACAGACCCTCACTGTGGTCTTTGACACCTTCTCCATTGGTCAAGGAAAGAGAGGTAACTGGAATAACCTACAGTATGTTGTGTTTTCTGGGTGCACTGAGACTCATTTGCTCGCATCCTGGCTGACCGCTCTGTGTGTCTGTCTTCTCCAGACTGGTCCCTTTTCAAGATGTTCTCACGCACTGTCACTGAAGCTTGTCCTCTTGCGTCTGAGAGCAAAATCTATGTTGATATTTCCAGTAAGACCCAGGTAACACTTCCTATTCATTGTCCTGCCTAGTACCATGACACAGCAACCTGTTAGAAGGAATTTGGATTCCCTGCAGCATTGTCTGCTGTCTCCAATTGCACCAGAGTGCGGAGATGGAACTGCCCTGCCATGCCGTCACCCAGAGCTCCCTGTGGGGATGAGATTCTTGATGAAAGGATTCCTGTTGTGAGTTGAGTGGATGTGTCGGTAGAAAGAGTAAAATTACTATAGTACTGTCCAGAAATGGAGATGCTACAGTAGTGTTATGGAAGGTCCTGAGCTGGCCCTGTGCCGGGGGAGCGTTCCTAGACAGAGTACGGGCCAGTCATTTCCATGCCGTGGAATGCTAAGGACTGCCTTTCTGTCTACTGGTTAATGCAAGAATTGCCTTTCCTCCTGTGTGCTCTGCTTACATTCTCAGGAGAACGAATTGCTAGAGGTGACCCCACTTCCACTGTCTGTGCATGAAGCATCTGTCCAAGGAGACAGGAGAACCTATGCAGTCTATGACTTACTGAGCCCCTCACTCTTTAATGTGTCTCGCAGCCTCAATGTGCAGCTGAAATGGAAACGGCCCCAGGACAGCTGTGAGTGACTAATGGCTTCATTTTACCTGCACAGTGCATGACTCCAGCTCCCCCCACCTAACCAGTTCTTAATATGGCAGCCTGGGATGGGGATACTCAGACTCCTGCTGCTGTTAGTCACTTTGTGGGCCCTGAGAAAGAGGAGAGGACAGCATGCTTCTTGCTGGGGAGAGACATATAGCAGCAACATTCAGGAGACCCTTCCTCCATCCCACTCTGTGCTGGGGTGTGAGGCAGAAACTGCCCCTTGCCTCCTTTTCTGCTCCATGCGAGATGGGAGGCAGTAGGAGCCATGTGAAAGGGAAGTGCCCCCGGCCTCTCAGCTCCTTGCTGGGTGGATAACAGTATTCTTGTGTTCAGAGTTACAGCTGGGCTTTGATGTTATTAGCTCCTATTTGATTTCCCTGTTGCAGTGGATCTGTCAACACCTGTGCTCCATGCTCAGCGCTATGTGAGTGGATATGGCCTGCAGACAGGAGAAATCAGCACCCTGATTTATAACACCCACCCATACCGGGCTTTCCCTGTGATACTACTGGAGACCGTACCCTGGTACCTGAGACTCTATGTTCACACTTTGGTCATCACCACCAAGGGAAAGGAAAACAAACCAAGTAAGGAATACACACTGTGCAGACTCCCCTGGCCCCAGGGTCTCATTCCAGCGACTGATCAGTCCCTGCCCAGTCACCAGGGGTTCAGTGTGAACTCCTTGTACACTGTGCTATTGTAGAAAGCTAACTTCAGAAACTCTCTCAAGTTTAGCACTAACAGCAGCATCTGCTCAGGAGAGTTCTGGGGATGGAAAAACAGCACTGGGGAGTCTGAGCAGAGCTGTGTGTTCAGGAAACTTGTCGTATTAGTTCAGTTAAAGTCATGATCTCATGAGCATTACACTTCAAGAGTAAGGGGGTTGGGTTGATAATGGACACACATAGAACAATCTGTCTGTGGGCGTTTCATTATCCTCCATAGGGATGTGTAGCAGGGGTGGGTGAGACCTTCCTTTACAGTGGTGTCTGATAGATGGGGTGAGGCATCCTGGGTATTCGTCACAGAGCCTCTCTGACATGAGAATTGTGTTTATCTTTGTGTGTTGTTTTGGGTTAGTGAGAACTGGTCAACTTGAGCATCTTTTGCTTTTTAACGTTGTTCCTGTGAATTACATGCCAAGCCCTGACTGTCCAGAACAGAGCATAGCACAGTCCCTGCCCTGAGTAGCTAATGCTCTAAGTGGGGAGAGCAGAAGCCATAGGGAAAGGTTGTATGAGGTGGGTGTAATCCTGTGCCCTCTCTTGTAGGGGAAGGTGGAGGCAACAGTATCGCTCAGTGCAGTCTTAGTGGGGAAAGTTCCCAGCAGGGTGACATGTGACTGTCTTTGGTGGTAGGTTATATCCACTACCAGCCGGCTCAGGACCGAAGGCGGCCCCATCTGCTGGAAATGCTGATCCAGCTCCCAGCAAACTCTGTCACCAAGATCACCATCCAGTTCGAGAGAGCCTTGCTGAAGTGGACAGAGTATACCCCAGACCCCAATCACGGCTTTTATGTGAGGTAAAGCCATGTGCCCCTGCTTTGGGGTAACTTACATACTGTGGGCCAGGCTTCTGCGGGGCTTTCCCTTTCTAGACCTGTCATGGGTTCTGGGCCCAATGCCGCACTTAACGCTTGGCTCCTGGTGTGTGTGTTGTTTGCCATTTGTTTTCTAGCATGACTGAAGACTGCAACTTTCAGATTCTCTGTTGCTGCTTTTGTCTCCTTAGTCCATCTGTCCTGAGTGCCCTGGTGCCAAGTGTCATAGCAATGAAGGCAGAGAATGCAGAGCAGAGTCCTCTCTTCACTTCGCTGTGAGTGCACCTTGTCTCTGGCCATTGGGGAAAGGGAGGGGTTGTTTGTGTTGGGCTGGAATTCCTAGGCACTTGCTGCACATGGATCTCACACCTGGTAGGTGCTAATTTACATGTGTCAGCACTCAGTTCCCTGTAGAGTTACTCACTAGTCTTCTTAGTGAAATGCTCAGAATCTGAGACACAAACTCCACCCCTTAGGAGCCCGTGTGAGGGGAATGGTCGGTTCCTGGAGTGGGAGGAATGAGAAGGCCACATACAACCATCTGTGTGTGTTTGAACCTGTGGCTGCCCTGCATGAGACCAATGTGAGCCTGCAGAGTGGCTTCCCCTGTAGGCCCTGCACTTGGTGTGGGATAGTGCCCAAATGAACTATTCCTCCTGTGTGTGCTTTTCCCTTGGGTGCTGTCGGCCTCTCCCAAGGGGACTCAGGTTCATGATGGGCCTTTAGAGACACCTGCCTGGTCATCTCTGATGCTGGCTGGAGAGAAGGGCCCAGGTTCTGAGCAGGGGGTAACAAGTGCACCTTTGGGGTGACTGTCAGAGCAGGTGGGCAACATTACTTACCAGCGCACTAGGAAGGATCCTACTGGAATGTTTTGCATGGAGTGATGTTCCCCCTCCTGCTTCCATCTCCAGATTTCCTTCTTCCGATGGCTCCAGCTACTTTGTGCGTCTCTACACGGAGCCATTGCTGGTGAACTTGCCAACACCTGACTTCAGCATGCCATATAACGTCATCTGCCTGACCTGCACTGTGGTGGCCGTGTGCTATGGCTCCTTCTACAACCTATTGACCAGAACCTTCCATGTGGAAGAGCCAAGCAGAGGAGGCCTGGCCAAGCGACTGGCCAACATCATCCGCAAAGTCAGAGGGGTTCCACCCCTCTGAGAGAATCCAATGCAGTGGGCATATAATGTGGGCTTCTATGGGAGGGCTACAGCCATGGCTTGCAGGGAGATTGTGAGAGGACAGGAAAACATTGCTGCCTTATCTCCTACCGCCTCATGTACCTCTGTCTCTTGGAGCCCTTGAAGCCAAGATGGCAGGGATAACTTCCACCAGTTAAGAGGCTGCTGGGAATTGTAGTCCCAAAGCTCCATGATCACGGGGAAGTGCAGAGCCAAGTGATCAGGAAAGAGGCGTGATAGTCCTGCTCTGGGGAGGGGTAATTTATGTTCTGTAAAAAGGTACCAGAAATAAATCTGCGCTGTTTTGTAGGCCTGTGCTGTTCTTTTTTTGTAACTGAAAGGTGGGGGGTTCCAGCTTCTTTTGTCCCCTGGTTTAGCCTCCCATGTCAGTCCTGCCCTGTAGGGACAGTTGTTCTCACTCCTGGCTCCTTTCCTGGGCCAGCTGTGGAGCTGGGCATCTTGGTTAAGTACCCTCTTGCCTGGAAATGTTCCACTTCAATGGCAGATCTATTTTGGTTGTCCTGGCAGCCACCATAAATGAACAGTTGTCCACCATTCTTGGTAGTGACATTGCAGGAGTAGGTCAGCATAAGAGTTGCATGGGCTGGAGTAAGCAAGGAACTCTCAAAGTTCAGCTGGAGAGTGAACATGGAGTGTGGAGACAAAACTGAAGGATTGCACAGGATTGAGCAGAGCACTGATCCTATCTATTCCAGGATCTCACCACCTGCCATTTTGAACCAGGCCATGGGTATGTCCTGCATGCAGCAGTGGTCAGTGCCTGTCGGTGAGACTTCAGGAGAAGCTAACAATTCTCCATCGTGGCCCTTGCTGACGGGGCAATGCTGCACATAGATATCCAAGTCTCACCTGACCCCTGCCTGGATCAGTTTATGTTCTGAAGTAGATTTAATTACATTTCACTTAGCATGAGGAACTGCAGTGAGGTGGGGGGTCTCTGTTCCCCAAGGGCTGAAAGATTTGGCAGAAGGGCAGATCTCCCAGGATTCTCTCTCTAGGGAGGGCATGAGGAGCAAATGGGTGCAAAGGTACAATGATCTGATATGTGCACAGACAGCTCGTGAACGTGTGAATGCAGATGTGTGCATCTTCCAGTTTTTGACGTTCGTTATTCAAGGCAGAGAACTGAAAAAACTTTTCCAAATACTACTTTGAAGTTTTCCATATGTTTTCTTGGAGGTTGGACTCAATTCTTTGGTGTTCGCTTGCCAGGAGTATGATAACTGCTCTGGATGTTTCTAAAACTGAATTTTAATGGAATCTTGGAGAACATTTGTGGAAAGAAAATATAAGTGTAATTGTGATTACCCTGGATCCTGATTCCAAGAGTCGCTCTCATCCAGTTGGAACAGAAATGTATCACTTGCATGTACAGACCAAAATGTATTCATAGAAAGAGGCCAAAGTTATGAATGATTCATTTAGCTCTGAGCAGGTACTGATTGGCCACATGAGGTTGGTTTTTTTGGGGGGAGGGGGATTGGGTCACATTCAGCAGCCTGCACTAGGCTGGAAACTTTCCTCTATCAGGATGAAGCTATTACTGTTACCTTTGTAGCTCTGTAGTATAATTGTCAGAGGACTTGGATGTAGAATTATAGAAATCCCTTGGCAACACTGCCCTACAGGAGCCATCTTCGGGGCTGAGCTGGCAAAATTCTGAAGACAGAACAAAGAAGGGCATTAAATAGAGAAGCAACAGCCACCACCCCTCACAGCCCAACATGACCACAAGTCCTACACTCTTCTGCTCTGGTCTGGGGTTTGTGGCACCTTCTCCACATGCTGCAACAGGAATAGCAGGGGTGTGGCTTGAGCCTTGGCCTTGCTTCGAGGTTTAGCCAGAAGCTGTTTACAGCCTCTTCTTCCTGGGAATATTCTCTCCTGCAGCTGCTGTAGTGATGCTAAACAGACACTGAGGAGAGGAACCCTGCTGTAGTTGGAGCCAGGGCCATGGAAAATGCACAGCTCCTAAGTGGCAGAGCAAATAGGAGCTGGGAGTGGTGGATGGGTGGCATCATCGTACACTGAAGAGAACCAAACTTGGAGGCTGATGATTTCTTCCTGCCCACAGTGACACACAGTTGACCTGCCAGGGCCCCACATCCATGTTTCCTTTTTCATTATAAATCCGGTTTAGTAACATGGCCCCACTGGTGCAGTGAGGGAAAACGATCAGGATTTCAGAGTACTGAGGAGTCATCTGGAGCAAGAGCCGTCTACACAATGTCTTTGCTACGCCACAGGACGCTAGGCTGGCCTCATCTAGGAAGCTCTGAGTAACGGACCAATCACAACATCACACTATAAATGCACCTAGACAGGATCTGCATCTCCCCAGCCCAGGTCTGGGATCGGTGTCCTTAGCAGGGCTCCATGAGCCTTGCCCAGTTCCTCAGGAGCTACTCCCTATATCTCAGTTATTGCCAGGAAGATGTGTTTTTATCTGTTAAAAGATATTATATCCTTGCCAACTGCTTATCCCTTAAGAGGAACAAAAGAACAGCTACACAGTGTCGGCCTGGAGCGCCATCTCCTCCAATATGCTGTTTCCCAGTGGCCAGAACTAGCTGCTCTAGAGAAAGAAACTCTACTGTGGGCAATAATTTCTTCCCAACTCTGAGCAATTGGAGGCATGAGGATTCAGATCCCTTATCTTTGTTGCCTTCTCTAGTGTAAGTGAGGATGCTCTCGTTATCTATGGGTCTGATCCTTTTTTGTGTCCTTGAGATCTTGTGGCAATGAGTTCCATGGATTAAATATGGGGGAGAGGGGGAGAGGAGATGTCCTTATATCAGTTTTAGATAGGATGCTTTATTTCTTTAACTGTCCTCTTGCAAAATGGGAAGATAAATAGGAGCACCTCCTGACCTTCTCTGTACTTGTCACTTGTATTGTCCTCTGCGATGTTCCCTTTCCAAACTAAACAATCTCAGTCTCTTCTGTCTCTCTGTGAAGTCTCTGTAGGCCTCTAGACGTTTTTGTACCTGTCTCAGAATTCCCTTTATTTATATTACTTCTGATTTCTAGAAATGGGCTGACCAGAACTGAACCCAGTATCCCAGGTGAGGGTGAACCACTACTAACCTAATTGTAGTATGATTCTCAATCTCATCCTTTTTATCCCTTAACAGTTTGCTTGCTTTTTTTTAGTTGCTCATTGTGCAGAGGTCTTCACTGAATGAAATCCAGATCAGTTTTCTGAGTGATGCTTAATTTTAGATCCCAGCAAAGTATACGAGTGGCTCAAATTATTTCTTGTAGCGTGCATCGCTTTGCATTTGTTAGCAATTGTTCTCATCAAATAATTGTGCCATCTGGACTTCCTACCTCCTTGCTAACTCTCTCTTCTAGATCATAATAATGGTCCTAATGCAGATCCTTGGGCACTCTGCTATTGCCCATCTGCTATATTGAAAATTGGCCATTTATCCCTACTCTGTTCTCTATTACTTAGTTTTTAATCCATGACCATATTTTGCCTGTCTTCCGTGACTACTTAATATCCTTAATAGGTTTTTGAGAGAGACTATCAAAGGCTCCTTGAATGCCCAAATAAACTACTCCAACCTGTTCTCCTATATCCACTATTTTGTGATTATGCTTAAAAGATTATAGCAGATTGGAGAGGCACAGTTTTTTCTGGCAGTGGCAGTACTGAACAAACTCTTGTGCAATTAAAGACACACAAGCCATGTGGCTCACCTTTTGTTCCAGATATGCAGCATCCTCTCAGCCTCTCTTTTTCTCTTTGTTTTTAAAAAGTAATACTGACCCTAGAGAGAGTAATTAGTAGCAAACGGTACATTTTGTTTTGAAACCTGTTTGCTATATAGTGGCAGGTTTGAGACCAGGCAAAGCCTCTTCAATGCTACTCACTACACTGCGGGTAGCATCTCTCTGGATTGTGTACATCTACCTTAAATAACAGATTGTATGCATTTCCCCTAAATTCAGCCTCCTGCCTCAGTGGCTTTCCCCATTTCTACAGAATCACAGTGCAGACGGGTGAGAGAACATTACCAAGATTTCTTCACTGCTTCCATCCAAATGAAACCCAGCAGCAGGACCACAAGGTGTGAAAGTGTCAGTGTTTCAACACTCGAATACTCTCCCTATGATGGATCTCATGAGATTCCAGATTCACCCAGCTTCTGCTTCTCCACCTCATTTAGTTAAGGCACCTTGCAAACTAAACATGAAAACCTACCAAGTCCAGACTAAAATGCAGCAGTGCATCTTGTTGCTATTTTTCTTCCCATCAAAGAAAACCCTGCTTGCCCTAGGCTACTGAATAAGGAGAATTTTACAAGACCCAGCTGAGATGTTTCACATTTAAATGCTGGTGTCATCACTAGTCTAGGAGCATCGTCCCACTTAATGCAGAAAAATCATTAGTTACCCACAACCGTAGTTTCATTCCACTTTTCTCTCCAAGTTTTAACTGCATCCATTTCTGCAGTGGCTCATTACAGCCACAAGGTGTCCCCAAAGCACTAAACTAGGAAGCTGAGACAGTAAGATTTTGTTGTTTTTCCAGGACTATGTCCTTGGGTACCCCTTTTGTGGCATGCGCAGATGACAGTGACGGAACAATTTTTGAGCAAGGTGTTGAGAGCCATTGAACCAAACTGTAAACCCTGTATGGGATGGAAACCACTTCAAGCGAGGGGGTGCTGCAGCAACCCCTACACTTCTAGTTCCAGCACCTATGACAGTAACTAGCAGGTATCTACAATAAAAGTGATTAAGGTGGCTAAATCGGGCACAGGGAAATTATTGGAAGCAGATATTTGCAAAGACTAGTTTGCTGATTAAATCTAACCTGCAAAGATGCAGAATAATGCAAAAGATAGGTAAAGGGATGTGACCATCCAGATTAGAACTGAAAAACCTGAAAGATTTTAAAATTCTAACACAACCACACAGCCGTAATTGTGTCCTTTATGACAATCATGCTACCTTACCTACACCTAACAGTATTGTCACTTTCTTTATGCCCATCACAATTCCAGATCAGGGCCCCTCTTAATGCAGTCCTATAGGACTCTCTATGCAGCAGTTTAACACAAGGATTGTCAAATCTTGGAGCCAGGGACTGTCTCTTTATTTGGCTTTGTACAGTACCCAGCACCCCAGGGTTCAGGAGTAATTGCAGCTGCTTGGCAGACATCATGCAGGGCACATGGAGCTGCCTCTCCTCTTTGTTTTAGCCACACAGTCACCATTCAAATGGCTAACAACTAGAGCTGTGCAGCGAATGGAAATGCTGTTGTGTGAAGGATTTTGAAATTTTAAAGGTTTCAGAGTAGCAGCTGTGTTAGACTGTATCTGCAAAAAGAACAGGAGTACTTGTGGCACCTTAGAGACTAACAAATTTATTTCAGCATAAGCTTTCGTGGGCTACAGCTCACTTCTTCGGATGCATACAATGGAACACACAGACAGGAGATATTTATACATACAGAGAGCATGAAAAGGTGGAAGTATGCATACCAACTTGAAGAGTCTAATCAATTAAGATGAGCTATCCTCAGCAGGAGAAAAAAAACCTTTGAAGTGATAATTGAGATGACCCATAGAAGGTGTGAGGAGAAAGTTCTCCTTCAAAGGTTTTTTTTCTCCTGTTGACGATAGCTCATCTTAATTGATTAGACTCTTCAAGTTGGTATGCATACTTCCACCTTTTCATGCTCTCTGTATGTATAAATATCTCCTGTCTGTGTTCCATTGTATGCATCCGAAGAAGTGAGCTGTAGCCCACGAAAGCTTATGCTGAAAAAAATGTCAGTCCCTACGGTGCCACAAGTACTCCTGTTCTTTTTGTGAAATTTTAAAATTCGTTTTCATTCTGATTCAAACTGTTCAGGTTTCATTCGATAATTCCCTGAAAATTGCCCCCAAACTCCATTTCATTTTGGATTGATCAAACTGCTTCATTTTGATTTTGATTTGCTATTAGTATCTTCTTTGTCCTCCTGCACCCTCAGGTGCCTAGGCATCCACCAGTTT